>NC_090436.1:441507097-441828764 GCF_031143425.1 Pleurodeles waltl | reverse complement strand
ACACACAGCAAGGGTTTGGTCTGTTTGCTCTAAAGTCCCCGTGGAGTTTGTAAAACGTGCATGACAACCATTTGTGTCCATTAGCCACAATCTCCACCCGCCAGGACATGAAAGTGCTGTGTTAAATTCCATTTTGAACCCACTCATCGAGCTGTTCTTCTGTTGCATTAATGTATTTTTGCAGTTTGTAAAATGTTACTGAGGTAGGGATACTTGGCGCATTCAATTCATAAATTTCACCGAGCCTACACAACTTGTCTGCTGCACTGTGTCATTTAAAAATATAATGTGTATAGGTATCGGGCATGCTCTAAATATAAATAAAGCTTCCCTTCCCTGTATTTGCCAGTGTTTAGTCCCCCAAACACTCTTTAAGTCAATCCACTTCATCCAATATTCATAGCCTTCTATAGCCAATTGGGAAACAAAGGAATCAGAATAAATCAATTTGGTGTCAGTCAACAATACATTGTGCATTTCAATTGACAGTAATTTAAAGTAATAGGATGCAGCATCTTGAACATTATGCCCAGAAAAATATGTAAACTTATCCATATATGTTTTAGAACTCCCCATTGGCGGGATTGGACAATTTTCCGATGTCTATAATTAAAAATAGTATTTTTGGTACATGCTCTATGAATGAAATTATGTCTATAAAAATTGTAACAGAATATATTGTCATAATTTTCTTTTGTTTAGTAAATATCTTCACTTTCACATACAGTAAAGAACTCTAATTCAGATAACATAGAATCAACAGATTTACATCCCAGTCATCAGAAACAATCCCAGGTATTATTACATCAATTAAAGAAAGTTTAAAAACATATGGTATTTGCAGAACGTCCGGCAGACTGAATATATCAAAAGATACTTTATCCAAAACAATCCCATTAGAAATTGGTATAGCTGAAATGTTCACAAGGGACAAATGTCGACGGATCTTATGAGAAGAAAAGTGTGGTTTTAGGACCTCATCCACAAGTTCGACTGCAGAGAGTTCAGGAAGGTAATGACAATGTATCAGAAGAAAAAGATGAGTACAAACCTATTCCAATGAAGAAAGGCAAGTACAGTTAATAAAAGCCACAGATAGTTCCATGAATGAATGAGATAGTTATCCTTAAGCCAATTTATCAGCGCTCTTGACGATGATGTCGCAGAAGAAGTGGATGAGTAAAAGGAGAAACCATCTAGATCGGCAGCATAACCAGAAGCATTTAGTGCAAAAGCTGGAGCTGTGTTAGGAAGCGGAGAACAAGCAGAAGTCTCACTGGTTCATAGTAGGAGATGTCATCTGTTTGAGTTGCATTTGAGTAGAAGTGCTCATTATCTCAGTCGTTCCTTGTTGCTGATGAAGATAGTGGTACTAATGAAAAATAATTTTCCACCCTCCCCAAGCTCAGGAAAGTGTCAGCATTGATGCTCAAATCCTGTAGAGGAAAATCCTGGTCTGTAGTGAGAGGGATTTGGGAACTACCCAAGAGTCCATTTGGTCTGCTGTGGAGGATCGGCCATTTGGTGTAGTTTTACATTATCAATGGAGACAAAGAGATTTTCTTTTGATCCAGGCAGTGGTGGTAGAATAACAGTTCTGGTACTGTGTATTCTCAGGCCTGGAACGGGTGCACAAATATGATGGACCAAACTCCTTTTTTACAGCACGTTTACTTATGTCAAAGGGTCTGTCTGCCACCTCCACTCCAGAGCCATCAAGATATGAAACATAATTTTGTGTCCCAAACAGCATCTCATATGGGATGCTCCCACTCAAGGACCTTCTGGGCAGATTATTAAGTGCTCTCTGGACTCCTTATAGGTGACTAAGACAACTACGACCCATGCCTAATATTCTTGCCGTTAAGGACTGCCTTAAGTCGTGCATGATTCTTCCGCTCCACTACACTGTTACCCTAGGAGAAAGAAGGGGGTAAAAAATTTAGTTGGAGCCCTAACAAAACTATGGTGTCCCTGAATGCCCTTGAGGCGAAAGCAATGCCCTGGCCCGAGTGAAAAGCCGCAACTGCATATGTACAGCTAAAAACGTGCAAATCTTCAGTAACAGTTTGAGTGTCAGCTGATCATTGTCACCAGATCCATAGAAATCTAGTCGTCAGCGACTAGAATATATTTATACACACCACCAGGTGCCAAGGGACCACAATGGTCCAGGTACACATATTGTAATAGTTGGTTAAAAATGAAAAGGGTTGACTGCTGTGAGCATTTTTTTTTTTTGCTGATGAATGTCACAGCAAAAGACACAGGGGCATATTTATACTCCGTTTGCGCCGGAATTGCGTCGTTTTTTTTAACGCAATTTGGACGCAAAACTAACTCCATATTTATACTTTGGCGTTAGACGCGTCTAGCGCCAAAGTCCATGGAGTTAGCGTCATTTTTTAGCGTGGACACCTACTTTGCGTTAATTATATGCAAGGTAGGCGTTCCCGTCTAAAAAATCGACTCCGAGGCATGTGCGTCGAATTTATACTCCCGGGCAAAATTCACGCCCGGGAGTGGGCGGGTCAAAAAAAATGACGTACGGCCGCTTTTGCGCCGTTTTTTAGCGCCTGCAAAAGGCATTAAGGGACCTGTGGGCTCTGAAGGAGCCCAGAGGTGTCCTCCCATGGCCCCAGGGACACCCCCTGTCACCCTTGCCCACCCCAGGAGGACACCCAAGGCTGGAGGGACCCATCCCAGGGACATTAAGGTAAGTTCAGGTAGGTATTTTTTTTTTGGTGGCATAGGGGGGCCTGATTGGTGCCCCCCTACATGCCACTATGCCCAATGACCATGCCCAGGGGACAGAAGTCCCCTGGGCATGGCCATTGGGCAAGGGGGCATGACTCCTGTCTTTGCTAAGACAGGAGTCATTTCTATGGGGGTTGGGAGTGAAAAAAAATGGCGCAAATCGGGTTGAGGCTAAAAAATTGCCTCAACCTGACTTGCCCCATTTCTTGACGCCCAAGCCCCATATCCCCCTACGCCGGCGCTGCCTGGTGTACGTCGTTTTTTTTAACGCACACCAGACGGCGCCGGCGGCTAACGCCGGCTAACGTCATTCAATAAATACGGCGCCCGCATGGCGCTTCAGAATGGCGTTAGCCGGCGCTAATTTTTTTGACGCAAAACACAGTTTTGCGTCAAAAAGTATAAATATGGGCCACATTGTTTTGTATAGACCTGTCCACCAATAACGTTTCTGCAGTGAATAAATATTAGTCACCACACCTGCATGGGCAGAAACAACTCCCTCATGTGCCGCTTTTATCAACTCAGTCCTTTGATCTTGGTTGGAGATCATACGATCACTTACCCCTGGTATTGTTACTAGGGCAGTGTTTAGGCTAGTTATGCAGTAGAAATATTTGGCAGAATATGCCTTTGGTAATGGCTTGCAATCAGTTGAAGTTTCACAGCAGCAAGTGTTTCATCATCCAACCACGTTCGTGAGTGAGTTATTGCAGCAACAGAAGCCGTAGCTACTGCTGACTTGGATGTTTCATCAGCCAAGGTATTGCCTGCAATGTGTACTCCTACACGTTGATGTCCCAATGTATGCACTATATGTCATTGGGTAGAGTGTACTTCAGGTCCCCTACTTTTCTCAACAGTAACCTGTGTTTTATGGTGTTACCTTTTGAATTTCTGAACCCATTCTGAAGCCAGTAATGCAGGTATTCATTAAAGGATTGGACACGGTAATATGAATCACAGACTATCAGCGTTAGTTATTTTGGATCTATGTATGCCAGTGCCATGACCAGAGCCTTGAGCTCTGCTAGTTGTGTAGTGCAGTCCCCTGGGATCTGCATATAAGTGTTTTGTGGATAGAATGCACCATCTTTCATGTAGTCACTAACAGCTGTGCAAGCAGCTGAGGATTGATGTTTTGTACCTACGGGAGGTTAGGCTAATCCATCAGGGTGAATAATTATTTTTATATTGGTCAATTGACAAAGTGTTTGCCGGTATTGGATATGCCATTTCATATTGAAGGAATTATTGAGTTTGTATTTTGCATTGAAGAAGTAGTTTACATCAGTGGCTGTCAGAAACATTGCCCTTTGTATCCAACGTGGATTTAATGCTGTTGCATTAGGAATGCTAGCCTTTCTGACAGCCTTAAGAGCTGGGTTTGGGGAGATGACAATAATGTGTTTTCCTCAGCCAGAGGTCTCTCATTAATGACAGCCATCTGAACAGTAGTCAGAATCATTTCTGTCAGAACAAAACATTCAGCTGTGGAGTGCAAGTGTGATTTTTTATGCAGTAGGGATGGTATCGCCCTCATTAAATGTTACATAGGTCAAAATGATAGCACCAGCAATTAAATGTGTCTTGTTGTCACTTGTGTGTAAATGTTTTGCCGAATGCATGTCTTTTTGTAATGCTCTGAGAATGCGTGTGCATTCAACTGTCCAATATTTGCTTGAAAAGCCCAGGTGTATTAAATAGTATAATGGTTTAATGCGTTGTGCATAATCTGGAATGTAAGTTTTGCCAATGTTTAAAAAAAACAATAAAGCCTGGAGCTTTTTTATGGTGTTTGGTGGTTGCAATTGTGCGCACTTTTCTAGAAAGTGGGGTGCTAGGCTTGCCTTCATCTGACAACTCATATCCCAAAAACAGGACACTGGGAAAGGCAATTTCTGTTTTCTTAACATTACATTTGTAGCGGCATGATGCAAACCCCACAACAATGCAGGCCACCCATTTCAGGTGGTGAATGCAATCATCATCTATTAGGTAGATGTCATCAACATAGGAGAACACCTCAGGGTCAATGTCGTGTAAAATGGAAGTCACAAGAGCTGAAAACAGCCCAGGACTGTTTTTATATCAATGTGAAAGCCGTGAAAAAACTTTCTGCGGGCTTTAAATGCTAAATTCCATTAGATCCCTGCTTTCAGGCACTATATTTTGGCAGAAGAAGCCATTAGAAATATCCACTGTTATTTTGTATTTTTGCGCACTATATAGGTAATGAGTTCTGTGCTGTGTAAGTCTTGAATAGCAAATGTGCGTACTTGTCTGTTTAAATGTCTTTAATCTAAGACTATTCTGTATGAATGGTCTGGCTTGGCCACAGGAAATAAAGGATTGTTCATTGGTTAGACACAGGGCTCATTTACACCCTGGTACCCTAGCTGTGCGAGAATTTCTCTCACAGGTTTTTTTGCCTCATACTTAATAGGATATTGAGGTTGAGGCTGTGGCTGGGTCCTTATTGATATTATGTGGTAGGGAGAATCTTTATCCCACTTAATCTGGCTGCGATACAACGCAGGGGCCTGTGCCAATGCCCAATGGAATGATTATGACTCAAATAATTTTATAGGAAATAAGGGCAAGAAAGAATGGTTAATTATCTGCTCCCCCCACAGAACTTCACAGACAAATTCTGGCGGCCAATCCTTTTTGGCCAACAAAACGTCAGAAATGCCAGTTAATTGTTTCCAAAATATTATATCAATTGTTCGCTCAATGTCACCCTCTAATTGTATTTTCATTTTGTACGCCCTAATTCGGGGGAGACGTGCATGTCTGCATTCTCGACTTCTATGAAATTGTCAGTTGCTTTCTCCTCCAGATGTTCTAGAAGATTCTGGCAAACTATTGTGACCTCTGCTGCGCTGTCCAGTTCCTGTTCTTCAATAAAGCTCTCATCTTACGTGGCATTTCGTGGGGAAATAGCTGCCACCTTCTTCTTTTTGGATTGGTGTTTTTGTTGTTGATGTTTCTCTTTTTTTTTAATTGAAACATCTGCTGGTCATTGTAAAAAAATTTTGGTTTCACGTACTCTGCATTGCTCCAGTCTCCCACCTCTCTCACTATGTTTGTCTGTTGAGTCCTGAAAGAAACGAGATTGGCGTGTATCAGTATATTGATATCTAGCAGGAGTTTTTATATTATTCCTATTTCTTAAATTGTAACGTTTCTCAGGGGTCCCCAATTGCAGAGATTCTCCCCTGCCTTTTTTAATCCCTTCGCTGCCAGGCCTTTTCCCCCTCCTGTGCGAGGCCTTTTTTTTGCTATTTGGGGTAGTTCGCGCTTAGGCCCTCATAACTTTTTGTTCACATAAGCTAACCAAACCAAATTTGCGTCCTTTTTTTCCAACATCCTAGGGATTCTAGAGGTACCCAGACTTTGTGGGTTCCCTTGAAGGAGGCCAAGAAATTGGCCAAAATACAGTGAAAATTTCGTTTTTTTTTTTAAAAATTGAAAAAGTGGCTGCAGAAGAAGGCTTAAGGAGGCCAAGAAATTGGCCAAAATACAGTGAAAATTTCGTTTTTTTTTTTAAAAATTGAAAAAGTGGCTGCAGAAGAAGGCTTGTGGATTTCCCCCTGAAAATGGCATCAACAAAGGGTTTGTAGTGCTAAACTCAGCAGCTTCCTAGCTTTCAGGAACAGGCAGACTTGAATCAGAAAACCCAATTTTTCAACACAATTTTGGCATTTTACTGGGGCATACCCCATTTTTGCAATTTTTTGTGCTTTCAGCCTCCTTCCAGTCAGTGACAGGAATGGGCATGAAACCAATGCTGGATCCCAGAAACCTAACCATTTCTGAAAAGTAGACAAAATTCTGAATTCAGCAAGGGGTCATTTGTGTAGATCCTACAAGGGTTTCCTACAGAAAATAACAGCTGAAAAAGAAAAATATTGAAATTGAGGTGAAAAAAACATCAATTTTTCTCTACGTTTTACTCTGTAACTTTTCCCTGCAATGTCAGATTATGGAAAGCAATATACCGTTACGTCTGCTGGACTCCTCTGGTTGCGGGGATATATAGGGCTTGTAGGTTCATCAAGAACCCGAGGAACCCAGAGCCAATAAATGAGCTGCACCCTGCAGTGCGTTTTCATTCTATACCGGGTATACAGCAATTCATTTGCTGAAATATAAAGAGTAAAAAATTGCTATCAAGAAAACCTTTGCATTTCCAAAAAGGGCACAAGATAAGGTGCTGAGGAGCAGTGGTTATTTGCACATCTCTGAATTCCGGGGTGACCATACAAGCATGTGAATTATAGGGAATTTCTCAAATAGATGTCTTTTTTACACACTCTCCTATATTTGGAAGGAAAAAATGTAGAGAAAGACAAGGGGCAATAGCACTTGTTTTGCTAATCTATGTTCCCCCAAGTCTCCCGATAAAAATGATACCTCACTTGCGTGGGTAGGCCTAGCGCCGGCGACAGGAAACACCCCAAAACGCAACGTGGACACATCCTAAATTTTGGAAAAAAACAGAGGTGTTTTTTGCGAAGTGCCTACCTGTAGATTTTGGCCTCTAGCTCAGCCGGCACCTATGGAAACCTACCAAACCTGTGCATTTCTGAAAACTAGAGACCTAGGGGAATCCAAGGAGGGGTGACTTGCGGGGCTCGGACCAGGTTCTGTTACCCAGAATCCTTTGCAAACCTCAAAATTTGGCTAAAAAAACACATGTCCCTCACATTTCTGTGGCAGAAAGTTCTGGAATCTGAGAGGAGCTACAAATTTCCTTCCACCCAGCGTTCCCCCAAGTCTCCCGATTAAAATGATACCTCACTTGCGTGGGTAGGCCTAGCGCCGGCGACAGGAAACACCCCAAAGCGCAACGTGGACACATCCTAAATTTTGGAAAAAAACAGAGGTGTTTTTTGCGAAGTGCCTACCTGTAGATTTTGGCCTCTAGCTCAGCCGGCACCTAGGGAAACCTACCAAACCTGTGCATTTCTGAAAACTAGAGACCTAGGGGAATCCAAGGAGGGGTGACTTGCGGGGCTCGGACCAGGTTCTGTTACCCAGAATCCTTTGCAAACCTCAAAATTTGGCTAAAAAAAACACATGTCCCTCACATTTCTGTGGCAGAAAGTTCTGGAATCTGAGAGGAGCTACAAATTTCCTTCCACCCAGCGTTCCCCCAAGTCTCCCGATAAAAATGATACCTCACTTGCGTGGGTAGGCCTAGCGCCGGCGACAGGAAACACCCCAAAGCGCAACGTGGACACATCCTAAATTTTGGAAAAAAACAGAGGTGTTTTTTGCGAAGTGCCTACCTATAGATTTTGGCCTCTAGCTCAGCCGGCACCTAGGGAAACCTACCAAACCTGTGCATTTCTGAAAACTAGAGACCTAGGGGAATCCAAGGAGGGGTGACTTGCGGGGCTCGGACCAGGTTCTGTTACCCAGAATCCTTTGCAAACCTCAAAATTTGGCTAAAAAAACACATGTCCCTCACATTTCTGTGGCAGAAAGTTCTGGAATCTGAGAGGAGCTACAAATTTCCTTCCACCCAGCGTTCCCCCAAGTCTCCCGATAAAAATGATACCTCACTTGCGTGGGTAGGCCTAGCGCCGGCGACAGGAAACACCCCAAAGCGCAACGTGGACACATCCTAAATTTTGGAAAAAAACAGAGGTGTTTTTTGCGAAGTGCCTACCTATAGATTTTGGCCTCTAGCTCAGCCGGCACCTAGGGAAACCTACCAAACCTGTGCATTTCTGAAAACTAGAGACCTAGGGGAATCCAAGGAGGGGTGACTTGCGGGGCTCGGACCAGGTTCTGTTACCCAGAATCCTTTGCAAACCTCAAAATGTGGCTAAAAAAACACATGTCCCTCACATTTCTGTGGCAGAAAGTTCTGGAATCTGAGAGGAGCTACAAATTTCCTTCCAACCAGCGTTCCCCCAAGTCTCCCGATAAAAATGATACCTCACTTGCGTGGGTAGGCCTAGCGCCGGCGACAGGAAACACCCCAAAGCGCAACGTGGACACATCCTAAATTTTGGAAAAAAACAGAGGTGTTTTTTGCGAAGTGCCTACCTGTAGATTTTGGCCTCTAGCTCAGCCGGCACCTAGGGAAACCTACCAAACCTGTGCATTTCTGAAAACTAGAGACCTAGGGGAATCCAAGGAGGGGTGACTTGCGGGGCTCGGACCAGGTTCTGTTACCCAGAATCCTTTGCAAACCTCAAAATTTGGCTAAAAAAAACACATGTCCCTCACATTTCTGTGGCAGAAAGTTCTGGAATCTGAGAGGAGCTACAAATTTCCTTCAACCCAGCGTTCCCCCAAGTCTCCCGATAAAAATGATACCTCACTTGCGTGGGTAGGCCTAGCGCCGGCGACAGGAAACACCCCAAAGCGCAACGTGGACACATCCTAAATTTTGGAAAAAAACAGAGGTGTTTTTTGCGAAGTGCCTACCTGTAGATTTTGGCCTCTAGCTCAGCCGGCACCTAGGGAAACCTACCAAACCTGTGCATTTCTGAAAACTAGAGACCTAGGGGAATCCAAGGAGGGGTGACTTGCGGGGCTCGGACCAGGTTCTGTTACCCAGAATCCTTTGCAAACCTCAAAATTTGGCTAAAAAAACACATGTCCCTCACATTTCTGTGGCAGAAAGTTCTGGAATCTGAGAGGAGCTACAAATTTCCTTCCACCCAGCGTTCCCCCAAGTCTCCCGATAAAAATGATACCTCACTTGCGTGGGTAGGCCTAGCGCCGGCGACAGGAAACACCCCAAAGCGCAACACCCTCTAGCTCAGCCGGCACCTAGGGAAACCTACCAAACCTGTGCATTTCTGAAAACTAGAGACCTAGGGGAATCCAAGGAGGGGTGACTTGCGGGGCTCGGACCAGGTTCTGTTACCCAGAATCCTTTGCAAACCTCAAAATTTGGCTAAAAAAACACATGTCCCTCACATTTCTGTGGCAGAAAGTTCTGGAATCTGAGAGGAGCTACAAATTTCCTTCCACCCAGCGTTCCCCCAAGTCTCCCGATAAAAATGATACCTCACTTGCGTGGGTAGGCCTAGCGCCGGCGACAGGAAACACCCCAAAGCGCAACGTGGACACATCCTAAATTTTGGAAAAAAACAGAGGTGTTTTTTGCGAAGTGCCTACTTGTAGATTTTGGCCTCTAGCTCAGCCGGCACCTAGGGAAACCTACCAAACCTGTGCATTTCTGAAAACTAGAGACCTAGGGGAATCCAAGGAGGGGTGACTTGCGGTGCTCGGACCAGGTTCTGTTACCCAGAATCCTTTGCAAAACCTCAAAATTTGGCTAAAAAAACACATGTCCCTCACATTTCTGTGGCAGAAAGTTCTGGAATCTGAGAGGAGCTACAAATTTCCTTCCACCCAGCGTTCCCCCAAGTCTCCCGATAAAAATGATACCTCACTTGCGTGGGTAGGCCTAGCGCCGGCGACAGGAAACACCCCAAAGCGCAACGTGGACACATCCTAAATTTTGGAAAAAAACAGAGGTGTTTTTTGCGAAGTGCCTACCTGTAGATTTTGGCCTCTAGCTCAGCCGGCACCTAGGGAAACCTACCAAACCTGTGCATTTCTGAAAACTAGAGACCTAGGGGAATCCAAGGAGGGGTGACTTGCGGGGCTCGGACCAGGTTCTGTTACCCAGAATCCTTTGCAAACCTCAAAATTTGGCTAAAAAAACACATGTCCCTCACATTTCTGTGGCAGAAAGTTCTGGAATCTGAGAGGAGCTACAAATTTCCTTCCACCCAGCGTTTCCCCAAGTCTCCCGATAAAAATGATACCTCACTTGCGTGGGTAGGCCTAGCGCCGGCGACAGGAAACACCCCAAAGCGCAACGTGGACACATCCTAAATTTTGGAAAAAAACAGAGGTGTTTTTTGCGAAGTGCCTACCTGTAGATTTTGGCCTCTAGCTCAGCCGGCACCTAGGGAAACCTACCAAACCTGTGCATTTCTGAAAACTAGAGACCTAGGGGAATCCAAGGAGGGGTGACTTGCGGGGCTCGGACCAGGTTCTGTTACCCAGAATCCTTTGCAAACCTCAAAATTTGGCTAAAAAAACACATGTCCCTCACATTTCTGTGGCAGAAAGTTCTGGAATCTGAGAGGAGCTACAAATTTCCTTCCACCCAGCGTTCCCCCAAGTCTCCCGATAAAAATGATACCTCACTTGCGTGGGTAGGCCTAGCGCCGGCGACAGGAAACACCCCAAAGCGCAACGTGGACACATCCTAAATTTTGGAAAAAAACAGAGGTGTTTTTTGCGAAGTGCCTACCTGTAGATTTTGGCCTCTAGCTCAGCCGGCACCTAGGGAAACCTACCAAACCTGTGCATTTCTGAAAACTAGAGACCTAGGGGAATCCAAGGAGGGGTGACTTGCGGGGCTCGGACCAGGTTCTGTTACCCAGAATCCTTTGCAAACCTCAAAATTTGGCTAAAAAAAACACATGTCCCTCACATTTCTGTGGCAGAAAGTTCTGGAATCTGAGAGGAGCTACAAATTTCCTTCCACCCAGCGTTCCCCCAAGTCTCCCGATAAAAATGATACCTCACTTGCGTGGGTAGGCCTAGCGCCGGCGACAGGAAACACCCCAAAGCGCAACGTGGACACATCCTAAATTTTGGAAAAAAACAGAGGTGTTTTTTGCGAAGTGCCTACCTGTAGATTTTGGCCTCTAGCTCAGCCGGCACCTAGGGAAACCTACCAAACCTGTGCATTTCTGAAAACTAGAGACCTAGGGGAATCCAAGGAGGGGTGACTTGCGGGGCTCGGACCAGGTTCTGTTACCCAGAATCCTTTGCAAACCTCAAAATTTGGCTAAAAAAACACATGTCCCTCACATTTCTGTGGCAGAAAGTTCTGGAATCTGAGAGGAGCTACAAATTTCCTTCCACCCAGCGTTCCCCCAAGTCTCCCGATAAAAATGATACCTCACTTGCGTGGGTAGGCCTAGCGCCGGCGACAGGAAACACCCCAAAGCGCAACACCCTCTAGCTCAGCCGGCACCTAGGGAAACCTACCAAACCTGTGCATTTCTGAAAACTAGAGACCTAGGGGAATCCAAGGAGGGGTGACTTGCGGGGCTCGGACCAGGTTCTGTTACCCAGAATCCTTTGCAAACCTCAAAATTTGGCTAAAAAAACACATGTCCCTCACATTTCTGTGGCAGAAAGTTCTGGAATCTGAGAGGAGCTACAAATTTCCTTCCACCCAGCGTTCCCCCAAGTCTCCCGATAAAAATGATACCTCACTTGCGTGGGTAGGCCTAGCGCCGGCGACAGGAAACACCCCAAAGCGCAACGTGGACACATCCTAAATTTTGGAAAAAAACAGAGGTGTTTTTTGCGAAGTGCCTACTTGTAGATTTTGGCCTCTAGCTCAGCCGGCACCTAGGGAAACCTACCAAACCTGTGCATTTCTGAAAACTAGAGACCTAGGGGAATCCAAGGAGGGGTGACTTGCGGTGCTCGGACCAGGTTCTGTTACCCAGAATCCTTTGCAAACCTCAAAATTTGGCTAAAAAAACACATGTCCCTCACATTTCTGTGGCAGAAAGTTCTGGAATCTGAGAGGAGCTACAAATTTCCTTCCACCCAGCGTTCCCCCAAGTCTCCCGATAAAAATGATACCTCACTTGCGTGGGTAGGCCTAGCGCCGGCGACAGGAAACACCCCAAAGCGCAACGTGGACACATCCTAAATTTTGGAAAAAAACAGAGGTGTTTTTTGCGAAGTGCCTACCTGTAGATTTTGGCCTCTAGCTCAGCCGGCACCTAGGGAAACCTACCAAACCTGTGCATTTCTGAAAACTAGAGACCTAGGGGAATCCAAGGAGGGGTGACTTGCGGTGCTCGGACCAGGTTCTGTTACCCAGAATCCTTTGCAAACCTCAAAATTTGGCTAAAAAAACACATGTCCCTCACATTTCTGTGGCAGAAAGTTCTGGAATCTGAGAGGAGCTACAAATTTCCTTCCACCCAGCGTTTCCCCAAGTCTCCCGATAAAAATGATACCTCACTTGCGTGGGTAGGCCTAGCGCCGGCGACAGGAAACACCCCAAAGCGCAACGTGGACACATCCTAAATTTTGGAAAAAAACAGAGGTGTTTTTTGCGAAGTGCCTACCTGTAGATTTTGGCCTCTAGCTCAGCCGGCACCTAGGGAAACCTACCAAACCTGTGCATTTCTGAAAACTAGAGACCTAGGGGAATCCAAGGAGGGGTGACTTGCGGGGCTCGGACCAGGTTCTGTTACCCAGAATCCTTTGCAAACCTCAAAATTTGGCTAAAAAAACACATGTCCCTCACATTTCTGTGGCAGAAAGTTCTGGAATCTGAGAGGAGCTACAAATTTCCTTCCACCCAGCGTTCCCCCAAGTCTCCCGATAAAAATGATACCTCACTTGCGTGGGTAGGCCTAGCGCCGGCGACAGGAAACACCCCAAAGCGCAACGTGGACACATCCTAAATTTTGGAAAAAAACAGAGGTGTTTTTTGCGAAGTGCCTACCTGTAGATTTTGGCCTCTAGCTCAGCCGGCACCTAGGGAAACCTACCAAACCTGTGCATTTCTGAAAACTAGAGACCTAGGGAATCCAAGGAGGGGTGACTTGCGGGGCTCGGACCAGGTTCTGTTACCCAGAATCCTTTGCAAACCTCAAAATTTGGCTAAAAAAAACACATGTCCCTCACATTTCTGTGGCAGAAAGTTCTGGAATCTGAGAGGAGCTACAAATTTCCTTCCACCCAGCGTTCCCCCAAGTCTCCCGATAAAAATGATACCTCACTTGCGTGGGTAGGCCTAGCGCCGGCGACAGGAAACACCCCAAAGCGCAACGTGGACACATCCTAAATTTTGGAAAAAAAACAGAGGTGTTTTTTGCGAAGTGCCTACCTGTAGATTTTGGCCTCTAGCTCAGCCGGCACCTAGGGAAACCTACCAAACCTGTGCATTTCTGAAAACTAGAGACCTAGGGGAATCCAAGGAGGGGTGACTTGCGGGGCTCGGACCAGGTTCTGTTACCCAGAATCCTTTGCAAACCTCAAAATTTGGCTAAAAAAAACACATGTCCCTCACATTTCTGTGGCAGAAAGTTCTGGAATCTGAGAGGAGCTACAAATTTCCTTCCACCCAGCGTTCCCCCAAGTCTCCCGATAAAAATGATACCTCACTTGCGTGGGTAGGCCTAGCGCCGGCGACAGGAAACACCCCAAAGCGCAACGTGGACACATCCTAAATTTTGGAAAAAAACAGAGGTGTTTTTTGCGAAGTGCCTACCTGTAGATTTTGGCCTCTAGCTCAGCCGGCACCTAGGGAAACCTACCAAACCTGTGCATTTCTGAAAACTAGAGACCTAGGGGAATCCAAGGAGGGGTGACTTGCGGGGCTCGGACCAGGTTCTGTTACCCAGAATCCTTTGCAAACCTCAAAATTTGGCTAAAAAAACACATGTCCCTCACATTTCTGTGGCAGAAAGTTCTGGAATCTGAGAGGAGCTACAAATTTCCTTCCACCCAGCGTTCCCCCAAGTCTCCCGATAAAAATGATACCTCACTTGCGTGGGTAGGCCTAGCGCCCACGAAAGGAAAGGGCCCAAAACACAACGTGGACAGATCACATTTTTTTATAAAAAGCAGTGCCTACCTGTGGATTTTAGCCTGTAGCTCAGCCGACACCTGAGGAAACCTAGCAAACCAGTGCATTTTGGAAAACTAGAAACCCAGGGGAATCCAAGATGGGGTGACTTGCGGGGCTCTGACCAGGTTATGTTACCCAGAATCCTTTGCAAACATCAAAATTTGGCCCAAAAAACACTTTTTCCTCTCATTTCGGTGACAGAAAGTTCTGGAATCTGAGAGGAGCCACAAATTTCCTTCCACCCAGCGTTCCCCTAAGTCTCTTGATAAAAATGGTACGTCACTTCTGTGGGTAGGCCTAGCGCCCACAAAAGGAAATGACCCAAAACACAACGTGGACACAACATATTTTTTCACAGAAAACAGAGGTGTTTTTTGCAAGGTGCCTACCTGTGGTGTTTGGCCTGTAGCTCAGCCGGCCCCAGGGGGGGGCAGAAATGCCCTAAAATAAATTTGCCCCCCCAACCCCCACCCTCCCCCGCCGGGAGCGACCAGAAATGGTCTAAATACAATTTGCCCCCCCAGGGGAGCGACCCTTGCCTGATGGGTCGCTCCCCATCTCTAAAAAAAGAAACAACAAAAAAAAAAACACACAAAAAAAAATTGCCCTGGCGCCTAGAGGGTTCTGCCCCACCGGGGGCAGTTCGGCCTAATAATAGGCCGATCTGTCCCCCGAGGGGGCAGAAATGGCCTAAAATAAATTTGCCCCCCCAACCCCCACCCCCCCCGGGAGCGACCCTTGCCTACGGGGTCGCTCCCCCTGCGTGACATTGGCGCCAAAAAACAAATCCCCGGTGCCTAGTGGTTTCTGCCCCCTTGGGGGCAGATTGACCTAAAATCGGCCAATCTGCCCCCAGAGGGGCAGAAATGGTCTAAATACAATTTGCCCCCCAGGGGAGCGACCCTTGCCTGATGGGTCGCTCCCCATCTCTAAAAAAAAAGAAACAACAAAAAAAAAAAAACACAAAAAAAAAATGTGCCCTGGCGCCTAGAGGTTTCTTCCCCCCCTGGGGGCAGAAATGGCCTAAAATAAATTGCCCTCCCCCCCAGGGAGCGACCCTTGCCTAAGGGGTCGCTCCCTTTGCATGAAATTCACGCAAAGAAAAAACTCCCTGGTGTCTAGTGGTTTCATCAAAATAGGCCAATCTGCCCCCAAGGGGGGCAGAAATGGGCAAAATATAATTTTCCCCCAAGGGGGGCGACCCTTGCCTAAGGGGTCGCTCCCCACCAAAAAAAAAAAATGAAACAAAAAAAAAAAAAAAAAAAAAAATGGTCCCTGGTGCCTAGAGGTTTCTGCCCCCCCTGGGGGCAGATCGGCCTAATAGTAGGCCGATCTGCCCCCAGGGGGGGCAGAAAAGGCCTTCCCGAAAATATGCCCCCCCTGGGAGCGACCCTTGCCCAAGGGGTCGCTCCCTTTTGTCAATAACAATAAAAAAAAAAAAATTCCCTGGTGTCTAGTGGTTTCTACCCCCCTTGGGGGCAGATTGGCCTCATCAAAATAGGCCAATCTGCCCCCAAGGGGGGCAGAAATGGCCAAAATATAATTTTCCCCCAAGGGGAGCGACCCTTGCCTAAGGGGTCGCTCCCCACCAAAAAAAAAAAAAATGAAACAAAAAAAAAAAAATGGTCCCTGGTGCCTAGAGGTTTCTGCCCCCCCTGGGGGCAGAAAAGGCCTTTTCAAAATAATGCCCCCCCTGGGAGCGACCCTTGCCCAAGGGGTCGCTCCCTTTTGTCAATTTCAATAAAAAAAAAAAAAATCCCTGCTGTCTAGTGGGGTTTCAAAAGCCGGATTGCAAGCAATCCGGCTTTTGAAACCCTCGGAGGGACTTCAAAGGGAAGGAAATACTTTTCCTTCCCTTTGAAGCCCCTCCGGGCCTCCCATCGATTGAAAGAGAAATGCTTTTGCATTTCTTTTTCAATCGCGCTGGAAGCAGAGCTTCCAGCGCTACGAGGGAGGCCCCTGTGACACATCAGCGTGCGCGCGCGCGCTGACGTCACAGGGGGGGGTGGGGGGGTCGGGGGTGGAAGGGGAAGGTCTTCCCCTTCCATCCCCGACTTGGGGGGGAGGGGGGTGCACGGGGGGCACGCTAGCGCGCCCCCAAGTTCCCCTGTGCCATGGACGAGATGATCTCGTCCAAGGCACAGGGGAACTGTAGCCTTGGACGAGATCATCTCGTCCAAGGCACAGAAGCGGTTAAATGTTTGTTTTTGTTTATCCCAGTGTTTTTTTAGAACCCTCAGTCGCTTGCTTGGTAGAATCCTTATTGGATTTACCTTGTAACTGTGGGTTAATTGGTCTGGCTCACAAACTATCCCAATCTATACTCTAATACATTTCAGCAATAATTTTAGACAGTTTGCAGTCTTGATCCTGTTGAGGAACATCCTGGAGCTTCATGCACACTGCTAATGCTACTGCTTCCCCTTTAAGGTTTCTTATTATTATTGAGGCAACTGTAGCAAAATTGCCCATTAATTGCATCCCGTATTCATCTTGAATTTGTTTTAACACTTCCAAATGAAAAACAGCAACAGCAAAATGGCACTAATTAAGGCCAAAGTAATAGGGAATCCCTCAAAAATGCCTGAAAATATTGAGTATATGGCTGAAGGTATTATGCTAAATATAGATGGGAAGGTGCTGACAAACCCAGAACCAACAGCCTTAAAAAAGCGTACAATCCCAGCAGTATTGGGCACATTGAATATTCGTCCCAGGAGTTCACCAAAGTGCCTATGAAAGTTGGTATTTAAAAGGGACTGTATTTCTGTGGATGGCCTTGCTACTAGGAGAGTGTAGGTTTTGCGTGCAGATGTCAGCACTACACGTTCCTCAAACAATAGAGCTTTTAGTCTGCTCAGCTTGTCAAAATTTTGATTAGAAGTAGCAATCTGAGGCAACATGTCTGCTACTTCATCTGTTGCATACAGGGAAACAGGACGTTACAGCAACCAGTTACAATTTGGGAGACTGAAACAACATAGGCAATTCCGGCTTGCATTCCAAAACAGCTCTCTGTTTAGAAGTACATAACTTCCATTTGAGAGCACATGGAACGTTGGACAGTTGCTCCCTTCAGATGCCAGGCGAAATTTGCTGCTGAAGAATTACATGCTCTGTGGAAAGCAAGCTGTTTGCAAACCATTGAATAGCTCAGAGAAGTCTTGCATTGGCCACCACTAAGAAAGACATCTTTCATGCCATTGAAACATTTGTATGAAAAGGGCAGCTACCACACATCATGAATGTAACTATCTCCCAGCCTTTCAAATCTGCCTACAGGAATGTGTTTCAAGCACAAAGTGAGGTGAAGTGTTGAAATAGGCAGATTAATAACTCCATGAATTAGTTGGCCAGCAGATGGTATTTCCGGCACAGTGAAAAGCAATTTTTCAATGTTCTGCGTAATATAAGTAGCCTCTTTCCTAGCCATTATTTGTTGTTGTCACGTCAAATTAAATGCAGCAAACAGGTCCTTAGCCTTGACATAATGCAACGGAGCAAGACCATTTTCAATGTTTGTAGTGTCCAACCTAACTTCAAAGTGGACCTACGTTGACTCTGTCCATGTTGTAGAGATGACATGTCAGTGTGCATAATGTCAATTGCAGAAAGAATTATCTTACTAAGAGTTTAGATTTGGGCAGACAAGGTGGTAATCCCATTACCTACAACAGATAATTATTTCTGTAATTTTTTTGATCTATTTGCCTTAACTGTGCTGCGGCTTCCTGTTGTGAAAGGTTCCAAATTTCATTGTAAATTGCATAGAAGAAACACTTTTTACATTGTCTTCTGAGGCCTAACAGAAAGTCTTGTAAGTCTGTATTACTAGACAGGAGACTAAGGTATTCTTTTACAGCGTCTAGCGAGGAACTTTTCAACCATGTTATGTTACGGTGCTTGTATAGCGCATGGCTACCCAAAGGCCTCCCATCGCTCAAGGACAAATCTCCAAAAAGAGGATGCATAACAAAACCTATTAGAACAACCAAGTTTTTAATCCTTTCCAAAAGTTCAGTTCATGAGTCGTAGATCGAAGACTTTGGTGGAGGGAATTCCACAGTTTGGCTCCGAGATAAGCCATTGTGGTACATCCCCATCTGGATTTTTTAACTCTAGGTACAATGGCAAGGGCTGCTGAGGCAGACCTGAGTTTTCTGGCTGGAATATAAAAAGATGCAAGGGTCTTTAAATAAATAGGGCCTCTGTTGTATAGTGATCTATGTATACAGCACAGGATTTTAAACACTATGCGCTGTTCCACTGGGAGCCAATGGAGATCAACAAGGTCAGTTTTAACCGAGACATGCCTCAGTATATCTAAAAGAAGCCGGACTGCAGCATTTTGAACTACTTGTAGTTTCCTTTTGACATATCTTGGAGAACCAAGCAGTAGTCCATTTCCATAATCCAGTCTAGAAATGATGAGAGCCTGAATGATGAGTCTTTTTGCCAAAAGCAGAAGTATGGCAAAGATTTTCCTCAGATGCCTTATTATACTAAAGTAGGTGGCAGAGATTTTCCTTGCTTGGTATTCCAGAGTGAGTTGGGGGTCAAGCCAAACTCTTAGACTTTTAACACGATTCTTAGGAGCTGGCAGCTCACCCCCAAAAAATAGGCAACCTAGGGCTCATGCCCAGGCGAGGACTCTGACCTAGTATCATTACTTTGGTTTTGTCTTTAGTTAAGTGGAGCATACTTTCATTCATCCATCTAGACACTGCCTGTAAACAACAAGGCAAAGGGCAGTCATCAGGAT
Source organism: Pleurodeles waltl (assembly GCF_031143425.1). Lineage (NCBI taxonomy): Eukaryota > Metazoa > Chordata > Amphibia > Caudata > Salamandridae > Pleurodeles > Pleurodeles waltl. The sequence continues at coordinate 441,809,589 of NC_090436.1, read as the reverse complement.
CTGAATTGCAGGAGAACAAGACCACTAACTGGGTATCGTCAGCATAGGAAACTAAGGAAATCCCAAATGACTCCACTATCTTAGCCAGTGGAGCCATATATATATTGAATAATAAGGGAGGAGCCCTGTGGCACCCCACAGGTGCATTTAAAATTATTGGAAAGATATGAACGGTCAAGAACCTGGAATGTTCTTCCCTTCAAAATTGAGGAAAGCCAGTTAAGTCTTTTTCCCTCAATTCCCATCTCTTTCATCCTCTGACACAGCAGATGGTGATGTACTGTGTCGAAGGCTGCGCTAAGGTACAGGAGTATGATCGCCGTAGGGCGCCCCTGATCCATGCGCTTCCTAGCCTCTTCCATAATAGTGATCAGATCAGATTCAGTGCTGAGTTTTTAAGCACTGATGCAGCCAGGTTTGATTTTTTTCAATAAAGGTCTGATTATCGCATGTTTCCATTGATCAGGAACAATGCTTCTAGATATGGAGAGATTTATCAGATCCGTCGAAACAGGAACAATAGCTGAGCCCCCAAGGGCCATTATCGATGGAGGGGCAGGGTCCTAGGGGGATCCTGACTTGAGAGCTAATAAAGAAGAAGCTACCTGATCCTGTGAAATGGAAGAAAATTTTGAAAGGGAGGCAGCACAGTTAAGATGAACATCTGTCACGTCCTCAGAGTGTGACTTATTATTTGAAAAACTCAAATAGATGTCTGCAGTTTTTTGTTGAAAAAATAATACTAAATTGTTGCTTTGTTCTTGAGAGGCTTCAGTTAATTCACCCCCAAAGGGTGATTGTAAAATTTCTTTAAATAACTGAAATATCTCTTTAGAAGAATTGGGAGATTGTTCAATCCTAGCTGCATAATAGGTGCTTTGGGCTAGTTTGATTTCTGCGTGGTGGAGTCTAATAGCCTTCCTATATTCTTCCTTTAAAACCGGTTCATAGTTTTTTTTTTCCAACTTCTTTCTAAGCATCTGCATTTCCTTTTTAGGATTCGTAAGTGGGACGTAAACCCTGGGGCACCAGCTTCCTGGCAACTCCCCGTTTTCGTGCTGTATGGGAGTAAAGTATCTAGACCATCCTTGATCCATTCATTAAATGAATGAAGGGTAGGTCGCTCCCCCTGCCGCTGCAGCTCCACCAGCCCAGGCTCCTGACACCTGCTAAAAACAGTAAGTACTCCCCCGCCCAGCCCCTCGCCCAGCCCCGCGCTGCTCACCTCTCTTCTCCTGTACCTTTGTCTTCTGCCTTCCGCTCCCTCCTCCAACCTCTCTCCACACCTCTGCTGTCCTTCTTCCCTTCGCTCTCTGCTCCTCTTCTGCAGCCCTCTTGCTGCGTGTTCTGCTCTTCCTCGGCCCCGCTCCTCTTCCTCACCGCGTTCTCTTCCTGCTTCTTTCTTCATCCTTGGTCTTCATCTGTGTTCTTCATCTGTGTTCTTCTCTCCCCTCTGCACCCCGTCCTGCGTGTTCTCTCTTCTTCTGTGTCCTCCTTCTGTATTCTTCATCTGTGTTCTTCATCTGTCCTTCTTTCTCCCCTGCACCCCGACCTGCGTGTTCTTTCTTCTTTCTTCATCTGTGTTCTTCATCTGTGTTTCTTCTTTCTCCTCTGCACCCCGACCTCCATGTTCTCTCTTCTTCTGTGTTCTTCATCTGTGTCCTTCTTTCTCCCCTGCACCCCGACCTGCGTGTTCTTTCTTCTTTCTTCATCTGTGTTCTTCATCTGTGTTCTCTCCCCTCTGCACCCCGTCCTGCGTGTTCTCTCTTCTTCTGTGTCCTCCTTCTGTATTCTTCATCTGTGTTCTTCATCTGTGTTCTTCTTTCTCCCCTGCACCCCGACCTGCGTGTTCTCTCTTCTTCTGTGTCCTTGTCATTCTCATGTGTTCTTCATCTGTGTTCTTCATCTGTGTTTCTTCTTTCTTCTCTGAACCCCGTCCTGCGTGTTCTCTCTTCTTCTGTTTCCTTCTTCTGTGTTCTTCATCTGTGTTCTTCATCTGTGTTCTTCTTTCTTCTCTGCACCCCGTCCTGCGTGTTCTTTCTTCTTCTGTGTCCTTCTTCTGTGTTCTTCATCTGTGTTCTTCTTTCTTCTCTGCACCCCGTCCTGCGTGTTCTCTCTTCTTCTGTGTCCTTCTTCTGTGTTCTTCATCTATGTTCTTCATCTGTGTTTCTTCTTTCTCCTCTGCACCCCGACCTGCGTGTTCTCTCTTCTTCTGTGTCCTTCTTCTGTGTTCTTCATCTGTGTTCTTCATCTGTGTTTCTTCTTTCTTCTCTGCACCCCGTCCTGCGTGTTCTTCTCCTCCTCTGTACTTTTCTCTGCGTGTTCCTTCTCTTCCTCCGTGGTCTCCTCCCATCTTCTGGACGCTTCCCCTCTGCTTCTCAGGTCTCTCCTCTTCTGCCTGACTCCTCTCCTTGACTCTTCTCTCGTCTCTCCGGACTCTTCTCCTCCTCTTCTTGACTCCTCTCCCTTCTCTCTTGACTCTTCTCTCCTCTTCTTCTTTACCCTTCTTCTTGACTCTTCTCTCTTCTGGTCTTGACTCTTCTCTCTTCTGGTCTTGACTCTTCTCTCTTCTGTTCTTCACTCTTCTCTCTTCTGTTCTTCACTCTTCTCTCTTCTGTTCTTCACTCTTCTCTCCTCTTCTGTTCTTCCTTACTCCCCTCCTCTTCTGCTCTTCCATACTCCGCTCCACCTCTGTTCTTCCATACTCCCCTCCACCTCTGTAACCCCCATCCCCTATCTTTTCTCCCCTCCCCTCTACCTGACCCCCCCACCCTCCGCTTTCCCGCCGCCACCTCCTGCTCGGCCACGCCCCCCGCTCCCATTCTACGCTCCCCTCCCGCCCCCAGCTGACCCCTCCTCCCCCCCCTCCTCCCTCTTATGGCAGCCGCGCACAGCGGGTGCACCGAAGGCACGCCAAAGGCAAGCCCATCTGCGCCCGTCCGCGCCTGGACCGCGCCCAGCGCCACGACCCCTGGCCCCCAGCACTCCCAAACCCCGCAGCACAGCTACGACCCCAACACCCTCCACGCCCTCAACCCGGGGCGCTCCAGCACCTGCTTCCTAGCCAACCCGAAACGTACCCATGGACCCTTCGCATGCCACACCTGCAAACTCACCTTCCACCGCGAAACCACCCCGGCCGCCAGCCCACGTGACAACAACCACCTCAAATGCATCCTGATCAACGCACGCTCCGTCCACAAGCACGCCATTGAACTATGGGACCTACTGGACTCCACCGCACCAGACATCGCCTTCATCACTGAGACCTGGATGAACGCCTCTTCGGCCCCCGACATCGCCATAGCCATCCCCGACGGCTACAAGATCTCCAGGAGAGACCGCACCAACCAAGTCGGTGGAGGAATCGCCATCGTCTTCAAGGACTCCATCAACATCACCACCTCCACAGAAGACACCCCCTTCGCCGCCGAACACCTACACTTCCAGATCCACACAGACCCCAGGACCACCCTCAGAGGAACTCTCATCTACAGACCCCCTTGTCCTCGCGCCCTTTTCAACGACTCTATCACTGACTTCATCTCCCCGCACGCCCTTGCCTCGCCGGACTACATCCTCCTCGGTGACCTGGAACTTCCACCTGGAACAGAACAACGACCCCAACACCACCGCCCTGCTCGATAACCTCGCCAACCTCGGTCTCAAGCAACTGGTGAACACCCCCACCCACATCGCCGGACACACGCTCGACCCCATCTTCTCCGCCAGCAACCACGTATCCTTCAGCCACTCCTACACTGGACCGACCACAGATGTGTCCACTTCACCTTCCGACGCGAGACGCGCCACCTCCGCACACAATCCATCTCACGCCGACATTGGAACAAAATCCCCGCGGAACAGCTTCTCTCCACTCTCAGCGACAACCAACCCGCCTTCTCCACCAACCCCAACGACGCAACCCTCAGCCTCACGCACTGGATCACCAACTGCGCAGACAACCTCGCTCCCCTCAGACGCCTCCCAAGACAGACCAACACCAAGAAACCTCTCTGGTTCACAGACACCCTCAAGGAATCTAAAAAAAACTGCCGTACCCTTGAGAAAGCCTGGCGCAAGGACCACACCGCAGATAACATGTCTGCCCTCAAGAACACCACCCGCGAACACCACCAACTGATCCGCGCCACCAAAAGAAATTCCTTCACAGACAGACTGGACAAGAACACTCAGAACAGCAAAGAACTCTTCAACATTGTCAAAGAGCTCTCCAACCCTAACGCCAATGCCAATGCCAACGCCAACGCCATCACGCCCTCACAAGACCTCTGCAACTCCCTCGCCACCTTCTTCCATCGTAAGATCACCGACCTACACGACAGCTTCGGACACCAGACCCAGCCAACCACCACAAAACCTACAACCCCAGCCATCACCCTCAACGCCTGGACTCACATCAACACGGAAAAGACCAAAGACACCATGAACTCCATCCACTCCGGTGCCCCCTCGGACCCCTGCCCACACTTCATCTTCAACAAAGCCGACGACATCATCGCCCCGCATCTCCAGACCATCATCAACAGCTCGTTTGCTTCTGCCACCTTCCCCGAGAGCTGGAAACACGCAGAAGTCAACGCCCTACTGAAGAAACCTACGGCGGACCCCAGCAACCTGAAGAACTTCCGCCCCATCTCGCTCCTCCCCTTCCCCGCCAAAGTCATAGAGAAGACCGTCAACAAGCAACTTACCAACTTCCTGGAAGACCACAACCTACTCGACCCTTCTCAGTCCGGATTCCGAGCCAATCACAGCACAGAAACCACCCTCATCTCAGTCATAGACGACATCAGAACTCTGATGGACAACGGAGAAACAGTCGCCCTCATCCTCCTCGACCTCTCAGCTGCCTCCGACACCGTCTGCCACCAAACCCTAATATCCCACCTCCGCTCCACCGGGATCCTAGGACAGGCCCTTGACTGGATCACCTCCTTCCTCTCCAACCTCTCCCAAAGAGTCTACCTCCCACCTTTCCGCTCAGACCCCACCGAGATCATCTGCGGCGTCCCACAAGGCTCCTCACTCAGCCCGACTCTCTTCAATGTCTACATGAGCACTCTCGCCAACATCGTACGCAAACACAACATCAACATCACCTCCTACGCCGATGACATTCAGCTGATACTTTCCCTCACCAAGGACCCCACCAGCACCAAGACCAACCTGCAAGATGGAATGAGAGACGTCGCAGAATGGATGAAACTCAGCCGTCTGAAACTGAACTCAGACAAAACGGAAGTCCTCGTCCTCTGAAACACCCCGTCTGCCTGGGACGACTCCTGGTGGCCCACGGCCCTTGGCACCGCACCAACCCCCTCAGACCACGCACGCAACCTCGGATTCATCCTGGACCCTCTTCTCACCATGACAAAACAAGTCAACGCTGTATCATCCTCCTGCTTCCTCACCCTCCGCATGCTCCGAAAGATCTTCTGTTGGATCCCCGCCGACACCAGAAAGACCGTGACCCACGTCCTCGTCACGAGCCGCCTGTACTACGGCAACACCCTATACGCAGGAACCACGGCTAAACTCCAGAAACGCCTGCAGCGAATTCAAAACGCCTCCGCCCACCTCGTCCTCGACATACCCCGCAACAGCCACATCTCTGACCACCTGAGACACCTGCACTGGCTTCCCGTCAACAAAAGGATCACCTTTCGGCTCCTCACCCACGCACACAAAGCCCTCCACAACAAGGGACCCGAATACCTCAACCGTCGCCTCAGTTTCTACACGCCCACCCGTCAGCTTCGCTCCGCCAACCTCGCACTCGCCGCCGTCCCTCGCATCCGCCTCACCACGGCAGGTGGGAAATCCTTCTCCTACCTGGCGGCCAAGACATGGAATTCCCTCCCCACCAACCTCAGGACCACCCAGGACCACCTCGCATTCCGGAGGCAACTCAAGACCTGGCTCTTCAAGCAGCAGTAACCCCTTCCCTCTAGCGCCTTGAGACCCTTACGGGTGAGTAGCGCGCTTTATAAATGTTTTTGATTTGATTTGAATGAGTCTGTACTGATATCATTTGTGTCAAGAAAAACGGGTTTGCGGTCTATCAAGGTGTGGTTCCAGTCGTTGGCACTGAGTTTATGCCAGCACCTTAAAGGCTGACCTAATACCTGAGTAGGACTGCATCTGGAATGTATGGCTAAGTTTAGTGAAATTAGGAAATGATCTGTCCAAGGGAATGGGAGGGGAGGTTTGGAATCTAAACCTACTAAGTTGCTAAAAACTAGGTTAATAGTGTGTCCTTTCTCATGGGTAGGACCTCTAACTAATTGGTCCAGCTCTAAAGCCTCCATCTCAGCAAGGAGACCATTAGCTGCAGAGCTATCCAAATTATCTGCATGTATATTAAAATCACCTAAAATCATGAAATTTGATTTTTTACATGATAAATTGTCCATTAGATCCGAGAAAGAGTGTAAAAAATTATCTGGTGGGCCAGGGGGACGATACACCAGAACTCCAGAGAACGTGAATTGAGAATTTAGAGACATTGAAAAGAACATCCTTTGACAATCGGTTATCTGGAAGGGGCCAAGAAATTAGCTTAATGGATTCCTTATAGATAATAGCAATTCCTCACCCTTTTGAAGTGGTTCTATCTGATCTTATTATTTGATATCCTTGGGGTAGTGCCAGGTTGACATCTGGCAAGGATCCCTCATGAAGCCATGTCTCAGTCAGAAACAGGGCTGTAGGAGGGACGTCACTTAATAAAAGATTGATGTCTAATTTATGAGCTGGTAATGATCGACAGTTAACTAACTTGAGTGTGCAATAGATGGTGAGCCCTCTATTTCTTCAGTTTGGGGGTCCACAGACAGGAAGGGCAAGACCACTTATAGTTACTAGGAGCCGGACAGGATTGGCAAAGATCAGATGGAGGTTACCTGAGCATAAGGAGAGTCTCTGAGGTATAAAAGGGCCCCTTTATCTTAACAGAGCTAAGGTGTCTGGCCCCTGGTCCCGTCCTGGCGTGGACGGGCGCCGACACCGACGGGCTTGCCTTAGGCATGTCCGCTGCGTGACCGCAGCATCACACTTTTAATGGGAGTCTAATGTGGAGCTGGCGTCAGCTAGACTGCCAACCCACGAAGATGGCAGCCGGCAGACGTGCCATCACCAAGGAGGAAAAATGGCGACTGTTACAGTGTTGGTGCCTAAGCCTGCCATCGGACGAGAAAAACAGAAGAAGAGCGAGTAGAGATAAGGGTAATCAATCAATAATATCATTGCAGGCATAACTTTCCCACACTGTATGTTGTCACAGTACTAGAATGTTCTGATGACACATAGTGAGGTTCTGGTCTGTTTGCTCTAAAAGCCCCTGTGGAGTTTACAAAATGCGCATGACAACCATTTGTGTCCATTGGCCACAATAACCACCCACCACGACGTGGAAGTGGTGTGTTGAAAGTTCTATTTTGGGCTCACTGATCAAGCTGTTCTTCTGTTGTATTAATGTATTTTTGCCATTTATAACATTTTGCAAGAGTGGGGCTACTGGGCGCATTTAGGCCCATATTTATACTTTTTAGCGCCGCATTTGCTCCACTTTTTGACGCAAAAAGCGGCGCAAACTTACAAAACACAATTGTATTTTGTAAGTTTGCGGTACTTTTGCGTCAAAAAAATTACGCAAATGCGGAGCTAAATAGGTATAAATATGGGCCTTAGTTCTTTAAATTTCACCAAGCCTAAACAACTTCTCTGCTGCACTGTCATTTAAAAATGTAATTTGTATAGGTATCAGGCATGCTCTAAATAAAGCTTCCCTTTCTCGTATTTGCCAGTGTTTAGTTCTCCAAAACCTTTTTCCAACATTCATAGCCTTCTATAGCCAATTGCGAAAAAAAGGAATCAGAATAAATCAATTTTGTATCAGTCAACATACATTGTGCATTTCCATTTACGGTCATTTAGAGTAACAGGATGCAGCATCTTGAACAATACGTCCAGAAAAATATGTAAACTTATCTATACGTGTTTTAGAACTCTCCATTGGCGGGGTAGGACAATGCTCCCATTGTGTATAATTAAAAATAATCTTTTTTGTACTTGCTCTAAGAATAAAATGATGTCCATAATATTTGTAACAGAACGTATCGCCATAATTTTCTTTTATTTGGTAAACATCTTCACTTTCAAATACAGTAAAGTACTCTAATTCGGATGATATAGAATCAACAATTTTTACATCCCAGTCATCAGAAACAGCCTCAGGTATTATTACATCATTTAAAGAAAGTTTAAAAACATATGGTATTTGCAGAACTTCTGCCGGACCACATATATCAAAAGATACTTTATCCCAAACAATCTCATCAGGAATTGGTATAGCTGAAATGTTCACTAGGGACAAATCTCGACAGACCTTATAAGAAAAGAAATTTGGTTTTAGGACCTCATCCACCAGTTCGAATGCAGAGCGTTCAGGAAGGTAATGACCATCTATCAGTAAGAAAAAGACAATGACAAACTCAGTCCAAAGAAGAAAGGCAAGTCTAGTTATTCAAAGCCAGAGATAGTTCCATGGATGGATGAGATAGTTATCCTTAAGCAAATTTATCAGCTTATGTGATCTTGACTATGGTGTCGCAGAAGAAGTGGATGAGTCAAAGGAGAAATCATCTTCATATGCAAAATATCCAGAAGCAGTTACTGCAAACGCTGGAGAACTAACAAAAGTCTCACTCGCTGATTCGTAGTAGATGATGCCATCCGTTTGAGTTACATTTGAGTTGTAGTGCTCATTATCTCGGTCATTTCTTGTCGCAGATGAAGATAGTGGTACTACTGAAAGGTCATTTTCCATCCTTCCCAAGCTCGGGGAAGTGTCCGCATTGCTGCTCAAAAGCTGTAGAGGAACATCCTGTCCTGTAGGGAGAGGTATTCAGGAACTATTCAGGAATCTACTAGGTCTGCTGTGGAGGATCGGCCATATGGTGTAGCTTGACATTATCAATGGAGACAGAGAGATTTTCTTTTGATCCTGGCAGCGGTGGTAGAATATCAGTTCTGGTACCATGTATTCCCCGGACTGGAACCAGTGCACGGTATGATGGACCAAACTCCTTCTTCATAGCAATCTTTTCTCGTACTAGATCCTCAACTTTCGGAAACAAGCCGGTAGATGTTATTGTGCACCGCTTAGTCCCAAGGAGGAGGCACAGACAGACACGTTTTTGTCCGGAACTGTTGTATTTCCTGTAAGACAGTGACATGTTCATTTATGTTAAAGGGTCTGTCTGCCACCTCCACGCCAGAGCCATCAAAATCTGGAACATACATTTTTTTCCCTAACAGCACCTCATATGGGGTGCCCTCCCAAGGACCTTCTGGACAGAATATTAAGTGCTCTCTAGACTCCATACAGGTTACTAATCCAACTATGACCCATGCCTAATACTCCTGCTGTTAAGGATTTCTTTAAGTCTTGTTTCTTCCACTCCACTACACTGTTACCCTCAGGATAGTAGGGGGACGAAAAATTTAGATGGACCCCTAACAAAACCATGGTGTCCCTGAATGCTCTTGAGGTGAAAGCAGGGTCTTGGTCCAAGTAGAAAGCCACAACTACATATGGGACCGATAAAGAGTTGCAAATCTTTAATAACAGTTCAAGCGTCAGCTCATTGCTGTGGCTACTCCCATAGAAATCTGGAGCATGAGTCAACAGCGACTAGAATATATTTGTATGCACCATTAGGTGTCAGGGGACCAAAATTGTCCAGTTACACACATTGTAGTAGTTGGTTTGACATTAGAAGGGGTGTCTGCCGTGGGCATTTAACGGTGGACCCTTTTATTTGCTGACGAATGTCACAGTAAAGGATATATTGTTTTATCTGTTTGTATATACCTGGCCACCAATAGCGTTTCTGCAGTAAAGAAATAGTACCTGCCACACCTGCATGGACAGAAGCATCTCCCAAATGTGCTGCCTTTATCAACTCAGATCTTGGTTGGAGATCACATGATCACCCACCCCTGGTATTGATACTAGGATAGTGTTTAGGCTAGTTATGCCATAGAAATATTTGTCAGGATATGCCTTTGGTAATGTTTTGCCGTCAGTGGAAGCTTTCACAGCAGCAAGTGTTTCATCATCCAACATCTTCCATGAACGAGTTATTGCAACAACGGATGATGTAGCTACTGCTGACTTGGCTGCTTCATCAGCCAAGGTATTGCCTGCAACGTGTACTCCTACATGTTGATGTTCCAATGTATGCACTACATGGGCTTTGGGAAGTGTTTCCTTCAGGTCCGCTACTTTCCCCCACAGTAACCTGTGTTTTATCATGTTATCCTATGAATCTCTGAAACCATTCTGACGCCAGTAATGCAGGTATTCATTAAAGGACTGGACACATTAATACAAATCACAGACTATCAGTGTTAGTTGTTCTGGATCCATGTGTTTCAGTGCCATGACCATAGCCTAGAGCTCTGATAGTTGTGCAGTGCAGTCCCCTTGGGTCTGCCTGTAAGTGTTTTGTGGATAGAATTCCCCATCTTTTATTTAGCCACTCACAGCCACGCAAGCAGTATTGATATTTTGTGCCTGTGGCTGGCTGGGCTGAACCATCAGTGTAAATAATCATTTGATGCTGGTCAATTGGCAAACTGTTTGTCGGTATTGGATATTCCATTTTGTTTTGAAGGAATTTTTGAGTTTGTAATTTTGGATCGAAGATGTAGTCTACATCAGTGGCTGTCAGAAACGTTGCCCATTGAATCCAACATGGATGTAATGCTTTTGCATTAGGAACGTTAGCCTTTGCGACAAGGGCTGGGATTGGAGGGACAACAATAGTGAGTTTACCCTGAGCCAGAGGTCTCTCTTTAATGACAAACATCTGAACAGCATTTAGAATCTTTTCTGTGAGAGCGAAATGTTGTTAAGCTGTGGAGTACAAGAGTGATTTGTATGCAATAGGGACTGTATCACCCTAATTAAATGTTACATAGGTGAAAGTGATTGCAGCAGCAATTACTCTCATGACCAACTGTGTTTTGTTGTCCTTTGTGTGTAAATATTTTGGTGCAAGCATGTCTTGTTGTAATGCTCTGAAACTTCATGTGTGTTCAACTGTCCAATATTTGCTTGAAAAGTCAGGGTGCATTAAATCATAATGGTTTAATGCATTGTGCATAATCTGGAATGTAAGTTCTGCCAAAGTTTAAAAAACCCAATAAAGACAAGCTTTTTTATGGTGTTTGGTGGTTGCAATTGTGCATGCTTTTCTAGAAAGTGGGGCACTAGCCTCTTGCCTTCATCTGACAACTCATAACCCAAAAATAGGACACTGAAAAAGGCAATTTTTGTTTTCTTAAAATTAAATTTGTAGCTGCAAGCGCAAAATCCCTCAACAATGTGGGTCACCTGTTTCAGGTGGTGAATGAGATCAGCATCCGTTAGGTAGATGTCATCAACATAGGACAAGGCCTTAGGGTCAATGTTGTGTAAAATGGAAGTCACACAAGTTGAAAACAGCTCAGGACTGTTTTTATACCCCTGAGGAAGCCTTGATTTTTTTTTCTGCTGGCCTAAATCTCTTAATTCTGTTAAATCCCTGCTTTCAGGCACCATATTATGGCAGAAGAAGCCATTGGAAATATCCAATGTTGTTTTGTATTTGTATTTGTGTGGCTTGGCAACATGAAATAAAAGATTGTTCATTGGTGAGACACAGGGTTAATTGCACCCTGGTACTTTAGCTGTGCGAGAATTTCTCTCACAGGTATTTTAGCCTCATTCTTAATAGAATATTAAGGTTGAGGCTGTGGTTGGGACCTTATTGGTATTATGTGGTAGGGGGAGAATCTTTATCCCACCCCACATGGTTGCGATACAGCTCAGGGGCCTGTGCCAATGCCCACTCAAATGAGTATGACTCAAATACTTCTGTAGGAACTAGGGGTGAGAAGGAAGGCCTAATGATCTGTTTCCCCTGCTGGACTTCACAGACACATTCTGGTGGCCAATCCTTTTCAGCCAACAAAATGTCATAAATGCTAGTCAATTGTTTCCAAAATATTTGTGCACTCAATCTCTCCGTCTAATTGAATTTTCATTTTTACACCCTATTTAGGGGGGGAAGTAGACGCGCATGTCTGCAGTCTCGACTTCTATGAAGTTGTCAGTTGCTTTCACCTCCAGATGCTCTACAGGATTTTGGCAAACTGTTGTGACCTCTGCTGTGCAGAGCCAGTGCCCCGTTATTGTTCTTCAATAAAGCTCTCATCTTGCATGGCATTTTGTGCAGAAATAGCTGCCATCTTCTTCTTTTTGAATTGGGGTTTTTGTTGTGGAATTTTCTCTTCTTTTTTAATTGAAACGTCTGGTGAGCGTTGTAAATCTTTTCCGGTTTCACGTACTCTCTGTGTTGTTCCTATCGCCCACCTCTTTCACTACGTTTATCCAGTGAGTCCTGAAAGGAACAACATTGGCATGAATAACATGAATAAGTATATTGATATCTATCAGGAGTTTTTATACTATCCCTATTTTTTAAATTATGATGTTTCTCAGAGGTCTCCGATTGCAGAGATTCTCCCCAGTGTTTTTTAAATGTTTGTTTTTGTTTATCCCAGCATTTTTTAGAACCCTCAGTTACTTGCATGCTAGATAGAATCCTTATTGGATTTACCTTGTAACTGTGGGTTAATTGGCCTGGCACCTAAACTATCCCGACCTATACTCAAATAGGTTTCAGCTATAATTTTAGGCAGGTCACATTCTTGATCCTTTACAGGAACACCCTGGAGCCACATGCACACTGCTAATGCTACTGCTTCCCGTTTAAGGTTACTTAATGTTACTGAGGACACTGTAGCAAAATTGCACATAAATTGCCATACTCAAATCTAGGGCCAGGGCAGCCCCTTATTCATCTTGAATTTGTTTTAAAACTTCCAGAAGATTGGCATGTACTGGTGTATCATGTGCTGTAGTGTACAACGTGGCAAATACCGTGCTCCAAGTGTTACAGTTATTCACTGCGGGAACCATTCCAAATGGCAAGCACATTGTGAGAATTCTGTGCTTATCTTGAGGTCCCGTGTGGGGAAAATGTTTATTTTTTGAGCTAACCAAAACTGAATTTCTTGTGCCTGGTGTGACTGCGTGCACTTGTGCTGGAACAGCACGTGCTGGGTTAGTATTTAATGTTTGCATTACAAACTGTACTAAGAGTCTATATATTGTTACAAGCTCCATGTATAAGCAGCGAACCTTGGCTGCTGCCAAGGTGCCTACATCAGGATGCGGTGTATATGTGTCCAATTGAAGCCAGGTAGGACCATCATTACTCAGAGGACCTAGCCTAACATGTAATGTTGTATCTGGTAGGACCCAATTAAACTAGTTTTGGTGGTCTTGAAAAGATAAAGCTATCTGTATGTATGCGTATGCTCTATAATGTGCAGGTGCATTAGCATGTTTATAACGATGAAATGTATCAGTGTTCCCATCAACTGCTGGAAAATTGACCCTAGAGTAGAACATTTCTGTTCTATAAGCTGGATGAGCCTCAACCACAAATGTAACAGCACCCCCCTGAGCTGTATGGCCATTATTTCATACATGATTAGTGGGGGGGGGGGTGTAGGAAAGTGCCACTGTTGGCATGGTTTACCCCCCCCTAGATCTCTAAGGGGTGCATCATGTATTATGCCACCCTAAGGGACCCCCTCACCCAGCACATGTACACTGCCTTGCAGCCTGTGTGTGCTAGTGGGGGAGAAAAAGACAAAGTCGACATGGCACCCCTCTCATCTTAGAGATGCCCCTTGTATGTTAGCCAAACTGCTAGTGTAGGACTGACCGGTCTGTGCCAGCCTGCCACTTTCAGAAAAGTTTCTGGCCCCGGACAAAGCCCCACTTTTGGTGGCAAGTCCGGCAGTAAATTAGGGAAAACAGGGAGGAGTGACCACCCCAACCAGGACCACCCCTAAGGTGTCCAGAGCTGATCCCCTCCCAGCAGAATCCTCCATCTTGGTTTGGAGGACAGAGACCAATAGGATTAGGTGTGTTCCCCAATCCCCAAAGGGAGTGGGCACAAAGAGGGTGTAGCCACCCTCAGGGACAGTAGCAATTGGCTACTGGCCAATGGCCACTAAAACACCCCTAAATCTAGGATTTAAGGGCCTCCATGAACCAGCTCACTAGATTCCTGGCGCCTACAAGAAGAAGGACTGCTTAACTGAAACCCCCAGCAGAGAATAAGGAAGATGACAACTGCTTTGGCCCCAGCCCTACCGGCCTGTCTCCTGCTTCAAAGAACCTGCAAAAGAACAGCGATGTATCCAGAGGAACCAGCAACCTCTGACAAGCTCCAGAATACTGCCATGCACCCAAAAAGACCAAGATCTCCCAAGGACAGTGGCCCTGTCTAAGAAAAACCACCAACCAAGGACTCCCACCTCACTCCAAATGCGTGAGTCTTAACCACTCTATACCCAACGCCCACGGCCTGTGTCCAGGTGGTTCAACCAGCTAGAGAGGATCCCCAGGTGATTGTGAGCAAGTGCTCACCCTGGGTTGACCTCTCCACCCCTCCACGACGATGCCTGCAGAGGGAATCCCAAGGACTCCCCTGACCGTGAAGTTCTGGACAAAGATATACGACGCCTAAAGACACCCTGCACCGGCAGCCCCCAGGCCTTGGAGAAACCAACACCCGGTGCAGCTACGTTCAGCAGGCGACCCTTCTCCCTGTCCAACCGGTGGTATGCCCAAGACACCCCGCTCTACCTCGCCTGCAGCCTCTGAGTGACCCCCGGGGTCTCCTCATAGACCAGCATTGGAAGCCCGACATCTTGTTTGCACCCTGCACCCGGCCACCCCTGTGCCGTTAAGGGTATGTGTTTGGTGCATACTTGTGGCCTATCCTGTGCGTCTTCCATACTCCCTGGTCTGCCCTCCGAGCCGTGGGTACTTATCTGCAGGCAGGCCTGATTCCGAGTACCCCCTGTCTCCGTAGGAGCCCACATTAAACTGGCTCATCTTTGATCTCTGTACCCAGCCGGCCCCGTGTTGCTGATGGTAGGTGTTTGGGGTTAACCTGAACCCCCAACCAGTGGACTTCCTAAAACCCAGAGACTGAAACTGTAAGTGTTGTACTTACCTGTAAAACGATCTAACACATTTCCCCCCAGGAAGTGTTTCTGAAAATGGCACTGTGTCCATTTTTAAAACAAGTTATTACCAATAATTCAAAAACTGCCTAACTTATTGATTTCAAACAATGTACTGTTGATACATGTGTGAAATACGAATCTATTGAGAGTACTTACCTGCACCTTGAATCTTGTGATTCTAAAAATAAAGTAAGAAAATATATTTTTGCTATATAGAAATCATTAGGCTGGAGTTGTCATTGAGTGTGTGCTGCTTCTATTGTCTCTGTGTGTGTACAACAAATGTTTTGCACTACCCCCTGATAAGCCTAACTGCTCGACCATACTACGACAAAAGAGACCATTAGTATTATCTACTTTGGCCTCTGTTAATCCTTTGGGGAACCCCTGGACTCTGTGCACACTATATCTCATTTTGATATTGTATATACAGAGCCAGCTTCCTACACTGGTGGATCAGTGGTGGGGTCTACGACTTTGCATTTGCTGGACTACTCAGCCAACACCTGATCACACGACTAACTTCCAAAATTGCCTTTAGAAAACAGATTTTTTTAAATTTGACTTTTTTTTCTAAATTTTTAAAAGTCCTGCTAGGGCCTTAGTTAAGTTCCCTTACCATCTCTTTTTTAGATTTTAAAGTTATCTTTAGTTAGGATTTAGTCACTAGAAGTAGTTTTTAGTTTCTAAAAAGTAATCCTAACTTTTAGTAATACAATGAGCAGCTCAGAGGAAATGGTGGTGAAACTCAACCTCACCACTTACCTCCATGTAGGGACGGCAGAGTTAAGGTCCCTCTGTAAGATGAAAAAGATTAAAACAGGTTCCAACCCTACCAAGGTCAAGCTCCAGGAGCTCTTGGCAGAGTACACCAGGGACCACCCTTCTGAGGAGGAAGAACTCCACTTAGACAGGGAAGATGTTAGAGATGAGGAGGATGACCTCCTTCTTTCTCGCCTAACTAGGGAGACCAGCGTACCAAGACCCCTGTCTCCAAGAGGAGTACTCACTGGATCTGGATCTTCCACAGGGGAGTCCAGCTCCTCTGGAAACACTGGGGACAGCCTCAATGAAGCAAGGATGGTCAAAAGGTTAGCTTTGGAGCAGCAATAACTCCTAGCTATAGAAAGGGAGAGAGCAGAAATGGGCTTAGCACACATTAATGGTGGTAACAATACAAATAGGGTCAGAGAGAATACAGATATCCTAACAATCCCCAAAGGGATTGTCTCAAAATATGAAGAGGGTGATCATATCACCAAATGATTCACAGCTTTTGAGAGGGCTGTGTAACTAGAAAGTTAAACAGATCTCACTGGGGAGCTCTCCTTTGGGAACTGTTCACTGGTAAGTGTGGGGATAGACTCCTCACACTTCTCTCTGGTAAAGATGCAGAATCCTATGACCACACGAAGGCTACCCTGATTGGGGGCCTTGGATTCTCCACTGAGGAGTATAGAATTGGGCTCAGGGGGGCTCACAAAACCTCGAGCCAGACCTGGGTTGATTTTGTGGACTATTCAGTAAAAACACAATATGGTTGGATAAGTGTCAATGGAGTGCCTGACTATGATGGGCTTTATGATTTGTTTAGGAAGGAATACCTGTTAAGTAACTGCTTCAATGACAAGTTGCATCAACATCTGGTAGACCTAGGTCCAATTTCTCCCCAAAATTTGGGAAAGAAGGCAGACCATTGTGCCAAGACTAGGGTGACCAAGACTTCCACAGGGAGTGACCAAAAGAAATGGTCACAAAGCCTCTCCAGGGGAAGGGTGGTGAGACATCTAAGGACAAAAACAAAAAATCTTCTGAATGGCCCCAAAAACCTGCTTAGGAGGGTGGGCCCGAGCCTCTTCACAGTCCACAAATGGACACAAGGGTAAAAACATGTAAGCAGCATGGACCCCAAACTGGAGACATGGCCTGTCCCAATAAAAATCCCACTAGCACTACTCCCGTTAGTACTGGAATAGGCAATCTCCAGGTGGGATGAACAGTGTGCCCAGAGCAAACTAGAGTTCACACTGAATCTACTCTAGTCTCTGAGGGTGGGGTGGATATAGCCACACTGGCTGCTTGGCCGCCTAACATGATACAGGCAGCAACTCTTAATCAATGGGACAAAATTAGAAGCCCTGAGGGATACAGGTGCTAGTGTTACCATGGTGACAGAGAACCTGGTTTCCCACGCACAATATTTGGCTGGACAAACAAATCCAGTTACCAATGCTGATAATGTGACTAAAGTCCATCCCATGGCTATGGCGACTTTAAAATGGAGAGGGGTTACTGGCCTGAAACAGGTAGTGGTCTCTTCTGCAATTCCAGTGGATTGCTTGCTAGGGAATGGTCTGGAGTCCTCAGCTTGGGCTGAGGTAGAGCTCAAAACTCATGCAGCCATGCTGAGAATCACTGAACTGTTGTTTGTGAAAACCAGAGCACAGAGCAGAGCACAGAGTGAAAAAGAAATGTTGGAGCCTGGAATAATGGCCCAACTTCCAAGAGAAAAGGTAAGAAGACTGGGGGGCCAGCCTCTGAACAAAAAAAAAAAAGAAGACCTCTCTTCCCAGGAAGATGTCTTATCCCCTGAGGGAACTGAGTCCATGGAGCTGGAACCTTATCAGGTAGGCCTCTTGTGCCCAGGGGGACCCACAAGGGAACAGCTGTGCCAGGGGCAAAAGACTTGTCCCACTCTTGAAGGCCTGAGACAGCAAGCTGCTGAACAGGAGAAGGGAGATGTTAGTGGCTCCCACGGGGTCTACTGGGAGGATGGACTCCTTTACACTGAGGCTAAAGACCCCAAGCCTGAAGCCACTAGGAGAGTTGTAGTGCATCAGGAGTTAGAGAGATCATCCTCACTTTAGCCCATGACACCCCCCTAGTTGGACATGTGGGACAAACCAAAATGTGGAGCACACTTGTCAACCACTTTTATTGGCCCACTATGTCCCAGAAAGTGAAGGAGTTATGTAGCTCCTGTGTTACCTGTCAGGCCAGTGGCAAGACAGGTGGCCATTCAGAGGCCCCCCTCATTCCACTTCCTGCGGTGGGAGTCCCCTTTGAAAGGGTTGGTGTGGACAATGTGGGTCCACTTGAACAACCCACAGCCTCAGGGAACCAGTACATACTGGTAGTAGTGGATCATGCTACCAGATACCCTGAAGCAATTACGCTTAGGTCTACTACAGCTCCTGCAGTAGCCAAGAACCTGATTGGTATTTTTACCAGAGTAGGTTTTCCTAAGGAGGTGGTTTCTGTCAGAGGTACAAACTCCATGTCAGCCTACCTGAAACACATGTGGAATGAGTGTGGGGTGACTTACCTGTCCTAGCATTACCGATTTCTGTGTTAAAGTCTTCCAAGCTGTCAGCACTCGACTTCAGATCTCGCTACACCCAGACCCAATAGGGGTACTTTTTGGGATAGCTAACCATCCTGTACTGTTGAAATCTGCAAAAAAAAAATTTATATTGCAACAATGGTAGCAAAATCTCTAGTCTTGCAGCAATGGAAAACCTCACAGCCCCGTCATTTGAATCTTGGACTAAGAAAATGAAAGTGGTACAATCTAAAGAATATCTTTACGCTCAAAGGATTGTTGCTACCCGGCAGTATCGTGGTATATGGGATAAGAATTCACCTACCTCAATTTGAATGTAATTAAGCCTAAAAATCTTTGCATTGTATTAAGTTCTTTTGGGAAGTGTGGTAATTTTTCTGTTTGAAAAGGAATTATAACAAGTTTTGTATACCTGCTTATATAAATAACCTAATACCTGAGTAGGACTGCATCTGAAATGTATGGCTAAGTTTAGTGAAATCAGGAAATGATCTGTCCAAGCGAATGGGATGGGAGGTTTGGAAACTAAGGGCCATATTTATACTTTTTGACGCAAAACTGCGCCTGCGCAGTTTTGCGTCAAAAATATTACCGCCGGCTAACGCCATTTTGGTGCGCCGTGCGGGCGTCATATTTATACTTTGACGCACGGCGGCGCAAACAACAGGTGGGAGTCATTATTTTTGACGCACACCGCGGCGTCAAGTCGTAAAGGAAAATGACGTTAACGCAGCGGAAATGACTGTGGGTCGATTTACGACACCGCAAACCGGATATGCGCCGTTTTTTGACGCAATAGAGTAAAAAAAAAACGCGAACACTGCCAGTTCACCAGAGGAGAGCCAAAATGGATCCCAGATGCCACTACAGACCCCAGGAAGATGACAGCAGACCAGGAACCAGCCAGGAGGACCCACACAAGAACCAGGACACTTTGAAGAAGAAAAGAAAGTGTTGCTTCAGTGCAGAGGAGCAGGAAATCCTGGTTAAAGAGGTGACGTAACACTAGCACCAACTGTTTGTCACCTCAAAGTTGCCAATCAGTAGGAGAGAGGCTATATGGCAACAAATTGTCGACAAGATTAACAGTGTGGCTGAAGTACGCAGAACAGTCATCAAGTGCAAGAAACGCTGGCATGACTGCAAGCGCAGGACCAAGGAAAAGATGGCCAGGAACAGGAAGGCAGCACTGCAGACTGGAGGGGGGAGTCCAGCACACCAGGAGGCCCTGGACCACATGGAGGAGATGGTCGCAGCCGTCATCCCTGAGGAGATCGTCACAGGGATTCAAGGACAGGACAGCGCAGACTACCAGGAGACAACGCACATGCAGGGTAAGTCGCATGGGGAATTGAAATGCACTAATGTCAACTGCAACCGGGGGGGGGGGGAAATACCTACTACACATTGCATGTAAGTCATCATATACATGGAGTGGCATGGGTAAAGGGGCACGGCATGGGGGCATGGCCTGCACAAACATAAGCTGGGGCACACCATTACACTACACCAACAACAGTCCCATGGGGGCATGCTGTCATGCCAATGATGGAGCAAAGGGAAAGCCACGACAGGAGGGAAGGCCACTACGTCAAACTGACATCCTGGCACTCGTCAGCCAACATACCTCCTACATTAACTAGGGCCCTATTAGCAATCCTCTAGCCAAACCGACAACTGCAATGTAACTGCGACAACAGTTGCCACTACCACCTCTGATCTGTGTGCAGCTCAAGTAGCCAATGGCAGTAACCTCCCCATGGAACATACATACCTAAATTAGGGGGTGAGGATGACATCTGCAGCAATCTCCTGAAACAAGACAAAGGCCCCAGTACACTCAAATGTCAATGCCCATAGTTGTCACAAACATCAGCCAATGTAAACAACAATAGGAGTGACACAGCACTAAGGACACACCCATGCTGCATATGTCAGGGTCCATCCTGTGCCTGGGTAACAAGGCAACATCCCAAATGTCATACTGCTCAGACAACAGCATTGAGGAGGGGACACATATAACTGGTCACTGAAATACACCTGCACAGTCAGAGGACGAAATAGGACACTGATACGACTATCAGGGCAATCCATTGTAACACACATTACCCAACATCAGCAGGACACATTAACAATGTCAACATCCATATCGGATCATAACATTGCCATGGATAGGATATGCAACATGTCAATTACAATTAAGTCGATGTGAACGATCAGGGATTGGGGCAGGTCCTGATAGTTAAGTGTGCTGCCAGGGCCATCAGAACACCCACAGCCAGTGAAAGGTCTCACCATGAGAATGGATATACACGGAGGGTTGAATAGGACAAAAAGGTGGCAATTCTCTATTTGGCATAAAGCTACACCTAGAGGCAATGAGGCTGACAAGTCTGATAACTCAATAACATACATGTAACACACAGGTGGGCCATAGGCCTGAAACAATGCCCATCTGAAGGACTGCAGATATTAATACAAAACAAGATCACAAAGTGAATTCATCAAAAGGCAGGTACGTCACATCAAAATTGTCACAACAAAGACACACTAATTGTACCCTGTTTCATTGCAGAGGAAGATGGATCTCCTGCCGATATGCCTGTCCCAGAGGAACCACCCACCACCCCAATTGTAAGATCTGCCAGCTCCAATACAGCTGAGGACTCAGACGACACTGGCACCAGCTTTGAGAGAACTGTAGTTGGAGTACAGCAGGAGCTGGCCAAGGAGGTGCGGGTGGGGATGCAAAATATGTCAGCCAGCCTTGAGGGGATGCGTTTGTGCATGATGTCATCTGCAGATCAGGCAGCAGCTATGCAAGCCCTAACATCCATACTGCAAGAACTACAAGAAACTGTCAAGGAATTCACCACAGCAGTAAGGGAGTTGCCACAACACCTCGCACCCCAAACCTTCCACTGCATGCACAAATGCAATCATGACCCCCTCAGGGCCGACCGGGCTGCCTCCCATCGTGATGTGGCTGCTATTCTCAAGAACCAGCAGATCCTCCTTGCTGCAGTACTGCCCTTAAGACCTTCACAGGGAGCAGCGACCGGGATGTCTGACTCCACGTCTTCTAACACTGAGGTGTGTGTTGCCCCTTCACAACCAACAACAACAAGGACAGAGGAGGCAACACACACATCAGAAGAAGAAGACATGGAACAGATCACATTCACAAGGAAAAGTACCCGGAAGCACAAGTCCCTGACACATGGGCAACTATTACCAAGGTCCTGCGCTTTGTAACTTGCCAGTCTTGCAACAACTGTACTCAAGCACTGTTCTGCAAACCACTGTATATCTTGTCACCCAGCCCAGTGATTGTCTCTCTCCTACTCATTGCCAAATCCTGTCCCTCTGCACTGTCTGAAACAGCAACCCCAGCATGACAAAAGCATTTTGGTAAACCCTTGAGTTGGATCCCAATTTAAAATGTCACTATAATGGACTCACAGTCATGGACAATGTACATATAGCACTACAGCACTTTTCAATAAATAGCACTTACACCACAAATCTGACTCTGGGTAATGTGACAAATCAACTGCGCAGTAGATAATTGGAATGTCCCTACTGTCAAATAACGTAGCTTCTCAATACAACTGTCCAGATATTATGTAGTTAGAGAAATCTGCACAGTGACCATGATTGCCTCATACTCTGCCCATCCTGAGGGAATAATCTGATAAAGTGAGAAACCATAGACCACCATGCTGTGTTGGACACAAGAATGCTTCCTCAGGGGATAACTAAGTCATCAAATAGTGTCCACTAAATGTTGTCAAAGTGCAAAAATAACACAATAAACATGCCACACTAATCTAAGTAAACACTTAAGAAAAAAAGGCACAAATGAAGGTGTCTGAGTTAACGTACAAATAGGTAATCATGCTGAACTGTGTCACAAATGATGTATGAGGGTCATGAAGACAGGATTACAAGATTGCCAATGAGAACTCATCTTATAAGGGTGTGCATGATCATCACACTGCAGTCAGACCTAAAACTGTTTCCCCAATATCAAGTCTGGAAGCACTGTTAGTGACTTTGAAAACACACTTATCAACAGAAACACATTGTCATCCATATTAACTGTGATTGGCGGTTGCAACAAAGGGTAGACACTTTGCAAGGTAGCTCTGGGTTAGCTGCCAATCGTACAGCTCAGTTGGGATTTGTTTGTAGCATAGGACACAGATGTTATAGTACAAAAGAGATGTACACGGAATCCAAACCCACGATCAAGTACCATTCAACACATACTATTAAGGGGTAACCAAATATTTATTAAAAGCTAACCATAGATGAGGAAACTGAGGGAAAAATCTTACCTACCCTAATCTACCCTGACTACTCATTACCCACAACTGTCCCTAACTAACCGAAGCTACACTTACTTATCACATGTAACGAAACATTCTAAACATTTACCCCCAACCCCCTTATGAGACGGGACACATTGAGGACAACACATACTAACCTAAACACATACTATACTATCCTATACAAATATATATTTTTTGGGTAAATTGTTTTTTTATGTTATTTTTTTGTTTTTTTAAATTTTATTTTTCACACAAGAACCCCAACATAGCCCCCCACCCACACATGTACTGTAAGAAGTCACAAAAGAAACAAGCAGGACCCCCTACCCCCCACCCACTAACACTAACTAAACTAACAGCCTATACTAACCTAACATTAAGCCCTCTAAGCCCACTAAGTATAAAAACATGGAAAGAGGAGGGAGGGGAGGGTATCATGTCCATCTAATCAACTGTCTAGAGGTTGGCCCTCTGGAGGGTCCTCTTGATATCCTTCACCCGCCGTTTAATGTGCCGCACGTCCCGGCTCAGGTGTCTCACCTTGGGCAGCACTTTGTCCATCTTGTTTTCAAGTCTATTGAAGGCGGCAGGGTCAACAGCTGGAGCAGTGGCAGTCTGGGTACCGGTGGAGGAGGTCTGTGTGGGCTGTCCTGCACCGGTGGCAATGCTGGGGCCAGGAAGTCCAGCAGATGTAGATGCAACAGAGGCAGCTGTGGGTGGGGCCACCTGGCTCTCATTGGTGGTTGTTTCTGTGTTGGCTGTGGTGGGCACAGTAGGCCCACCCTGTGGGAAGGCTCTCCATGCCCCGGCGGCACGTTCATGGCGATATTGCCGGGCCATCCTCCGGAACCCCGACTCCACCAGCAGGATGTGCTGGTATCGCATGGCCCGGCGCTGAAATTCACGGACCTGTTCTGGAGTCACGTTAGCTGCTGTGAAGACAAATGCAGATATGCCACATTAGTAACTGCATTGTGTGAAACAGCACAGCAAGTTAATCAGACAATACATCTACTGTACTTCTAACAGCTCATATCACGATACAGAGCATCGAATGTCCCTGAGGAAGTACATGGCAGGCCAGACAACAAAGGTCACATCACACAAAGCACATCCATAACCCACAAGATGGGTAACAACTGGCCTTGACTTGCAATCTGAGTCCTGACAGTTATCAGCTAAGAATCATGCTGCATATCCTCCACCAAGAGCTGGGTTACAAATGTCAGTGTACGGAAAGCAAAACTAAAGCCACATGGTCTGCAAGTTGTAACTGGACTTTCCAGTATGGTACCAAGTGCCAAACCTGAGTGTGTATACTAGTATGCAACCAAAACGTCACTTCTTCACAGGTATGTGTAACATACTGGTAGCATCAATACTAGGTACCCATTCACAAACCCATGGCCGTGTTTGAGGGGGGGCCGTGGATATACAACTATAATTTGCCAACAACATGTAGACCGAGGAGTGTATAGGCTAATCCACACATGTTTGTCTCTACAGACACACCACAGGTAAGGTCTATCTACATTTTGGAGTCAGCAAACCAGAGAGCACTCATAGGGTCAGACATGTCAGGAAAATCAGAACTTAGTACACAACATATACTTCCAGTGAGGCCTGACTTACATCAGACACAGAGTTGCTAGAACACCCATGAGCATGAATTGAATGCACACCTAGGCCATTACACTCAGGTTCCACAGACTTGATGCACTACATGTGGAAGTACATGATGCTAGGAGGTTCTACCTACTGTTTCAAACTTACGTAGGTAAATAGTGAAGCAGATGTCTATTGCGAAGCTATTAGCTCCACCAATCTTAGAGAATGTGGGTCTGACAGGCTGACTAAATAGGGGCTGACTTCCATTGCGACTCTTGGTGATACAAGTGTCAGACACATGACTATCCCCTGTACTCACAGTGGGGCATACAGGGATGTCCTACAATCCCTACATGATCCCATTGGATACGCATTGGCTAACTCCAAACATGTGAAAACTGCATTCCCACTCATGGAACAAGTGAAAAACTTGACCCCAGCATCACACCTTGGTATGCGTCCAACTCACACGAGTCCATAACCAGCAAACACAACACATAACAGACATATCGACACTTACTGTAGTGGTCCTCAAATGTCGCCACCTCTCCCACAGTGTAGGCCGCCGGTCCACCTGTAAGGTGTGGAAGGAAGAAATGTGCTCAAAATCTGTGCACAGTGCAACATTTTCAGTATCATTTACAATGTGTAGGCTGAATAAGTAAATGGCAGCCATTCAGACATGATGGTACTGCATCTGATATTTCACGGCCAACTTGTACATAGCATGGGTCTTCTGTGACAGTTACACACAAATCTGCACACATACATTGGCCCCAACTATCATGTGGTTGCAAACTTGCCCCATAATTGGTGAGCATTAAAAAATATGGAGTGTAATCGTCTCATCATGTGCATCCAAGAGAAACATCCAACGCCTGGTTACTTGAGGACTGCATTACCAGTCAAACATGCCTTGTGGCCATGACACCTTTAGTGCACATAGGCCCAATGTACAGAGGGAGGGGCAGGGACTCCTGTAAGCCATCCTGTTGTTACAGTATAGTCAATTGATGTGGCCCAGCTATGGTGATTTGCACCAACCATAGAGATGTAAAGCCATGTGCATACACTTGGTCTGCCATCCATATTTGGATTGTGGCTCAACCGATTCCAACAAACATCTTAAGATGTTAGCTGAGGGCACCTTACACCTTTACACGATGTATTCAAATCATGAACTGACATTTATCCTAAAAGATTAAGAAACACAATAATCCCACACATTCATAGTACTTCTGTGAGCGCTTTCCTTCCACACTCACCAGACTCACATGGGACCAATGTTTGAGCCACTTTGCTATTATATATTGTTGTGAAGGCAGCACTCATTTTCAGCATCATGTAGTGATTCTAAGGTCAGTCTAGCAATTGCGTCAACATAGTTGGCCTAAATGTTGGTACATCTGTACTTCTCTGTCAATAATACCCTATATAGACATGATTGGCTCCTATTTTGTTAGCTGTGTTGACAGAAAGGCCGCACCAATTTCCTTCATGGTAAAGTTACCTGTAAGTTTGCTGAGCACGTGCTACCTGACACCTAGCAATTGTGATCCTTGCCATAGTGCATCAATGATCCCCTTATATGTCCCCAAAATTACACACAGTCATCAAGTTAGATGGCAGACATTGCACTAATCCAACAGAGCATTCATTTGTGCACAATAACAATAGTCGTACTCACCAACAGTGCCACCAATCATGATTCCCAGGTGGTCCAAGAGATCCTGCTCCCTGGTGATGAGGTCAGCCCACCGGTGCTTCAGCTGGTGGTCACTCCTCTGGCTGGCATACACACGCTGCAGGTGATGCAGCACCTTTCCCTACCGGATTCTGCGCGCCTCTGTCGGGTAGCCCTGTATGACCCTGCCCCCTGCCTGGATCATGAGCGGCAAGAAATGTGTCACCAGCCAGATGAAGCCCCCCAACTCCTCTTCCCCCATCCTGCCAAGACGTGGCCTACCATACATACTTCTAAATGAAGAGATGGAATAGGGGTAAAAGAAATAGAAAGGGGAAATGGGTGAAAGTAGGGGTAAAAAGATAGAAAAAAAGTAAACCTAAACACTAAAAGAGCCCAACTATCCCCAAACTATCACTACCAACAACAGACTCCCACAAACAAGAAATACACAAGATAAATGGACAAATGTAGACAAAACACAGTACTACAGTATACACAAACAAAATGTATTTCACAAAAGGACTTTACAGATAGCACACAGGACAAATACAGCACAAAATCTCTGGACAACACTCTCTACACAGCCACACAGCCTAGAAGGATCATAGACTGCAAAGTGAAAGTGAAAGTACACCCACTGTACAAGATCTGTAAACAGGATATCCTATTACATCACTTCCTGAAGGAAAAGTCCCGCCTTTTTCGCGCTATGCGTCATTTTTTGTTGCACACATCTGTATTTGCGTCATTTTGTTTGACACACAGACGTGAATATTAACCCGCGTCCACATAATGATACATGGACTGTACAAATATCTGGATGCGGGCTATATTTCACTCCTGTGCGTCAAAAAAAACGACGCAAATACAGTTTTGTGCAACAAAAAATGGCGCACACCGCTAGGGACATCAAAATTACAGTGCATTAACTGGTTTGGGGCATTTTTACATGTTTTTTGGTTATTTTACATTTGGAACACATCAAAGATTGGCTAATTGAAGACAGTATGGTGTTGATGGTGTATGTTCACATGTGTGACATCATACTGCAGCGGAACATCATCCACTACACCCTTCACAGTATGTTTACAGTTGGCTGACGTCATAGATGGTCATATGTGTGGCCCACATATATGTATGGCACAAATTGTGCAGGTTTGCCATAAGGAGAGGATAGCAATGTGACGCACATATGTACACTACCTAATTGCCTTTGGCTCAAAGTGTGTGCTTTGACAACTAATTTGTTGGTTGACCAGGTGTGTGTGTACATCACATGAAGCATTATTGTACATTTGGTTGTATGAATGTGACGTCCATGTGTCCAACCCTAAGATGCAAGTAAAAATTGGAATGAGCAAGGGCATGTGTTAGTCATACATGTAACAACACCCGCAAAGTATACTCCCAAGTTTTTGGGTCACGTAGACACCACATGTGACATAGCAGGCACCAGATGGATGGCAGACACATGTTCATGTCAAAGGTCCACAATTTCTACATCCTATGTCCTAGAGTATTTGTTAGAGCTTCCGAGGCACTAGTTGATGAATCCCACAGTGAGTCATACACATGCATTGAGGAAGTGGGTACCATGTTGTTTGCACAGACAGACAAGGGTCAATCTCATATGTATGATGACACCACAGTTGAGGCCATAGAAGTAAGCCCCAACTATCAAGTGGCTGTGGTGGACCAGCATACAAGACAGCACGTGTCCACATATTTCCAGTGATCAATTGCACATAGGTGTCTTGTTCATGTGTGTGCCAATGATGATCCTGTAGATTTTTTGGGATGTAATTTGTCACAGTTCTGACCAGGACTCATCATGAGTCAGTGGCAGCTATTCCTGTAACTACTGAGTATCCTTTGTTGATCAATGTGAGTAAAGTAGATGTGGACATGTGAACCAACATGTGGATGGTCCCACCCTGTCACTAAAGACGTGTAATGAGACAGTCAACAGGGCAACCTTGGTGTGCTGAGTGAGATAATGTCTCAGGTGTCATGTTCCGGCAGCTGTCATTACAACATTTGTACACAGGTTGGCCTCTGCACTTCCCACTGCATCTGGGAATATCATAGCCTGTGTGCTGTTTATTCTAGCAGCTATTCAGCACACACGGCCTATCACTATGTTGTGCGCACTGTGCTGCTGTGTGTGAACTGTCATGGTTCTGACATTTGTGTATTATTCATGTACATTATCAGATTTTGCTGGTTGTGCTGAAAGCCCCGTACCCAAGCCCTGCCTATGACCCTGGGACACTGTCACACTTTGTCATTCATGCATAAATGCAACCCAGAAAAGGGATGGGCCATGAATTTTGCATTCCCAAGAGAATTTAACTCAAATGGTACAGTTAAAAGGCAGATGATGCTATACAATATATTTGTGTATGCATGGTAGAAACCCATGCCCAATGCCCCCTGATGAATGGCAGGTTTGACAACGCAAGTGTGGTACATATGTAGACAAAGGGATACTTTAGTGTGACGCACAGACAGTTGCCAGTCAGGCTGACAGAATGCAAGATGATTCAGGAGCCAGCTACTGGACAAGTTACGTAATCAGTGGTCTGACTGAGACTGTTTGGAGGACAAACTAGACAGTTGACATGTCAATCTGTGCATGTCCTGTGTTTTTAAAGGTGACAAATGAACCCAAGGGCTGTGTTACACGGCTTAATTACTATCAATGGTTGACGATGTATTTGACATAATGGCTACTACTATGCTGTTCCAGGCATCATCAGGGGCAGTGCTTTTTGTAATGGGTGGTGTGCATGGAGATGATCACAGGTGTGGGCTGCATCTGTTTCTCACCAGTCCTGTAGGTGAGACTTGCATTCTAAGGGCCAACAGACATTTTCACAAGGGGAAGCAATCTACAGGTGCTAACCGGGCTTTGAAACTAGAAGACAGTGTATAAATTGACCTGACGTCCATGCAGTCAGATGTTCTTTGACAATGGCATACCTTAGGAAAGGGTGTAGCACACTGGTTTGCTAATGTTGGTCCGTGTTGGTAGAGGAGGTATTATCAGGGTACACATCTTAGTATTCCAGGGACCTCTTCCGACAGGTGGGATGTGACCAGGTGCATGGGTGTGTGATGAGTTCGGAAATGGGCTGACATGTACATGGAATGTCATGTGCGCAATGCATGTCATATGTGTGGCACTTGTGCTGTCTATGTTCTGCTTCTATGGAACTCTAGTCACAGATATTCCTTGCAAATATTGGATGCAGTTGGACTAACTGCTGTCAAGGGTCTTGTCAGACATTCCTGTTAGTGATGCTAAAGCACATTGACTGCCTCATGTATGAGGCTTGTATTCCCCTTATTGAGTGATGGTGTCATAGTTGTGTGCCATATGCTGCGTTGGACCTTGCTTTCAACATGTATGTGTGAAATAGTTGTGGTCCTCTGCTATTGGCCTTCAAAGGAGATATGTAGATGATATATGTCATTAAGAGTGTGTGTGTATGTGACCATTGTATGTTAGGCATCACATAAGCTCTGGGATGTTCCGTGTCCTACTCAGTATCTCAGCAATGCTCCATGAGGCGACACTCTTATTCTGATAAGTAGAGATGAAGGTGTGTAAAAAGGAATAGCCAGACCATGATATGGTGATTATAATAGGTGTTTATTTACATTAGTTAACTAAAGTGGTGAAGGTGATCATATTCAGAAGAAATTATTTACAATCTGTTGCCGCCTGCGTATACCAGCAGCTGTGTTCTGTAGTTCCCCCTCCTGTTGCAGGCCATCATCCTCCTCTTCCTCCTCTTTAGGCATGTGTGGCTCTGGTTCCAGGAGGGGAATGTTTCTTCTGACACAAATGTTGTGCAATATTGCACATGTGAGGATGATCCTACATACCATCTCGGGGAAATATAGGAGGCTACCACCAGTGATGTCGAGGCAGCGAAACCTTGACTTGAGGATGCCGAAGGTCCGCTCGACAATGCTGCATGTCCTCCTTTGGGCCTCGTTGTATGCATGCTCTGCAGCTGTACTCGGGTTGCCAAATGGTGTCATAATCCATGGCTGGATGCCATACCCCTGATCAGCTGCAAGAGAAAATGAATGGGATCATGTTGATGTAGCTGGCACTATTGAAAAGACCTTTTATGACAGTAGTTGTCTTGTGTTGTCTGTGACTCTTTTGTGTACTAATGTGACATCCTATGGTTGTAGGCTATACCATCTGCATTGTGTTGTTTCCTTGGCTGAACAAGTGCTTGTCTGCTAACCGTTTGTCAGCAGTATGTTTTGGGGTTTGCAGTACAGTGTGCCATCCCTAGCATTGTGACTTGTGATACAGGTGTCCGTGTGTCTTCACTAAGGGTGAGATGATAGTTCCATGCATAGTTAAAATTGAAAGTGTTGTGAACACGTTCATATGAAAGTACCCTGGACATCCCATACCTTTAGACTTATGCAATGTATTAATGTAAAGGTCATTGTGACACTTACAATTTGCAAGGTGACATTTAGGCAACCACACTCATTGACGTCTTCACATTAGGCTGTACAGTAAATTCCGATGTGTGACAGGTTCAATGGTGACTTAAGAAACATGGCTAGCGATGTCACGACCTCAGTGTGTTCCTGTCGACATGTTGCTGTTGTGGTGTATGTGTTGTGTGTCCTAGAGGGTTGCTGTGCAGTGTATATATATGTAGGTTTTTGTACTTACCAACAAGTAGTCCATTGCCATACCATCCATCCTGGAAGTGTTGATTGATGGTGCAGTGACGGAAGATGAAGGAGTCATGTACACTCCCAGGATATTTAGCCACGATGTTGGTGATCAATCCTTGGTGATCGACAATGGTCTGTACGTTGATGGAATGAGTGTGCTTCCTGTTGCGGTAGAGGTGTTCAGTTGCAGCAGGTGGCACAAGGTGTACATGTGTGCAGTCGATTGCACCAAGGACGTGTGGAAAGCCACTGATTGTGTATAACCCCTGTTTTGTTTCCTGCTGCTTCTGCAGTGTGTTAGGGAAGCAGATGTGGGGGGGTGTCAGTCGAATGATGGCATCCAGGACTTTGGGCAAAAAGGCGGAGAATGATGGTTGTGAAATTCCACCAACCAGGGCACCGGTTGTTTGAAAGGAGCCACTTGCCAGCATGTGAAGTATGGCAAGCAGCTTTGTTTCTGTTGGGATGGTGCGGGGTGTCACCAAAGTGGGGGCCAACTGCTGTTCAATGTTTCGCAGCAGCTGCTGAATGGCCTGCCAGTTCAACCGGTACCTCTGTATGATGTTGTGTTCCCTGAGGCCCTGAAGGGTTGTTCTTGGGCGGAATTTCCTCTCCTGCCTTCTGCGCTGCCTTCGGGGTCCCTGCTGGTGTTGTTGTAGCTGCTGTTGTTGTTGCTGGGCTCTGCGTCTGCGTGCATGCTGGATTAGAATCACCTCCATGTCTCCCTGTTGCTGCTCTGCTGCTCTGCTGTTTGTTCTGTGTGTTCTGATTAAATACAGGTGTGTTTGCACCATTTTAACGCCTGCCCTGACCCAGGCGTTAATTTTTGACGCAAATCGGGCTGTGCGTCATTTTCTGGCTCCGCCTCCCAGCCGTGCGTCATTTTTGCCCAACAGCATAAATACGACGCACGGCCGTTTAAGCCATTTTTTGGATGGGAACGCCTACCTTGCATATAATTAACGCAAGGCGGGTTGCCGCATCCAAAAAATGACACACACAGCGGAATTTTGTCGTCCCCGGGCGTCAACGTTTAAATACGGGGCAACGTTTGCGCTGATTGTGCGTCAAAATTTTTGACGCACGATCGGTGCAGATGGAGTATAAATATGCCCCTAAACCTACTAAGTTGCTAAAAACTAGGTTAAGAGTGTGTCCTTTCTCATGGGTAGGACCTCTAACTAATTGGTCCAGCTCTAAAGCCTCCATCTCAGCAAGGAGACCATTAGCTGTGAGCTATCCAAATTATCTGCATGTATATTAAAATCACCTAAAATCATGAAATTTGATTTTTTACATGATAAATTGTCCATTAGATCCGAGAAAGAGTGTAAAAAATTATCTGGTGGGCCAGGAGGACGATACACCAGAACTCCAGAGAATGTGAATTGAGAATTTAGAGACATTGAAAAGAACATTCTTTGACAATCGGTTATCTGGAGGGGACGAGAAATTAGCTTAATGGATTCCTTATAGATAATAGCAATTCCTCACCCTTTTGAAGTGGTTCTATCTGATCTTATTATTTGATATCCTTGGGGTTGTGCCAGGTTGACATCTGGCAAGGATCCCTCATGCAGCCATGACTCAGTAAGAAACAGGGCTGTAGTAGAGACGTCACTTAATAAAAGATTGATGTCTAATTTATGAGCTAGTAATGATCGACAGTTAACTAACTTAAGTGTGCGATAGATGGTGAGCCCACTATTCCTTCAGTTTGGGGGTCCACAGACAGGAAGGGCAAGACCACTTATAGTTACTAGGAGCCGGGCAGGATTGGCAAAGATCAGATGGAGGTTACCTGAGCATAAGGAGAGTCTCTGAGGTACAAAAGGGCCCCTATATCTTAACAGAGCTAAAGTGTCTGGCCCCTGGTCCCGTCCTGGTGTGGACGGGCGCTGACGGGCTTGCCTTAGGCATGTCCGCTGCGCGACCGCAGCATTGCACTTTTAATAAGAGTCTAATGTGGAGCTGGCGTCAGCTAGACTGCCAACCCACCATGATGACAGCCGGCAGACGTGCCACCACCAAGGAGGAAAAATGGCGACCGTTACAGTGTTGGTGCCTAAACCTGGCATCGGACGAGAAAAACAGAAGAAGAGCGAGTAGAGATAAGGGTAATCAATCAATAATATCAGTGCCGGCATAACTTTCCCACACTGTATGTTGTCACAATACTAGAATGTTCTGATGACACATAGTGAGGTTCTGGTCTGTTTGCTCTAAAAGCCCCTGTGGAGTTTACAAAATGCGCATGACAACCATTTGTGTCCATTGGCCACAATAACCACCCACCACGACGTGGAAGTGTTGTGTTGAAAGTTCTATTTTGGGCCCACTGATCAAGCTGTTCTTCTGTTGTATTAATGTATTTTTGCCAATTATAAAATTTTGCAAGAGTGGGGCTACTGGGCGCATTTAGGCCCATATTTATACTTTATTAGTGCCACATTTGCTCCACTTTTTGACGCAAAAAGCGGCGCAAACTTACAAAACACAATTGTATTTTGTAAGTTTGCGCTGCTTTTGCGTCACAAAATTACGCAAATGCGGCGCTAAATAGGTATAAATATGGGCCTTAGGGCCAGATGTAGCAAGTCGGCAATTTGCGACTTGCAAATTACGAGTCCCTGCGACTCGCAATTTGCAAGTCGCAAATTACTATGCAGTACGGTGTCTCAGACACCAACTGCGACTCGCAATGGGGTCGCAATGACCCACCTCATGAATATTCATGAGGTGGGTCGCAAATTGCGGCCCCATTGCGAGTATAGGCACTCGCTAACATGGAGGCCTGCTGTCGTCAGCAGACCTCTATGTTCGTGACCTGCTTTTCAATAAAGCAGTTTTTTTTTTTTTTAAGTGTAGCCCGTTTTCCTAACAGGAAAACGAGCTGCACTTCAAAAAAAACGAAACCTTTAGTTTCGGGTTTTTTTCAGGGCAGGGAGTGGTCCCTTGGACCACTCCCTGCCCTGAAAAAATAATTTGGGGTCCAGTCACAAACTGGAAGGGGTCCCCTCCAATTTGCGAGTGGGTTACCATCCACTTGAAGTGGATGGTAACTGCGACTCCATTAGCGGTCGCAAATGGAATTGCATCCCACTGCAAGTCGCAAATAGGAAGGGAACACCCCTTCCTATTTGCGAGTCGGAAATGCATTTTGCGAGTCGGAGCCGACTCGCAAAATGCATTTCTGAATGGCAAAGTGGCTTTTGCGCCTCGCAAACGGCGATTTTCGCCGTTTGCGAGGCGCAAACACTTTGCTACATCTGGCCCTTAGTTCTTTAAATTTCACCAAGCCTAAACAACTTCTCTGCTGCACTGTGTCATTTAAAAATGTAATTTGTATAGGTATCAGGCATGCTCTAAATAAAGCTTCCCTTTCTCGTATTTGCCAGTGTTTAGTTCTCCAACTTTTTCCAACATTCATAGCCTTCTATAGCCAATTGCGAAAAAAAGGAATCAGAATAAATCAATTTTGTATCAGTCAACAATGCATTGTGCATTTCCATTTACGGTAATTTAGAGTAACAGGATGCAGCATCTTGAACATTACGTCCAGAAAAATATGTAAACTCATCTATATATGTTTTAGAACTCCCCATTGGCGGGGTAGGACAATGTTTACATTGTGTATAATTAAAAATAATATTTTTTGTACTTGCTCTAAGAATAAAATGATGTCCGTAATATTTGTAACAGGACATATCGCCATAATTTTCTTTTATTTGGTAATTGTCTTCACTTTCAAATACAGTAAAGTACTCTAATTCGGATGATATAGAATCAACAGTTTTTACATCCCAGTCATCAGAAACAACCTCAGGTATTATTACATCATTTAAAGAAAGTTTAAAAACATATGGTATTTGCAGAACGTCTGCCGGACCACATATATCAAAAGATACTTTATCCCAAACAATCTCATCAGGAATTGGTACAGCTGAAATGTTCACTAGGGACAAATCTCGACAGACCTTCTGAGAAATAAAATGTGGTTTTAGGACCTCATCCACCAGTTCGAATGCAGAGCGTTCAGGAAGGTAATGGCCATCTATCAGTAAGAAAAAAACAATGACAAACTCAGTCCAAAGAAGAAAGGCAAGTCTAGTTATTCAAAGCCACATATATTTCCATGGATGGATGAGATAGTTATCCTTAAGCAAATTTATCAGCTTATGTGATCTTGACGATGGTGTCGCAGAAGAAGTGGATGAGTCAAAGGAGGAATCATCTTGATCTGCAAAATATCCAGAAGCAGTTACTGCAAATGCTGGAGCCGTGTTAGGAAGTGGAGAACTAACAAAAGTCTCACTCGTTGCTTCATAGTAGATGATGCCATCCGTTTGAGTTACATTTGAGTAATAGTGCTCATTATCTCGGTAATTTCCTGTTGCAGATGAAGATAGTGGTACTACTGAAAGGTCATTTTCCATCCTTCCCAAGCTCGGGGAAGTGTCTGCATTGCTGCTCAAAACCTGTAGAGGAACATCCTGTCCTGTAGGGAGAGGGATTCAGGAACTATTCAGGAATCTACTAGGTCTGCTGTGGAGGATCGTCCATATGGTGTAGCTTGACATTATCAATGGAGACAAAGAGATTTTCTTTTGATCGTGGCAGCGGTGGTAGAATATCAGTTCTGGTACCATGTATTCCCCAGGCTGGAACCAGTACACGGTATGATGGACCAAACTCCTTCTTCATAGCAATCAAGCCGGTAGATGTTATTGTGCATCGCTTAGTCCTAAGGAGGTGGCACAAACAGACACGTTTTTGTCCGGAACTGTTGTATTTGCTGTAAGGCAGTGACATGTTCATTTATGTTAAAGGGTATGTCTGCCACCTCCACGCCAGAGCCATCAAGATCTGGAACATACATTATTTTCCCAAACAGCACCTCATATGGGGTGCCCTCCCAAGGACCTTCTGGCCAGATTATTAAGTGCTCTCTGGACTCTATACAGGTTACTAATCCAACTATGACCCATGCCTAATACTCCTGCTGTTAAGGATTTCTTTAAGTCTTGTTTCTTCCACTCCACGACACTGTTACCCTCAGGATGGTAGGGGGACGAAAAATGTAGTTGGACCCCTAACAAAACCATGGTGTCCCTGAATGCTCTTAAGGCGAAAGCAGGGCCTTGGTCCAAGTGGAAAGCCACAACTACATATGGGACTGATAAAGAGTTGCAAATCTTTAATAACAGTTCAAGCGTCAGCTCATTGCTGTGGCCACACCCATAGAAATCTGGAGCATGAGTCAACAGCGACTAGAATATATTTGTATGCACCATTAGGTGTCAGGGGACCAAAATTGTCCAGTTACACATATTGTAGTAGTTGGTTTGACATTAGAAGGGGTGTCTGCCGTGGGCATTTAACGGTGGACCCTTTTATTTGCTGACGAATGTCACAGTAAAGGATACATTGTTTTATCTGTTTGTATATACCTGGCCACCAATAGCGTTTCTGCAGTAAAGAAATAGTACCCGCCACACCTGCATGGGCAGAAGCATCTCCCAAATGTGCTGCCTTTATCAACTCAGATCTTGGTTGGGGATCACATGATCACCCACCCCTGGTATTGATACTAGGGCAGTGTTTAGGCTAGTTATGCCATAGAAATATTTGTCAGGATATGCCTTTGGTAATGTTTTGCCGTCAGTCGAAGCTTTCACAGCAGCAAGTGTTTCATCATCCAACCTCTTCCGTGAACGAGTTATTGCAGCAACGGAAGATGTAGCTACTGCTGACTTGGCTGCTTCATCAGCCAAAGTATTGCCTGCAACGTGTACTCCTACATGTTGTTGATCCAATGTATGCACTACATGGGCTTTGGGAAGTGTTTCCTTCAGGTCCGCTACTTTCCCCCACAGTAACCTGTGTTTTATCATGTTATCTTATGAATCTCTGAAACCATTCTGACGCCAGTAATGCAGGTATTCATTAAAGGACTGGACAAAGTAATATGAATCACAGACTATGGGGGTGATTCTCACCCTGGCGGCCGGTGACCGCCAGGGTCACCGGCCACGGGAGCACCGCCGACAGACCGGCGGTGCTCCGAAGGGCATTCTGACCGCGGCGGTTCAGCCGCGGTCAGAAAGGGTAAACCGGCGGTCACCCGCCGGTTTACCGCTGCCCTTCTGAATCCTCCATGGCGGCGGAGCGCGCTCCGCCGCCATGGGGATTCAGACACCCCCTACCGCCATCCTGTTCCCGCCATGAACAGGATGGCGGTAGGGGGTGCCGCGGGGCCCCTGGGGGCCCCTGCAGTGCCCATGCCAATGGCATGGGCCCCCGTAAGAGGGCCCCGAAAAGTATTTCAGTGTCTGCGATGCAGACACTGAAATACGCGACGGGTGCCACTGCACCCGTCGCACCTTCCCACTACGCCGGCTCAATTCTGAGCCGGCGTCCTCGTGGGAAGGTTGATTTGCCCTGGGCTGGCGGGCGGCCTTTTGGCGGCCGCCCGCCAGCCCAGGGCAAATCTCAGAATCACCGCAGCGGTCTTTCGACCGCGGTGCAGTGTTCTGACGGGGTTACTTTGGCGGGCGGCCTCCGCCGCCCGCCAAAGTAAGAATGACCCCCTATCAGTGTTAGTTGTTCTGGATCCATGTGTTTCAGTGCCATGACCATAGCCTAGAGCTCTGCCTGGGTCTGCCTGTAAGTGTTTTGTGGATAGAATTCACCATCTTTTATTTAGCCACTCACAGCCATGCAAGCAGCAGAGTATTGATATTTTGTGCCTGTGGCTGGCTGGGCTGAACCATCAGTGTAAATAATCATTTGATGCTGGTCAATTGGCAAAGTGTTTGTCGGTATTGGATATTCCATTTTGTTTTGAAGGAATTTTTGAGTTTGTAATTTTGTATTGAAGATGTAGTCTACATCAGTGGCTGTCAGAAACGTTGCCCATTGAATCCAACATGGATGTAATGCTTTTGCATTAGGAACGTTAGCCTTTGTGACAAGGGCTGGGATTGGAGGGACAACAATAGTGAGTTTACCCTGAGCCAGAGGTCTCTCTTTAATGTCAAACATCTGAACAGCATTTAGAATCTTTTCTGTGAGAGCGAAATGTTGTTCAGCTGTGGAGTACAAGAGTGATTTGTATGCAATAGGGACTGTATCACCCTAATTAAATGTTACATAGGTGAAAGTGATTGCACCTTACTCTCATGACCAAATGTTTTTTGTTGTCCTTTGTGTGTAAATGTTTTGGTGCAAGCATGTCTTGTTGTAATGCTATGAAAATATGTGTGTGTTCAACTGTCCAATATTTGCTTGAAAAGTCAGGGTGTATTAAATCATAATGGTTTAATGCATTGTGCATAATCTGGAATGTAAGTTCTGCCAAAGTTTAAAAACCCCAATAAAGTCAAGCTTTTTTATGGTGTTTGGTGGTTGCAATTGTGCATGCTTTTCTAGAAAGTGGGGCACTAGCCTCTTGCCTTCATCTGACAACTCATAACCCAAAAATAGGACACTGAAAAAGGCAATTTTTGTTTTCTTAAAATTAAATTTGTAGCTGCAAGCGCAAAATCCCTCAACAATGTGGGTCACCTGTTTCAGGTGGTGAATGAGATCAGCATCCGTTAGGTAGATGTCATCAACATAGGACAAGGCCTTAGGGTCAATGTTGTGTAAAATGGAAGTCACACAAGTTGAAAACAGCTCAGGACTGTTTTTATACCCCTGTGGAAGCCTTTAATTTTTTTTCTGCTGACCTAAATCTCTAAATTCTGTTAAATCCCTGCTTTCAGGTGCCATATTATGGCAGAAGAAGACATTGGAAATATCCAATGTTGTTTTGTATTTTTTGCGCACTATATTGTTAATTAGTGCTGTGTGAGTGTGAATAGCACATGTGCATGTATGACTGTTTAAATGTCTATAGTCTAAGACTATTCTATATGAATGGTCCGGTTTGGCAACAGGATATAAAAGATTGTTCATTGGTGAGACACAGGGCTAATAGCACCCTGGTACTTTAGCTGTGCGAGAATTTCTCTCACAGATATTTTAGCCTCATACTTAATAGAATATTACAGTTGAGGCTGTGGTTGGGACCTTATTGGTATTATGTGGTAGGGGGAGAATCTTTATGAGTATGACTCAAATACTTCCGTAGGAACTAGGGGTAAGAAGGAAGGCCTAATGATCTGTTTCCCCTGCTGGACTTCACTGACACATTCTGGTGGCCAATCCTTTTCAGCCTACAAAATGTCATAAATGCTAGTCAATTGTTACCAAAATATTTGTGCACTCAATCTCTCCGTCTAATTGAATTTTCATTTTTACACCCTATTTAGGGAGGGGGAGTAGACACGCATGTCTGAAGTCTCGACGTCTATGAAGTTGTCATTTGCTTTCACCTCCAGATGCTCTACAAGATTTCGGCAAACTGTTGTGACCTCTGCTGTGCAGAGCCAGTGCCCGTTATTGTTCCTCAATAAAGCTCTCATCTTGCATAGCATTTTGTGCAGAAATAGCTGCCACCTTCTTCTTTTTGAATTAGGGTTTTTGTTGTGGAATTTTCTCTTCTTTTTTAATTGAAACTTCTGGTGAGCGTTGTAAATCTTTTTTCGGTTTCACATACTCTCTGCGTTGTTCCTATCGCCCAGCTCTTTCACTACGTTTATCCAGTGAGTCCTGAAAGGAACAACATTGGCATGTATCAGTATATTGATATCTATCAGGAGTTTTTATACTATCCCTATTTCTTAAATTATGATGTTTCTCAGAGGTCTCCGATTGCAGAGATTCTCCCCTGTGTTTGTTTTTGTTTATCCCAGCATTTTTTAGAACCCACAGTTACTTGCTTGCTAGATAGAATCCTTATTGGATTTACCTTGTAACTGTGGGTTAATTGGCCTGGCTCCTAAACTATCCCGACCTATACTCAAATAGGTTTCAGCTATAATTTTAGGCAGCTCACATTCTTGATCCTGTACAGGACCACCCTGGAGCCACATGTACACTGCTAATGCTACTGCTTCCCCTTTAAGTTTACTTAATGTTACTGAGGACACTGTAGCAAAATTGCACATTACTTGCCATACTCAAATCTAGGGCCAGGGCAGCCCTGTATTCATCTTGAATTTGTTTTAACACTTCCAGAAGATTGGCAAGTACTGGTGTACCATGTGCTGTAGTGTACATCGTGGCAAATACCGTGCCCCAAGTGTTACAGTTATTCACTGCGGGAACCATTCCAAATGGCAAGCACATTGTGAGAATTCTGTGTTTATCGTGAGGTGCCGTATGGGGAAAATGTTTATTTTTTGAGCTAACCAAAACGGAATTTCTTGTGGCTGGTGTGACTGCGTGCGCTCGTGCTGGAACAGCACATGCTGGGTTAGTATTTAATGTTTGCATTACAAACTGTACTAAGAGTCTATATGTTGCTACAAGCTCCATGTATAAGCAGCAAACCTTGCCAAGGTGCCTGCATCAGGATGCAGTGTATATGTGTCCAATTGAGGCCAGGTAGGCCCATCATTACTCAGAGGACCTAGCCTAACATGTAATGTTGTATCTGGTAGGACCCAATTAAACTAGTTTTGGTGGTCTTGAAAAGATAAGGTTATCTATATGTGTGCGTATGCTCTATAATGTGCAGGTGCATTAGCATGTTTATAATGATGAAATGTATCAGTGTTCCCATCAACTGCTGGAAAATTGGTCCGAGAGTAGAACATTTCTGTTCTATAAGCTGGATGAGCCTCAACCACAAATGTAACTCTTTGCCTAGTGTTGATGCCAACTTTGATTGAAAGTGTGCTGGGATCCTGCTAACTAGGCCCCAGCACCAATGTTATTTCCCCAAACACAGTACCTTTCTTTTCACAATTGGCACAAGCCTGGCACACAGTTAAGTCCCTTGGAAAAGGTACCCATGGTACCAAGGGCCCTGTGGCCAGGGAAGATCTCTAAGGGCTGCATCATGTATTATGCCACCCTAGGGGACCCCCTCACCCAGCACATGTACACTGCCTTGCAGCCTGTGTGTGCTAGTGGGGAGAAAAAGACAAAGTCGACATGGCACCCCTCTCATCTTAGAGATGCCCCCTGTATGTTAGCCAAACTGCTAGTGTAGGATTGACCGGTCTGTGCCAGCCTGCCACTTTCAGAAAAGTTTCTGGCCCCGGACAAAGCCCCACTTTTGGTGGCAAGTCCGTCGTAAATTAGGGAAAACAGGGAGGAGTGACCACCCTAACCAGGACCACCCCTAAGGTGTCCAGAGCTGACCCCCTCCCAGCAGAATCCTCCATCTTGGTTTGGAGGACAGAGACCAATGGGATTAGGTGTGTGCCCCAATCCCCAAAGGGAGTGGGCACAAAGAGGGTGTAGCCACCCTCAGGGACAGTAGCCACTGGCTACTGGCCTCTGGCCACTAAAACGCCCCTAAATCTAGGATTTAAGGGCCTCCCTGAACCCAGCTCACTAGATTCCTGGTGCCTACAAGAAGAAGGACTGCTAAGCTGAAACCCCCAGCAGAGAATAAGGAAGATGACAACTGCTTTGGCCCCAGCCCTACCGGCCTGTCTCCTGCTTCAAAGAACCTGCAAAAGAACAGCGATGCATCCAGAGGAACCAGCAACCTCTGACAAGCTCCAGAATACTGCCATGCACCCAAAAGGACCAAGAACTCCCAAGGACAGTGGCCCTGTCTAAGAAAAAACACCAACCAAGAACTCCCACCTCACTCCGAATGCGTGAGTCTTAACCACTCTGTACCCAACGCCCACGGCCTGTGTCCAGGTGGTTCAACCAGCTAGAGAGGATCCCCAGGTGATTGTGAGCAAGTGTTCACCCTTGGTTGACCTCTCCACCCCTCTACGATGATGCCTGCAGAGGGAATCCCAAGGACTCCCCTGACCGCGAAGTTCTGGACAAAGATATACAACGCCTAAAGACACCCTGCACTGGCAGCCCCCAGGCCTTGGAGAAACCAACACCGGGTGCAGCTACGTTCAGCAGGCGACCCTCCTCCCTGTCCAACCGGTGGTGTGCCCAAGACACCCCGCTCTACCTCGCCTGCAGCCTCTGAGTGAATCCCGGGGTCTCCTCATAGACCAGCATTGGAAGCCCGACATCTTATTTGCACCCTGCACCCGGCCACCCCTGTGCCGTTAAAGGTGTGTGTTTGGTGCATACTTGTGGCCCATTCCTGTGCATCTTCCATACTCCCTGGTCTGCCCTCTGAGCCAT
Organism: Pleurodeles waltl; assembly: GCF_031143425.1. NCBI lineage: Eukaryota > Metazoa > Chordata > Amphibia > Caudata > Salamandridae > Pleurodeles > Pleurodeles waltl. The sequence continues at coordinate 441,767,501 of NC_090436.1, read as the reverse complement.
GGGTACTTATCTGCAGGCAGGCCTGATTCCGTGTACCCCCTGTCTCTAAAGGAGACCACATTAAACTGGCTCATCTTTGATCTCTGTACCCGGTGGGCCCCGTGTTGCTGGTGGTAGGTGTTTGGGGTTAACTTGAACCCCCAACCAGTGGACTTCCTAAAACCCGGAGACTGAAACTGTAAGTGCTGTACTTACCTGTAAAACGATCTAACACTTTTTCACCCCAGGAAGTGTTTCTGAAAATGGCACTGTGTCCATTTTTAAAACAGATTATTACCAATAATTCAAAAACTGCCTAACTTATTGATTTCAAACAATGTACTGTTGATACATGTGTGAAATACGAATCTATTGAGAGTACTTACCTGCAACTTGAATCTTGTGATTCTAAAAATAAATTAAGAAAATATAATTTTGCTATATAGAAATCATTAGGCTGGAGTTGTCATTGAGTGTGTGCTGCTTCTATTGTCTGTGTGTGTGTACAACAAATGCTTTGCACTACCCCCTGATAAGCCTAACTGCTCGACCACACTACGACAAAAGAGACCATTAGTATTATCTACTTTGGCCTCTGTTAAGCCTTTGGGGAACCCCTGGACTCTGTGCACACTATATCTCATTTTGATATAGTATATACAGAGCCAGCTTCCTACACTGTTGGATCAGTGGTGGGATCTACCACTTTGCATTTGCTGGACTACTCAGCCAACACCTGATCACACGACTAACTTCCCAAATTGTCTTTAGAAATTAGATTTTTTTTAATTTGCCTTTTTTTTTCTAAATTTATTAAAGTCCTGCTAGGGCCTTAGTTAAGTTCCCTTACCATCTCTTTTTTAGATTTTAAAGTTATCTTTAGTTAGGATTTAGTCAATAAAAGTAGTTTTTAGTTTCTAAAAAGTAATCCTAACTTTTAGTAATACAATGAGCAGCTCAGAGGAAATGGTGGTGAAACTCAACCTCACCACTTACCTCCATGTAGGGACGGCAGAGTTAAGGTCCCTCTGTAAGATGAAAAAGATTAAAACAGGTTCCAACCCTACCAAGGTCAAGTTCCAGGAGCTCTTGGCAGAGTACATCAGGGACCACCCTGCTGAGAAGGAAGAACTCCACTCAGACAGGGAAGATGTTAGAGATGTGGAGGATGACCTCCTTCTTCCTCGCCTAACTAGGGAGACCAGGGTCCCAAGACCCCTGTCTCCAAGAGGAGTACTCACTGGATCTGGATCTTCCACAGGGGAGTCCAGCTCCTCTGGGAACACTGAGGATAGCCTCAATAAAGCAAGGATGACCAAAAGGTTAGCTTTGGAGCAGCAGGAACTCCTAGCTATAGAAAGGGAGATAGCAGAAATGGGCTTAGCACCCATTAATGGTGGCAACAATACAAATAGTGTCAGAGAGAATACAGATATCCTAACAATCCCCAGAGGGATTGTCTCAAAATATGAAGAGGGTGATCATATCTCCAAATGATTCACATCTTTTGAGAGGGCTGTGTAGCTAGAAAGTTAAACAGATCTCACTGAGGAGCTCTCCTTTGGGAACTGTTCACTGGTAAGTGTGGGGATAGATTCCTCACACTTCTCTCTGGTAAAGATGCAGAATCATATGACCACACAAAGGCTACTCTGATTGGGGGCCTTGGATTCTCCACTGAGGAGTATATAATTGGGATCAGGGGGGCTCACAAAAACTCGAGCCAGACCTGGGTTGATTTTGTGGACTGAAGCTACTCTAGTCTCTGAGGGTGGGATGGATATAGCCACACTGGCTGCTTGGCTGCCTAACATGTAAAAATACAGGCAGCAACTCTGAATCAATGGGACAAAATTAGAAGCCCTGAGGGATACAGGTGCTAGTGTTACCATGGTGACAGAGAACCTGGTTTCCCACGCACAATATTTGGCTGGACAAACAAATCCAGTTACCAATGCTGATAATGTGACTAAAGTCCATCCCATGGCTATGGCGACTTTAAAATGGAGAGGGGTTACTGGCCTGAAACAGGTAGTGGTCTCTTCTGCAATTCCAGTGGATTGCTAGCTACGGAATGATCTGGAATCCTCCGCTTGGGCTGAGGTAGAGCTCAAAACTCATGCAGCCATGCTGAGAATCCCTGAACTGTTGTTTGTGAAAACCAGAGCACAGAGCAGAGCACAGGGTGAAAAATAAGTGTTGGAGCCTGGAATAATGGCCCAACCTTCCAAGAGAGAAGGTAAGAGGAATGGGGGGCTAGCCTCTGAACAAAAAAAAAAGAACTCTCTTCCCAGGAAGATGTCCTATCCCCTGAGGGAACTGAGTCCATGGAGCTGGAACCTTATTAGGTAGGCCTCTTGTGCCCAGGGGGACCCACAAGGGAACAGCTGTGCCAGGGGCAAAAGACTTGTCCCACTCTTGAAGGCCTGAGACAGCAAGCTGCTGAACAGGAGAAGGGAGATGTCAGTGGCTCCCACAGGGTCTACTGGGAGGATGGACTCCTTTACACTGAGGCTAGAGACCCCACACCTGGTGCCACTAGGAGAGTGGTAGTGCCTCAGGAGTTAGAGAGTTCATCCTCACTTTAGCCCATGACTCCCCCCTAGTTGGACATGTGGGACAAACCAAAATGTGGAGCAGACTTGTCAACCACTTTTATTGGCCCACTATGTCCCAGAAAGTGAAGGAGTTATGTAGCTCCTGTGTTACCTGTCAAGCCAGTGGCAAGACAGGTGGCCATTCAGAGGCCCCCCTCATTCCACTTCCTGGGGTGGGGGTCTTCTTTGAAAGGGTTGGTGTGGATAATGTGGGTCCACTTGAACAACCCACAGCCTCAGGGGACCAGTACATACTGGTAGTAGTGGATCATGCTACCAGATACCCTGAAGCAATTACCCTTAGGTCTACTACAGCTCCTGCAGTAGCCAAGAACCTGATTGGTATTTTTACCAGAGTAGGTTTTCCTAAGGAGGTGATTTCTGTCAGAGGTACAAACTCCATGTCAGCTTACCTGAAACACATGTGGAATGAGTGTGGGGTGACTTACCTGTCCTAGCATTACCGATTTCTGGGTTAAAGTCTTCCAAGCTGTCAGCACTCAACTTCAGATCTCGCTAGAACCAAACCCAATAGGGGTGCTTTTTGGGATATCTAACCATCCCGTACTGTTGAAATCTGCAAAAAAAAAAAAATGTTTTATTGCAAAAATGGTAGCGAAATCTCTAGTCTTGCAGCAATGGAAAACCTCACAGCCCCGCCATTTGAATCTTGGACTAAGAAAATGAAAGTGGTACAATCTAAAGAATATCTTTACGCTCAAAGGATTGGTGCTACCCGGAAGTATCGTGGCATATGGGATAAGAATTCACCTACCTCAGTTTGAATGTAATTAAGCCTAAAAATCTTTGCATTGTATTATGCTCTTTTGGGAAGTGTGGTAATTTTTCTGTTTGAAAAGGAATTATAACAAGTTTTGTATACCTTCTTATATAAATAACAATTTAAAAAAAAGAGGGTGGGCTGACTTACAAATTCACCACACCATACCATCCACAAACCATTGGACCTGTTGAGAGATTCAACAAGGCATTGAAGGGCATGATCATGGGGCTACCTGAAAAACTCAAAAGGTGATGGGATGTTCTCCTGCCATACCTGCTTTTTGCCTACATAGAGGTGCCACAGAAGGGAGAACGGTTTTCCCCCTTTGAGCTTCTGTTTGGCCATCCTGTAAGGGGGCCCCTGGCACTTGTCACAAACTTTCCACACTGGAAAAGAAGAGTCAGGTCACTTACCTAGTGGACCTGGGCACTAGCAGGACACTCAAGAGGGTGATCCATGTTAACCGCCTGAAGCTCTATAATGACAGGGCAGACATAACCATGCTGATGGTTACTGATGAGGATCAGGAAGCAGAGAGTGAACCTCTCCCTGATTTCCTCTCAACTAACCCTAAGGATGGGACAGACGGAATTGTCCATTCAGACACCCTCTCTGCTCAACAGCAAGCTGACTACAGGCAAGTCCTACAGCAGTATGCTGATCTCTTCTCTTTGACCCTTGGTCAGACACACCTATGTACCCATGATGTGGACACAGGAGACAGTTTACCTGTCAAAAACTAAATATATAGACAGTCGGACCAAGTCAAAGAGAGCATCAAAGTGGAAGTCCACAAAAGGCTAGAGTTAGGGGTGATAGAGCACTCTGACAGTCCCTGGGCTAGCCCAGTGGTCTTGTTCCCCAGACCTCACACCAAAGATGGCAAGAGGAAATGAGGTTCTGTGTGGACTACTGAGGGCTCAACTCTGTCACCAAGACAGATACACACCCTATACCCAGAGCAGATAAATTATTTGACAAATTGGGGGCAGCCAAATTTCTAAGTACCTTTGACTTAACCGCAGGGTAGTGGCAAATTAGGATGGCTCCTGGAGCAAAAGAAAAGACTGCATTCTCTACACCTGATGGACATTATCAGTTTACTGTTATGTCCTTTGGCTTAAAGAAGGCCCCTGCCACCTTCCAAAGGTTGGTGAATCAAGTCCTTGCTGGCTTTGAGTCCTTTAGTGCAGCATGTCTAGATGATATTGCTGTATTTAGCTCCAGCTGGCAGGATCACCTGGTCCACCTGGGAACGGTTTTGCAGGTCTTCAATCAGCAGACCTCTCTATTAAAGCATCTAAGTGCCAAATAGGGAAGGGCACAGTTGTATACTTGGGCCACCTTGTAGATGGAGGCCAAGTGCAACCTTTATGACCCAAGATCCTGACCATGCTGGAGTGGGAAGCTCCAAAAACCCAGACTCAAGTCAGGGCATTCCTTTGCTTGACTAGGTACTATAGGACGTTTGTGAAGGGGTATGGGTCCATTGTGACTCCCCTCACTGAACTGACCTCAAAGAAGATGCGAAAGAAGGTAAACTGGACTCTTGACTCTCAAAAGGCCTTTGACACCCTGAAAGAAGCAATGTGTTTATCACCAGTTCGTAAAGCTCCAGATTGTTCTAGGCAGTTCATTTTGCAGATAGATGCCTCTGAACGTGGGATAGGAGCAGTCCTGTCCGAAACCAATGATGATGGCCTTGACCAGCCTGTTGCTTTCATTAGCAGGAAGTTACTCTCCAGGGAGCAGCGTTGGGGTGCCATTAAAAGGGAGGTCTTTGCTGTGGTTTGGTCCCTGAAAACGCTGAAACCATACTTGTTTGATACTCACTTTGTTGTTCAAACTGACCACAGACCTCTCAGATGGCTAATGCAAATGAAAGGTGAGAATCCTAAACTTTTGAGGTGGTCCATATCCCTACAGGGAATGGACTTTGTAGTGGAACGCAGACCTGGGACTGCCCATGCCAATGCAGATGGTCTTTCCCAGTTCTTCCACTTAGATAATGAAACACTCTGAGGAATGGTTAGTCTAATCCTCTTTTGTTTGGGGGAGGGTTGTGTAGGAAAGTGCCACTGTTGGCATGATTACCTCCCACCTTTTGCCTAGTGTTGATGCCAACTTTGATTAAAAGTGTGCTGGAATCCTGCTAACCAGGCCCCAGCACCAGTGTTCTTTCCCAAAAACGGTACCTTTCTTTCCACAATTTGCACAACTCTAGCACACAGTTAAGTCCCTTGTACAAGGTACCCATTGTACCAAGGGCACATTGGCCAGGGAAGGCCTCTAAGGGCTGCAGCATGTATAGTGTCAGCCTAGGGAACCCCTCACCCAGCATATGTACACTGCCCTGCAGCCTTTGTGTGCTGGTGGAGAGAAAAAGACAAAGTCGACATGGCACCCCTCTCAGAGTGCCTTGCCCACAAACCACTGCCTGTGGCATAGGTAAATCACCCCATTCGCAGGCCTCACAGCCCTAAGGCAGGGTGCACTAAATCACAGGTGAAGGCATAACTGCATGAGCAATATGCCCCTACACTGTAGTCATATTGAGTATATGGTCTGGGAGTTTGTCATTACGAAGTCCACAGCTCCATAATGGCTTCAATGAATACTAGGAAGTTTGGTATCAAACTTCTCAGCAAAATAAACCCACACGGATGCCAGTGTGGGATTTATTGAAAAATGCGCATAGAGGGCATCTTATAGATGCCCTCTGTATGTTAGCCAAACCTCTAGTGTAGGACTGACCAGTCTGTGCCAGCTTGCTACTTTCAGACAAGTTTCTGACCATATAGGGTGAGTTTCTTTGTGCACTCTGTGGTTAGAAACAAAGGCATGTCGTGGGTGGAGGTGCTTCACACCACCCCCTACAGGAACTGTAACACCTGGCCGTGAGCCTCAAAGGCTTAAGCCTTGGATTACAGTGCCCCAGGGCGCTTCAGCTAGTGGAGCTGCCCGCCCCAGAAAAAGCCCCACTTTTGATGGCATGTCCGGCGGAAAATGAGGGAAAACAGGGAGGAGTGACCACCCCAGCCAGAACTACCCCTAAGGTGTCCAGAGCTGAGGTGACCCCTTCCCTGCAGAATCCTCCAGCTTGGTTTGGAGGACAGGGACCAATAGGATCAGGTTTGCGCCCCCCTCCCCAAAGGGAGTGGGCACAAGGAGGGTGTAGCCACCGTCAGGGACAGTAGCCATTGGCTACTTCCCTCTGACCCCTAAAATGCCCCTAAATCTAAGATTTAAGGGCCTCCTTGATCCCAGCTCACCAGATTCACTGGTCACCTGTAAGAAGAAGGACTTCTAAGCTGAAACTCCCAGCAGAGAAGAAAGAAGACGACAACTGCTTTGGCCCTAGCCCTACCGGCCTGTCTCCTGCTTCAAAGAACCTGCAAAATAACAGTGACGGATCCAGCGGGACAGGCGACAACTGACAAGCTCCTGAGGAATGCCCTGCTCCCAAAAGGGCCAAGGCCTCCCGAGGACAGTGGCCCTGTCTAAGGAAAACCAAGAACTAAGGACTCCCTCCTCATTTCGAATGCCTGAGTCCTAACCACTCAGCGTCCAACGCCCACGGCCCGTGTCCGGGTGGTCCAACCAGCTAGAGAGGATCCCCAGGATGTTGCGAGCAAGTGCCCATCCTGGGTTGACCTCTCCTCCCCTCCACGATGACGCCTGGAGAGGGAATCCCAAGGATCCCCCTGACCACGACGTTCTGGACGAAGATATCCGACGCCTAAAGACACACTGCACCCGCAACTCCCAGGCTTTGGAGAGACCCACACCCAGTGCAGCTACGTTCAACAGGCGGCCCTCCTCCCTGTCCAACTGGTGGTGTGCCCAAGACACCCTCCGGACCTCTCCTGCAGCCTCTGAGTGACCCCAGGGGTCTACTAGAGGCATCTCCAGTGCTCCTTCAAACCCCCCTGGTCTGTTCTCCAAGCCGGGGGTACTTAACTGCAGGTAGGGCTTATTCCGAGTACCCCCTGTCTCCATAGTGTTGTACTTTCCCGTAAATGATCTAACCCTTCTTCCCCCAGGACCTGTTTCTGAAAATTGCAGTGTCCATTTTTAAAACAGATTATTACCAATAGTTCAAAGACTGCATAACTTTTCGATTTCAAAGTACTGTTGATACATATGTGAAATACGAATCTATTGAAGTACTTATCTGTAACTTGAGTCTTGTGGTTCTAAAAATAAATTAGGAAAATATATTTTTGCTATATAAAAACCATTGGCATGGAGTTAAATCATTGAGTGTGTGCTGCTTCTATTGTCTGTGTGTGTACAACAAATGCTTTGCACTGTTCTCTGATAAGCCTAACTGCTCAACCACACCACCACAAAAGAGACCATTAGTATTATCTACTTTGGCCTCTGTTAAGCTTCTGTGGAACCCCTGGACTCTCTGCACACTATATCTCATTTTGATATAGTATATACGGAGCCAGCTTCCTGCAGGGGGGCTCATGTTTACTGTAATTACCACCCATTTTGTGTTTGCCATGGTAAATATACTGGTTCAGAGATAAGGACACCAATTCGGGATTAATTTTTTTAAGGTTCATGCTTGAATAACCTTCATTCTAAAATGGGGTCTACCTATCTAGCTGAGGTGGAAATACTCAATACCATGGATGTCTCGTATATAGTAATGGGGTGCCTTTAGCACGCAGTACGACAGAGATACTCAGGGAGTAACTCGTACACATGACATTCTGATTTCTCAAGGAAATTGTGGTGCAACAGATCTCATCCTTTTCTTTCAGTTAGAAATCAGTTCAATATATATTATTGAGTCAACTGCATTCTAAATAAAATAGCATGTACTGCAATGATTAGGATGATAACACAGAATAATAGCAATGCGGTGACAAGGGAAGTGAAACACAAGAAAAGTCCCACCATAGTGTCAGTGTGCTAAGTGTCAGGATTCCTACCTACACCACTAAGGTACTACTAGAGCACAGCAGTCTTAGCCCTAATCCGCCCTTCAGGTTCTCTAGGAAGACCCCATCCCCCATATCTGAATATGATCGTAGTGAAGAGGGTTGTTGGTCTACTGAGAGTCCTCTCTCATGCAAATGGAAAGACACCCAGGCCCATATTTATACTTTTTGACGCTAAACTGCGCTAACGCAGTTTAGCGTCAAAAAATTTAGCGCCGTCTAACGCCATTCTGAAGCGCCATGCGGGCGCCGTATTTATGGAATGGCGTTAGCCGGCGCAAGCAGACCGGTGCTGCCTGGTTTGCGTGGAAAAAAACCACGTAGACCAGGCAGCGCCGGCGTTGGGAAAAAATGACGTTAGGGCGTCTTAAAATGGGGCAAGTCAGGTTGAGGCAAAAAAATCGCCTCAACCCGATTTGCGCCATTTTTTTACGACGCCCAGACGCCATTTCATGACTCCTGTCTTAGTAAAGACAGGAGTCATGCCCCCTTGCCCAATGGCCATGCCCAGGGGACTTATGTCCCCTGGGCATGGTCATTGGGCATAGTGGCATGTAGGGGGGCACAAAAAAGGCCCCCCTATGCCACCAAAAAAAATAAAAAAATATAAAAAATTATACTTACGTGAACTTACCTGAATGTCCCTGGGGTGGGTCCCTCCATCCTTGGGTGTCCTCCTGGGGTGGGCAGGGGTGGCAGGGGGGGTCCCTGGGGGCAGGGGAGGGCACCTGTGGGCTCATTTTGAGCCCACAGGCCCCTTAACGCCTACCCTGACCCAGGCGTTAAAAAGTGGCGCAAATGCGGGGTTTTTTGACCCGCCACCTCCCGGGCGTGATTTTTGCCCGGGAGTATAAATACGACGCATTTGCGTCGCCGTCATTTTTTTAGACGGGAACGCCTTCCTTGCATCTCATTAACACAAGGAAGGCGTTCACGCTAAAAAATGACGCTCTTTGCCCATACTTTGGCGCTAGACGCGTCTAACGCCAAAGTATAAATATGGCGTTAGTTTTGCGCCGAATTTGCGTCGAAAAAAACGACGCAAATTCGGCGCAAACGGAGTATAAATACGGGCCCAAGTCTCAGCGGACAGCTGCAGTGAAGTGATAGCATACAGTGGCAATTTTCTAGCTGGAACTCTCCAATGTATAGAGGGCAGAGGGATGCTTTATAATAAAACAGCTGAGAAAACTGCCCTAACGTAAGATTAGTATGTTACTCATGAAGTGACAAAGAATGCGGTGTTCCACTTTGTACTAACAACATATTGGAAACAGCCTTGAGCAAAGCACAGAACGAAAATGTCAGAGTAAAAGGAATTAAAACATTTTCTGTTCTTAAAGCATATGAGATAAAGGAAAATAAAACATCACCACAGGAGAGAGCTTCTGCTCAGAAAATAAAATTAATTGTTACTAAGCTAAAGGGCACAAGCAGCAGGCCTATGGCTAAAACAATATGCCAACAAAAGCTACATAAATAACCTCACAACAATAGTGCAACTGCATTCCAGAGAGTCCTTATCTCTGACCGGCTTCTGCTGCATTTTTGGTTCCTGGCCAGCCCCCCCGCAGTGGTCAGGAAAGTGCAGAGGATTCTGCAAGTAGTCCACTTAGACAGAGCAGGTCGTGCTCTGAGTGGTAAACCCTGAAACAGGGACGCGCTCCTTATTTGATAATGGCAGCATTGCTAGAGGATCAAGCCCTTTCTTTGTTGTTGACAGCATTAGTAGGGGTGGTGCTTTAGTATGCATAATATTGGTTAGTTGCCATTAGTTCGCAGAAGCCTCGGGCTCATGTTCGTTGCTGTCTTGTGGCAAAAATGTTGGCAGAAATCGCTTGCGTAACTGTGATGTATTGTTATGAGTGGGATCGCGCGACCACCATGGGGATGGAAGGTAGAATGTAGGTGATGCGCGATGACGGTTGGGAGGTGAAGGCAGATGGCTGGGGCGACTTCGATTAAACGTGCATACCTTAACAAGATACTCGATCACGTTGTGTTTTGTTTCCCATAACACAGCATCACAGTAACCTAACAAACCATTCAAAGTTAGTGCGTAACATCTATAACAGTTTCTATAACTGTACGTATGCTTGTCTACTGTATTGCAAGTGCAAGCTTGGTGGTGCCTGTGAAGTTTTCTGAGATATGAACATTCATCAAATCAGATTCAACAGTGTCCATTACTATTAAAAAAATGCGATCCTAAGAGAAAACCAAGAACTATAGCAACACAGCCTAATTTAAGTTGATGGTCTATGTTGGTCTGCTAACCATTTTTCTTTCAGATCTCCCTCCCGCTGTTCCCTTCCCACACCCTTCCCTCCTGGCCACTCTAATCCTCAGTGCTATTAGAGCTTACTGAGTTTGAGCTGCCTGGAGATGGGCCTTAAATTCATCGTGCAGATCCCGAGGAAGACGGCCACTGTGACAGGTTCCTCTGGTCTTTTTGATTTTAAAGAATGTGTTTATTACAAAGTTCTTTAGATAGAGTCACTTGCGAATAGCTCCTAGGGCTGACTGAAGCAGATGGGACTAGTTGGAAAAGTGCAATGGCTTTGTTTTCTGAATCCCAAAATGCTTTTTAGCTGACAGAATGGCTTTCTTATAACAGTTCAAATAAAAGTGATATTCTGAATGCATGTAGTTCAAAGTCTCTGGTTTCCCTGTTTCGTGGATTTTACTATGGCAGAAAATCTTTGAGTTTTGTGAGATAGCGTAGGGTTTCAAATACTGGGTGAATTCAGACAGTACACCCTTCACGATACACTAAAATACCTCACCAGTAGCTCATCATGTAAGGTCTCAATATTCACACACTGCAGTAGCTTAGAACGTGGTGTGTTATTGTTTAAGACTGGAGCGTTACTGCAAAGTTCTTATGTAAAGTGTAATTATGGTCAATGTAAATAGAAAGAGATACGAGAGCGGTCGGAGTACACTACGGGCTTCACGGACTGGGCATTTGTAGAGAAAAAAGAATTGAGGGTGTGCCCGTTGTTGTGGGCACAGAAGTGCAGAACAGACTCGGGTGGAATAGTCGCATGTCCCATTGAACTAATGCAACGGTGGAGGACTAGCTAATGTGACCAAGAGGACGAGAGACGCATAAATGAAACCTTTATTTCGACCAGGAATTCAAGCAAAGAACCATTTGTAAGGGAAAAATGACAGGACACGACCCCTCACAGAAAAGGCGAGAGGAGTGTGCAGAAATAGACACCTAGGAGCTAAAGATAAGGTCTACTGGGCCTCCTAACCCGGAAGTGCTCTCATGGTGTGGAAGGGTGTAGTTAAACCGGGCCACATCCGGTAGGTGGCAGCATTACTTGGATTTAGCCAGGTTTCCATCAAAAAATTAACTGTCTGTTTTCTGATGTTTAAAAAAAAATCCCCGATTTCAGTTAAGCGCTTAACAGCTGACTGGGTGTTGAGAAGAAAGCAGGGATGGGAAGATTTTTCTTGTAATTAGCAGACCGAGGGAGGAAGACATCTAAAGGGCGAAACGTGTAGCACAGTGTTCATCAGTCCCCAACGTAAAAAAGCATGTAAGCTGACACTATTGTCTAATGGTAATTTGGGAGAGATGACGTCATGTGGAAACTGCACTTCTTGTGATAACAGAGGCGAGCACTGACAAAGACAATATGTCTGGATTTAATGGGCTAAGGTTGCAGTATTGGCATATTAGAGTGAGGCACATAGGAGGAGGGGGCTAGAAGAAGCATGTGGCTGTAGCTGTAACATAGTCCCTCCGAGTTCAATGAAAACACTTGAGTAGAGGCAGAAGGATCCACTCAAACAGCCAATGCAATCAGAAGGGACATGGGGCCTTATGTACGAACACATTTTCCCATAGACACAGATTGGGCAAAACTGCTTACTACATCTGGCCCATGATTACTCCACTGGGCTGAGCCAAGACTTGATTGGCAAAGATCGAAGCGAGTGGCTATATCCCACTCTATCTTTATTGTTAGCAACACCCTGCAGCAACAGGAAGCTAACAACATGATGGCCTTAGCTGCTGTCCAGTGCTTAATTTGAGCCAGGGACAATGGTCGTACAAGCTGCAGTGGCTTCATGAGTAGAGCCCTGACACTTAATTTTTTTAACAAATTAAGCACTGCTGCTGTCCTTTGAGGTACACTGGCATTACATGCCCAAAGAGGTGAATGAATTGCATATTGTTGGCAAGAAAAGGGGAGGAGCTGTCTCGGACATCAAAGGAGACAGCAGCCCGCAGATCACGCACAGATGCCAGTTTAGCAGTTTAAAGCACACTGAGGCATTTACACTGGTCAAAAATGCATACAGTATGATTTTAGAAAACCTCTACAGGGGAGAATACCCCACTCCACTGAAGAATATCCCCCCTCCAAATATTTTAGAAGTACAACTGGCATAAAGCACCAATACAAATTATATCGGATTGCTAGGGCTTGTGCTTGATATGAAAGTCATGTCTGGGGATTGTCAGATATCAAAGATAACTTTACGCTGTAGGCCAGATAATATTTGCTAGTATCCATCGCCATCTTTGGCAGAACCTCACATCGGCCATATGGTGACATCTCTTCAGTGAGATCCAATAACCCAAGTCCAGGCATACAACAGTTCCAATGCCACTGCACCATAATTGGTTCATATCATCCCCACATCGTTTCCATGCATGCAGCAGTTCCGACATCACCTCATAATTGCCTCATATTATCACCGCATGGCTCCCATGCATAGGGTAGTTCAGCGTATGTGCATAATTGGCTCATATCTTTACTACATTGTTTCCGGGTCCACAAGATTTGAATGTCAATGCATAATTGGCTCGCCTCACATTCTTTCCATGCATACACAACAGTTCCATTGTCACTGCATAATTGGCTCACATCATCACCACATGGTTCCCATGCACACACAACATGTCAATGACACTGCATATCATCGCCACATTGTTTTAATCTGCACAGCAGTTCAATATCACCTCATAGTTGACTCATCACCACATGGTTTGAGCTTACACAACAGCTCCATCATGACTGCATAATTGTCTCATATCATCGCCACATTATTACCGGGCAGACAGTAGTCCAATGTCACTGCATAATTTGCTCACATCATCACCCCATTGTTTTAATGTGCACAACAGTTCAATGTCACCTCATAATTGGCTCATACCAACACATGGTTTGAGCGTACACAACAGCTCCATCATGACTACATAATTGGCTCATATCATCACCACGTTGGTTTCCAAAGTCTCTGCATAATTGGCCCATACCATCGCTACAATTTAATGCATCCAAATATCAGTATATATTCTCCGGCCTAGTATTAATTTCTATATTAGACCAAGGAGCATACATTCACATCACACTGACTACCTCTTACGCTAAAAGGTTCCCATAACAGGACATTAATACTCTGTGTAGATAAATTCTTTCAGCATACACCATTGCCCCAGTAATGCACGTTTCCCCAGTTCCCGCAGTGTTACATTATACATTATGTCACTTAATCTGCAGATAGTTGTCTAGTTCACACGAAGCTGGGGTAATGTACATATTTGTAATTTTTTTCACAATCCTGCAGTAATGCTTATACTGACTACGTCCACAATACTGCAGCAATATTTGTCAAATTTCTGCAGCACCATAGTAATGCACATATGTGCCCAATTTTCAAACTGTTGCCATAATAAACATATTTGAGCCAGCTTTCCCTATATGACTGTATTCGGTTTCCAGAATCTTGCATTTCTGCACATTACCCCGATGTGTACAGCAACTCAGAAATCGACAAAGGTGTTTTGGTTTCCACAATGCCACAATAATGCTCATTTTCAAAGCGTCAAAAATGCTGCAGCTTCTTCTGCCTTGGCGGGCCTGCAGTGAGTTGGATTCATCTTTTTTATGTATATCTTTTTATTATTTAAAATATAACAGAATAACTATGGCAGATAACATGAGAGTCATGGGGACAAGCACTCCCCATATTTTCTGATGTTTCTTCTCACGGCCTCTTCCCATATAGACGAGTTTCTTTGCGGCAGGACAGTAGTCCATCCTTCTATGCATTGCAGCCGCGGGTGGTGGGCTGTCTTGTCATCAATAATGGGCAAAATCTCTTTTGGCCACCATCAATTCCACTCCTGCAGGAGTTTTCTGGGCTCGCCCCTCAGCTCAACCCTCCATGATTCCCTGCAGCACCACCTTGGGTCCGGATGAAGTGGGGCAACTATAATGTCCCGAAGGGCCTCATGTATCTCCCTCCAGTGTGTCTGGATGGTGGAGGGGGGGGGCACTCCCAGTCTACATGATAGCAGTTGCCCATGGCTTTTCCACTCCTAATGCAGAGGGAGTTGCTCACCCGGCCCATCTTCCACTGCCTGTTCAGGCTGTAGTAGGTTGTGTGGAAATAATTACATTGAATGTGTCTGAAGTTAGAAGGGGTGACCAGCACTGTAGCCACCACCTTTGCTTTCTGTCCCTCCTCTTCCTCCATTTCCCCTACATCCGCATCCCATGCTACCTGTGTGTTCAGTTGAGGATCAGGAGTATTATGGATCAATGCTCTGTACAACCTGTGTGTGCCCCGTGACCAAGGGTCTCCACCATATGTTTAGCCTGAGGGTTGTATTCAGGGACTTCCTATAGTTCCTTTCTGTATGTAGCTAGAGCTTCACAGAGATGGAGATATTTATAGAATTGGGTGTGGTGCAGATACAATTCTCAGCACAGTTGTTTTTAATATATAGTCGTGCTCCCATTCATCTCTGTCTTGAGAACTCTGATAAGATCCCATGGGTGGATTTCAGACAATCGCTTCACTTGTGCAAGTCTGGTACCCCCCATAATGGAGTTACTTCTGTGAGCTTATCATACCAATTGATGCGTTGGAGTGCCACCTGCCAACTGAGTATCGGGATTCTGGTTATATATGGCAATTGCAAGGCAGGGGGGCCAACATATAGAAACCCATGTATCCAAACTCTATCCAGGAGCTGAAATTCAAAGCCAAAGGCGGAGTCCCGTCTGTCTACGAAGTTCTAATTGCCACTTGGTACCACTTGTGCTGCCTAATAATAGAATTGAAGGTCGGGCACCCCTAGTCCTACCCCATAAAAGGAGGTGGTGCACTTCTGGGAAAAGATCCTAGGGAGCCATCCCGCCCATGGAAATCTTGTGACAATCAACTGTAATCCTGCAAAGGATGTCTTCAGGAGAACAAACAGGTACTTTTGCAACAAGTACAAAAATCGTGGAAATTTAATTGTTGTATAAAGTGCTGGTCTGCTCATTATTAAAACCAGCAGCAGCGAACATCTGTCAAACTCATCACAAGTATGCGGGAGTAGGAGAGGCAATATGCAATACTCAAGCCAAATGTCTTTCTCTGGGAAACGTCATTCCAAGGTATGGGACCTGATCCACAGCGACTCCAAGGCTGGGAGTGCCTGCTACCAAAGTTCCCCTTGTAACTGCATATAGGAAGATTTACCTCAGTTCACCAACAGGCCAGTCATCCCCTTAAATGTCAAGTATCTTAACACCTCTCCAGGGAAGCAAGTGTGTCCTGCAAAAACAGCTGTATGTCATCCGCACAGAGTGATATACAACATTCTCCCCACTGCTTACAAAGTCTTTCAGCTGCGCATCACTTCTGACCCACTCAGACAACGATTCAATGACCAAGGTAAAAAGGAGCAGGGAGAGCGGACTGCCAGGTGCTTCTTCCAATTAATAACGGGGACAGGACCCTGTTAATGCTCCCCTGTGCCTTTGGTTTATCAAAGCAGGCCAGAGTCTACACCCCTGGGGTCCAGAGCTCAAAATTCTGGGCAAAGTGCCAAAGAAGGACCTTCCAGTCAACCCGATCACCGGTCCCCTTGATCCAGGGAGAAGGGGAGCTTTACAGAGCCCATGCTCCCTCCCACTGGAAGGCCGCAATTAGGGCAATTTGGCCTGGAGGGCAACCCCTACAATTGCCACCACCTCCGCGGCCCACTCAGTGCTGGGTGTTTACAAGGGTTTGGTCGTGGTCCTTAAGCCCCCCTGCGACGCGGCTAGGCCCCACGTCGGCCTCCTGGACCTCTCCTCCGGTCCGGGGCCCTGGCCAAGTCACACTTCAGCCAGTTTTTTTTCTTTTCCCGTGCGGCCGCTCTCAGGAGACTGCATCCTCTGCCTCCCGAGCAGCACTCAAGTCAACGTGGCAGGTATCGTGTCTGGGTTCCCTGAGGGATTACTGAAATTAATGCAGCCAGCAGCAGGATTTTGTAGGATTTATTGTTTTTTAGCGAACAGATCCCAATCAATACAAACTAAGCATCTCTATTCCTCCCATAAAGTGCTTCACTGGGACTCCGTAAAGGTGCAATCATTTCCTATTTAATCTTTATCTTCGTTCTCTTGCTTCAGTGCTACAGGAGAGTGTATCCTATTTTTATGCGGATGACACGCAACTTGTCTTAACCCTCAAACAAGCAACAGTTGTGACTCCTGACCTGTGATGAAGCTGAAATTAAGGTTTTACATTTATTAGCGCATAAACGTAGAGTGAAATAATCATGTGTGACTTTAACCGAACTAATAAAGATTGTACGGGGACAAAATGTGCCCTCAGAGTAGTTTGCCAACATTTATAAGCGTGCTTTATATAACGTGGTGTATTAGAATTGCACTAATCCGACATAATCATAAACGTGTGCTACGATTTGCTTGTTTGAAATGTTTTAGCTTAGCATAACTTTAGCGGAGGCTTCGGCCTAGTTGCCTGGTCTCACGGTTTAGATGCTCGTATTTTTCCAATGTGCTAGTAAACGTGTATTTTTGCTTGAAGCTGTACTTTTCCACTGAGATCGTTCACATGCTTATCTTAAGGTTTCGTGCCAGCCTGGCATTTTTCTCTTTGCTCCAAGGTCAATCTGCAGGTGCGGACAATGGAAGCTCTGAAAGTGAGTTAATTGGTATAAAATGTTGCAACTTGCGTACCCGTCTCCAAGGATAATGTATGCTTAAGTAAAAGCTTGAGAACTGTTGTTTTTGATTGGACAATTTGAAGCCAACCTATGAGCCCTCCAATGGAAGACCCTACTGGATTTGAACTGTTGTCTATTTAAACCAGGTGCACGAGAAGAAAGTAGCTTTACCAGCCCGATACCCGCCATTTTGCAGGACATTGCAGTTATGGCCCACCTTGCTGCGACGCCATCTTGAAAGCGACTTTGATGCTTTCTCTAATCGAGAGAAAGAGACTTTAAATGATTCTTGCCCTAGAGACTTTAACTTTGATCCCTTGCATGAAGTAGTAGTTTTATCTTGCCGCCGTGAGGCAATTGCCCCGTCCACCTTGCCCCTTTGCCCCGTCCCATGCTGATCGAGAAACGGTACCTGTGAGACGAAGACTTCCTTGAATGCTGATCGTAATTGGTAAATATGAAAGGAAATTGTAAAATTGCATTGTGTTTCTTTTAGGTAACCAACTGCTGATTTTGATAAGATCCCTAGTTAGGAGTTTTCCAAATTTATGTTGCTAAATTGTTTTTGGCATGAAGTCCCACATGCCGATGCTAATTTGTGGTTAGATGAGGATTCCTTTTGTTGCACGATGCAATTTGAGACCTTGTTATGCTGACTAAATGTATGCAATTAGTTCATTACAGATTATAGTTTTAGTGATTTGCATTGCTATTATCGAATGCCTTGTTATTCAAATGCTGCATAAATTGCACCTGTTTCGCCGTTATGGACAGCTATTAATGTTCATTTATGTTTATCATTTGGTGTTGAGACACATCTATATTGTGCTAGCTTTGTTAATATAGGGAAATAAATTCACTAACTTTGAACAAACTGGTGTGGTTATTCCTGACTGGAAGGTCAGGGTTCGTCGAAATGTATTCTGGATTAATTGTTAAGTGTTATGTTGATCAGGGCATTGCTTATGTTCGTTATTGATTATTGGTTTGATAAAATTGACCGATTAAAGGTGGAGAGGGTCCCACTTAGCCAAAAGATTCATCGGCCTAAAGAGCGTCCAAAGTATAGGTAAATTACTAGTACGTGAACGCTCTATCAGTAGATGGTAGCAGAGGACGGTTTCGCCTTTTGGGACCCCGTACTATTAAAGTACATGGTGTTGAATTAACGGTTTAGACTTTTGAGATCCCACTCGAGAAGTTGAATTAGATTTTTCTTGGGTAAAACAGATTGAGAAAATGATGATGGGCTAAGTCCACCGCGACTTTCCCGGGATCTCGGAGCTTGCGAATGAAGAGAATGGAGGTGTGAGATCGGCGTTGGCGGTACTAGTGATGGTATGAGTGAAGTTAGGATTTTTGCGCTTGCATAGCTTATTGCCGCAGATTGTGTGAAAAGGTTGCGAGGATTTTAGAGAATAGCGGAGGTGCGACTCCGAGTGTAGAAGTAGGGAAGTCGTCGAACTTCATAGAAAATAGTGGAGGTGCGACTCCGAGTGTGAGAGTAGGGAAGTCGTCGAACTTCATGTGCGTGTGGCGCTTCGTGCATAAAAAGGTCCACGTGGTTGTTGTTGTTGAGACGGGCCCTGCGAGGTCAAGAGACTCCGGAGTATGTTGTTTTATGTTGTGGTCTGGTCGGTTTAGTAGGTTGATCGGGCGTGGTCAACGAGTCGGTACGTGTGTTAAGGGAGTGAAAGAAACTTCGACTTCGGGCTTTGACAAGATTCTAAGTGCACTAGAATAGATCATTGACAAGTTGAGAGTAGGTCTGCGGGTCAGATTTGCTTGCGAAAGTGGGGACCGAGAAAGATGGAATAACTGCCGAGGCTAGTGAAAAATCCCTAAGGTCATGAAGCGATTGTGTTACCCCTCCTGTAGTAAACCGACAGATCTGTTTTATATTTGTGGTTGCTCGCGATACATGCTAGAAGTTGTTACGAGAGGAGCTGAGTGAAGGAGGACTTGCCGCGAGGCTTTGTCAGCCGCAGTGTGTGTGAGTGTGACGTCACTAGGAGCCGCGCTGGGATAGGTTGGTTGCAGAGAAGGGTCGCGCACGGATTGGACGCAGTCCGTGGGGCTCGATTGGAAGGGGAAAGGCAAGCGAAGAGTATTCCGGGAATTAAAGTCACCTATTGATTACATTTTTTTTGTGAAATAAAAGACGAGAAAATGAAATTTTTTAAAGCATTAAGGAGTGCGATGAAGGGGGAGTCTTACATTAAAGCGAGCGTAGGAGAGGAGACGCCGCCCGAAGGCACACCAGCTTACATTGTAATGGAGGAAAAGGGGGTAGCTCCGTGCCTTTGGCTAAAGCAATGGCACAAGCTGACAGAGAAACATGGGAGCGTAGCATTCCCGATCCATGGGACATTCAATATAAGGATCCTAGAGAATTTGAGATTCGCGATGTACGACATGAAGGTACCTCCAAGGCCAGCACAGTTTGAGGCTCTAGCAATTTGGGAACTAATGGCTAGACAGCAACAGCAAAATAAGTTCGAGACTAGGATAAGGAAGGTAGAAAAGACACTAGCGGACGCTAGGTGGGATAATGCACAGAAGGTGTGGAGGTCAGATGTATTGCAGGGGATAAAATTGTTTCCCGCAATTACTAAGGAAGAAGAGGAGACAGGTAAGAAAGCTACCTGTAAGACAAACAGGAGGTGTTCCAAGGATAGAGAGGACGAGGAAAAGTTGAGAAGAGAAGAGGAGTTAGAGGATGAGGAGTTAATCATGCAATTGCTGAACGACCGTCCACCACCTTATGCGGAGAGTGGACAAGGTCCAAGTACCAGTTCTGCCCCTCCGGCACCGGTACAGAACAGTGAAACTCAGAGTTCAGGAGCATCATCGGGATCTAAGGACCCGAGTTTACTGTTCACCCCGCAGATACCGCAGGTGAGGAGAATATATCCAGATGTGCCCATATTGAAACCAGCAGAAAATTATCAGCCGCAGGTCCCAAGGTACTACAGCAGTGATAATAGTACGGGAATGATTTTAGATCCAACCATAATGGGAAGACAGAATGGTCACAACCCAACACTGGCACAGGATGCCTCAAAAACAGATGCAGGGGGGAAACGCACATGCTCAGATGACGGGGAGTCAGATGGGCATGCCGGCAATGATGACCCATAGTGTGGGAATGAACATGTCTCAGAACATGGGAAATGGACAGAACCCAGACGCGATATCACTACCCATTACTGTAGGTCCACCGGTACCTTTGTACAGTCAGCCTAACTTAGGTATGAGCGGTCAGGGATCAATGCTACAGAGTGGGACAGAAAGGAGGTGCATAGAAAACACTCCAGGGATAACTCCGATAGCGGCTCAACCCACAGGATCTGGGTCCTTGATGGAGTTTAGTCCCATGTGCGCTCAGTCAACACTGGTGAGGTCGAGTCCCCCACTGGTGATACCGCTGTCATCGAATACTGAAAAGTTGCCGCAACCATCAATGGCAGTCGATGTAAATGCTACACTGATGGGGTTGAATGCACAACAGCTGACACAGTGGTTCAACAGTCTGAATTCCACACAAAGCTCAGCCAGTGGGAAGGGAGAAGATTATCTGAATAGGGTCAGGTTGAACATGGAAGCACAAGAATTGGTGGAAGGGACTATGGGTGTAAATAGGTTAGAGTCCTACTCGGAAGAAGAGCTGAGATATCTATGTCCCAGGATTACGAGAGAAGTGAACAAGGTACATAAAAGTTTGCAGGAAATAGCTGACAAAAACGGGGTTGACATAGACAAGACAAAACACTTGAGCAGGAGCTACAGGTTGGATTTCGGGACCACAGATTTTGAACACATGAGGTCAGCAGGCATGAAGGCGCACCTTAAAGAATTGTTGCAGAGTGCACAAGTGTGGAGGTGCTTAGACAAATGGGAAAGCAGATGGGTAAAGAGAAAGGAAAAGAGGAAAGACAGTGTCCCAGAGCTCAACGAGAAAAGGCCACAGAGTAGTGATGCAGTAACCATGTTACCAATGAGGGAGACAGCAGGGGGAAAATTAATACATGTACCATGGCACAGAAGCGACATTCAGTCTTTTACGGATGATTTTCCCAAACTGAGAGAGAAACCGATTGAATGGTATCAACAGACTGATAGGTTTGTGAAGCTTGCAAAATGTCTCTGGGAAGACCTGAACACTCTCTTTGAGATTGTGGTTCCGGCAGATTTGTGGGAGGATTGCAAAAGAGCTGTAGGTTGGCCGACAAGTGAACCAGAGAGAGACAGGGATACGGGTGCACCATCACCTATGGTGATGAGCTTGTACTATAAGGTGATCGAGCATTTGAAGACGAAGGTTGCCGTGAAAAACGTGGATTGGCAGAAGATAGATCGAACTGCCCAAGAGGCTAAAGAGTCGATTCATAGTTACTATGAGAGGTTGTTGAAGGCGTTCAAGAACTACAGCGGCACGGAAACAATAGAGGCGAAGGACATGCTTCATTTTGTGTTCAGATTTGTGGAAGGGCTGATACCAGAGATAAGTCAGATGATAAAGTCGCATTTGATTTGTTGGCAATCGAAACCTATTGATGAGGTGTTGAATTATGCGAAATACTGTAGCGACGAAATTGAAGTGAAACAGAAAAAGTTGAAGGAGAAAGTGATGATGATGCAGCTTAAAGCAGCTCAGACAGGTCTGCAAGGTTTGCAAGGGTTGCAAGGGTTCCAACAGCAGGTACCGCAACCGCAGCCGCAGTTGCAGGGAAATATGATGTTTCAGCCACAGGCGAGAGGCAGAGGCAGAGGAGGTTTTGGGAATAATGGTCCGGATTTGAACACTGTTGTGACTCCGAATGGTGTGCAGGCATTGAAAAAGGTGATGCCGTGTCACGTGTGCGGAATTGTCGGACATTGGAAACGCGAGTGCCCGATGGTGGTGCAGGAAGGTGCAGGTGCTGGTCAGCAAAACAATGATGTCAATGCATTTCAGACAATGATGGGACCGAAAATGAGAGGTCCAAACCCAAATTTCCAGACCATAAATCAGTTGCAGGGATTACAGCCTATGCAGCCGCAGCAGATGCAGATGCCCCGTATGCAGATGACGCAAATGCAGCCAATGCAACAGCAGTTTCCCATGGTACCTAATCAGCAAATGCAAATACCTTTGGCACCAATGAGTCAGCAGCAAGTGATGGTTCCTCCACAGGTCTCGGGTCAGGTAATGAATACAAATGGCACCGTACAACAGTTCCCATTACACAGTGAGAGTGGAATAAACAATGTATGGGAGAGTGAAAGTTCAGGAGAGGAAGGAGATTGTGTGCTTGCAGCATCCTTGGAAGTTGATCAAAAGGGTCCGTACGTGGAGGGAAGAGTAATGGGTCATCGTGTCTCATTCTTGGTTGACACAGGAGCCACACGTTCAACTGTTAAGAGCATTGAAGTACCAAATTTGCCACTCTCAGGAAGGACAGTTCAAGTGGTGGGAGTAGCAAACAGGCACCTGACAAACCCAATGACAGATCCGGTACCAGTCAGCATTGGTAACTATCAAAGGTTACACAAATTTGTGGTATGTGACTCAAGCCCGATAGCACTGTTAGGGAGAGACCTATTGTGCAAATTGGGTTGTTCGATTATGTGTTCGAACGAGGGAATAAAAATTCAGACGAGCAGTGATGGGGAAGAAGAGGACAGTGTAGAGGGGGATGAGATGGAAACTGTTGATGAAGAGTATCCTCTGATTTGTCTTTTCCCGATGATAACTGAGGAAGATATTCCAGCTGAACTACGGGAAACAGTCGGAAAGGAAGTGTGGGATATGACAGGGAAAGAGGTGGGATTGATGAAAGGAGTGGAACCAGTGAAAGTGACTGTAAAACCCAATGCAACCTTTCCCCAGACCCCACAATACCACATGGCACAAGACACCCTCATGAAAGTTGCCCAACTCATTGACGAATTTGTAAAGCAGGGAGTACTGAAAGAAGTGTTGAGCAGTCCATGTAATTCACCAATCATGGGACTAATAAAGCCGAGTGGAAAGGTCCGAATTGTGCAGGACTTGAGGAAAATAAATGACATCATAGTCAAGTGTTGCCCTGTCGTACCAAATCCAGCTGTGATAATGTTTCAAGTCCCTTGCGATGCCGAGTGGTTCTCAGTCATCGACTTGTCACAAGCATTCTTTTCGGTGCCTCTTCATGAGGACAGCCAATTTCTCTTTTGTTTCAAATTCTTAGACAGAGTGTACAGTTGGTGTCGAATTCCTCAAGGGTTTTCTGAGTCACCGTCAATCTTCAATCAGATTCTAAAGAAAGATTTGGAAGCATTAGAATTGCCATTCGAGTCAACCCTAGTACAGTACATTGATGACTTATTGATTGCATCAAAGACAGAAAGTGGCTGCACAGCCGATACCATTGCTCTGTTGAACCATTTGGGAAGGAATGGACATAAGGTGTCTCCTTCCAAGTTGCAGTTCTGTCAGAAGAAGGTGAAATACTTGGGTCACCAGATAGAGAAAGGGTCACGGAGAATAATGAAGGAAAGAATAACAAGCGTACTTCAAATGAGTCCACCAAAGACAAGGAGGGAGGTGAGGAAGTTTTTGGGGATGGTGAGCTATTGTCGCCAGTGGATTCCCAACTTCTCAACTCTAGCAAAGCCTTTACTGAAGCTGACCCAGAAGGATGCCTTGGATCAAATTGAGTTGAAAGGAGATGAGATGGATGCTTTTATCGAATTGAAAGAATGCATGTGCAGGGCTCCAGCTTTAGGTATGCCTGATTACACAAAGCCTTTCACATTGTTTTGTCATGAACGTGATGCATGTTCTTTGTCTGTCTTGACTCAAGCCCATGGTGGCATAAACAGACCAGTAGCGTATTTTTCAGCTACTTTGGATCCGGTCGCAGCAGCACTTCCAGGGTGTTTGCGCGCCGTAGCAGCAGTTGGTATCAGCCTCACTCAGAGTGAAGGAATAGTGATGGGACACCCAGTAACAGTCATGGTCCCTCACTCAGTTGAGATACTTTTGACCCGCTCCCGAACGCAACACATGACTGGAGCAAGACTCACAAGGTATGAAACGATAATTCTGGGCTCACCGAATGTGCAGCTGAAAAGGTGCACTACGTTGAATCCAGCAACCTTGCTTCCTGGAGAAAATGCTGAAATTGAGAACGCTGAAGACGTCGAGCATGATTGCCTTCAGGTGACTGAATTTTGCACAAAACCTCGACCTGACATTAAGGATACTAAGCTTGATGAAAATGACCAAATTGTTTTCGTTGATGGTTCATGTCTAAGAGATGGGATGGGAATTTTGAAAGCAGGATATGCTGTATGTACTGTAACAGGTGTCTTGGAAGCGGCCTGGCTTCAAGGAGTCTATTCTGCACAAGTAGCAGAACTTGTAGCCCTTACAAGAGCATGTCAACTGTCTGCATTGATGAAAGTCACCATTTACACTGATAGTCAGTACGGGTTTGGGATTGTGCACGACTTTGGACAACTATGGTCACAGAGAGGTTTCCTGACTTCTTCAGGATCCCCAGTGAAAAACGGGGAGAGAATAAGGCAATTGTTACACGCCATTCAAATGCCAGCCGAAGTTGCAGTGGTAAAGTGTAGTGCTCATACCAAAGGACAGGACTATGTTTCTCTGGGAAATGCATATGCGGATCAAGTCGCAAGATTTTGTGCCTTGAACTGTATATTACTCAGAGATGAGTGGAATTCGATAATTGAACCAGAACTCGAACCAGCTGAAGCATTTGCTTTGAAGGTCGTAGATACAATAGATGAATTAAAAGCATTACAGAATAACGTCAGGGAGGATGAAAGAGATTCCTGGATTAAATCACAATGTATAAAGAGACCAGATGAGTTATGGGTTTCAAATGAAGGAAAATTTGTTTTGCCAAACAGTCTCTTATCACAGCTTGCACGGTTCTATCATGGGCAAGCTCACCTAGGGAGAGATGCCATGATAAGATTATTCAAAACTGATTGGTTTAACCCCAGATTTCGTCAAGCTGCAGAAGCAGTTTGCCATCGATGTGTCATTTGTCAGCAGATGAACCCAGGGAAGGGAACGGTTGTGAACGCGAGCCACATTGGCAGGGCCAGTGGCCCATTTAGTCGAATGCAGATGGACTTCATTGAGATGCCTGTGCATGGAGGTCTGAAGTATGTGTTGGTGATTGTGTGCATTTTTAGTCACTGGATTGAGGCATACCCCACACGTAGAAATGACAGCCTTACAGTTGCAAAACTATTGTTGAGGGAGTTAATACCACGTTTCGGATTCCCGATCTCTTTAGAATCAGATAGGGGAAGTCACTTCAATAACGAGGTGATAAAGTTACTTTGCGCAGCGCTGAACATTGAGCAAAAACTGCATTGTAGCTATCGTCCTGAAGCCTCAGGACTGGTGGAGCAAATGAATGGTACACTGAAATCAAGAATGGCGAAAATATGTGCATCGACAAATTTGAAATGGCCTGACGCATTGCCCTTGGTGCTAATGTCAATGAGAAACACCCCTGATAGAAAGACTGGATTGTCTCCGCACGAAATTCTCATGGGCAGGGCTATGAGACTTCCTGCAGTTCCCGCAAACGCGCTTTTGAATATTACAGATGATATGGTGTTAGACTACTGCAAGGGTCTGGCTGACGTGGTTCGCTCTTTCTCTCACCAGGTGGAAGCAACCACCTTGCCACCGATCCAAGGTCCAGGACACGCCCTGAAAGCAGGTGACTGGGTCGTGGTAAAGAAGCAAGTGAGAAAGTCGTGTTTGGAACCCCGTTGGAAAGGCCCTTTCCAAGTGATCCTGACGACCACTACCGCTGTGAAGTGTGCGGGAGTTCCCAACTGGATTCACGCCAGTCACACAAAGAAAGTGTTGTGTCCCACAGATGAGGAAGTTGAAGCGCTGAAACTGCCAGTGCCTGATAAAACAGTGCTGAACGCTGAGACAGAGCAAAACCAAACTGAAAGCGACCAGACAGGAACGGAAGAGAGAGAGATATTCTCTGAGGACGAAGCGACCAACTCACTTGGGGAAGACCAAGGAGAAAGTTCAGACAGCGACGAAGCAGCTGAAGGTGACAAAGAACCTGAAGCAGCTGAGGGTAGCAAAGAGCCTGAAGCAGCTGAAGGTGATAAAGAGCCTGAAGCAGCTGAAAGTGATAAAGAGTCTGAAGAAAGTAACGGTGACGAAGGGCTCGAAAAAGGTGAAAAAGCAGGAGAGCCTGATCAGAGGAGGGCTTTCCCAGAAGCAGACGATACAGAAAAAGAAAAAGAGAACGTGATTGATTCCCCAGAAGGAGGGGACAAGGCAGAACAGAACGAAACGGTTCAAGCTTCCACAGAAAAGATCGCAGGTCCATCAAATGGACATGGTGCAAAGAGGAGACTAAGTATATCACCAGTAAAACTAAGAACTAGAGAAAACTTGAACGACGGAGAAAGGCCAAAAGTGAAAGAGAAAAGAAAAGAAGTAACTGTCGTGATACCATCCCCGAGTGAAGAAAAAGACTTGACAAAAGTGGAAAGTACCAGCGAAGCAGAATCGAAAAGAGAAGCAAAATTGAAAAGGAAAAGGATACCGAACAGAAGATATTCCGGTCCTGAATGGGCATATGTAGTTCATGACGATTGGACTGACGAGTTTGTATCTCTTAGCCTCGAGAACGAAGAAGAAGAGATACCAATAGAAAAGAAAAGTTTTATGGACTCTGTCGATTGAAAGGGTAATAAATGACATTGCTTGCTACAATTTAACGTGATACAAACAACCAGCGGAGACATTGCTAAACCGGATAAGACACTTGCTGAACTGATAAAAGACTGAGTTATTGCCGAATTGAGACAAATGCTGCTAACCGATAAGTGACTGGCCTCCTGAAGAAGACGGTGTGAACATTGCGCTCGTTCAGCTTCGTAACTGAATTGCCAAATAGTTTCTTTTATAGGTGCTTCTAGCTCTCTGATTCTATACAGATCATGACGCAAAACAGTAGAAAGAAATATTGTAAATATGCGTGTATAGGCTTGATAATTGCATGTGTACTAATAATAATGGCAATAGTGCTTGCAATGCATGGAAGGGGTGAAAATGAGAAAATTGATGCTTCTACTTTTGCTCCTGTTACTGTCACTGAACTAACCGCATTGAAAAGACTTGAATTAGATGAGAGACACTTGCATGATAAGAAAGAGCTTTCATATAATGTTTTCTATCTCTTGCTAACAGAATATGTTGAGACTATGGATGCGAAAGATTGTTATGTGTGTACACAGATACCGACATCAGTAAAGGAAGGGGTGACTTATCACCACATGCCTCTTACATACGGGATTACATGTAGTATAGTAATGTCTAGATTTTATGGTCAAACTAACATACAGTATTTTTACTCAAATTATGATGTTACCTTTGCATATGTTCCTATAATAGCGCAGCTAAGCCAGATTGCTAAAGATTGGGATGCTAAAATAATGAGGGAATTTTTCGAGCCAATGCAACCTTTTGAAACGGCTCACGCTCATAGGGAAAACCTTACCTGCTCGCTCTCTGCAGTAGAAATAAGCTTTTTAGATCGCACAGATGATAGAAGGGCACAAATGAATGCGAAATTAGAAAAAGAGCTACATAAGAGGACTTCAGTAGATCATTATGATTTTGCCGCAATAAAAACACAAGGGAGAATAGTTTTAGATGCTTGGCATGTAGGGAAATTTTGTATATATCGAGGTGAATCTTATTATGACAACATTTTTGTAGGAGCGAGTGAGTGTAAACATACGTTTATCTTTAAGGCCAAATGGACATTCATGATGAACGGACTTGACCCTGTCATACCAGGTGTATATTACATTTGTGGGTATAATGCCTATTATCGTCTTCCAAAGGGATGGTGGGCGAGATGTTATTTGAGTATAGTGTTCCCAAAGGTTTATCAACTGGATGACTTATCGGTGATTCCAAAGACATCTGGATCTCATCATATCCAGAAAAGAGAGACCGCAGCTGCTGTGGTAGGGGATATATTTGGAGCCATGATTCCTTCATTGGGAGTTGTGTTGAACTCCATCAAAATAAGAAAGTTGTCTACTATAGTGGATAACATGTTGACAAAGTTTTCAGGTGCTATAATCCTCATAGTTGCTGAACTTGCAGCGGAAAGAGCTATGACTCTTCAAAACAGGCTTGCTTTAGACATTCTTTTAGCAAAGGATGGCGGCGTTTGCAAAATGCTTGGTGCACGACACTGTTGCACGTATATTCCCGACAATAGTGTGAAGATTTAAACTATGCTTGCTAATCTAACAAAAGAGAGTGCAGACTTGAAGGAATTGAAAGAACCAGGAGTGTGGGAGAAGGTTGGAAAAGGACTTGCTTCAGTGGGAAATTGGCTTGGTGGCATTTGGAATGGACTATTGCTAAAAATAATACAGGGAATTTTAATAGTACTAATTTGCATATTTGGAATTTGGGGAATAAAAAGAGGAATAATAATGATAATGGAAAGAATTAAAAGAAGGAAGGAAGAGAAAATGATGAAAAGAATGGCAGAAGAATACAAAGCGAAAACTAGGGGAATTAAAAGGAAAAGAGAACTGACAGAATTTTAATGGAATAAAATTTGTGGGAATAGTTTGTGTGATGACAAGTAGTCATCAGAGGAGGGATTGATGAAGCTGAAATGAAGGTTTTACATTTATTAGCGCATACACGTAGAGTGAAATAATCATGTGTGACTTTAACCGAACTAATAAAGATTGTACGGGGACAAAATGTACCCTCAGAGTAGTTTGCCAACATTTATAAGCGTGCTTTATATAACGTGGTGTATTAGAATTGCACTAATCCGACATAATCATAAACGTGTGCTACGATTTGCTTGTTTGAAATGTTTTAGCTTAGCATAACTTTAGCGGAGGCTTCGGTCTCGTTGCCTGGTCTCACGGTTTAGATGCTCGTATTTTTCCAATGTGCTAGTAAACGTGTATTTTTGCTTGAAGCTGTACTTTTCCACTGAGATCGTTCACATGCTTATCTTAAGGTTTCGTGCCAGCCTGGCATTTTTCTCTTTGCTCCAAGGTCAATCTGCAGGTGCGGACAATGGAAGCTCTGAAAGTGAGTTAATTGGTATAAAATGTTGCAACTTGCGTACCCGTCTCCAAGGATAATGTATGCTTAAGTAAAAGCTTGAGAACTGTTGTTTTTGATTGGACAATTTGAAGCCAACCTATGAACCCTCCAATGGAAGACCCTACTGGATTTGAACTGTTGTCTATTTAAACCAGGTGCACGAGAAGAAAGTAGCCATTACCAGCCCGATACCCGCCATTTTGCAGGACATTGCAGTTATGGCCCACCTTGCTGCGACGCCATCTTGAAAGCGACTTTGATGCTTTCTGTAATCGAGAGAAAGAGACTTTAAATGATTCTTGCCCTAGAGACTTTAACTTTGATCCCTTGCATGAAGTAGTAGTTTTATCTTGCCGCCGTGAGGCAATTGCCCCGTCCACCTTGCCCCTTTGCCCCGTCCCATGCTGATCGAGAAACGGTACCTGTGAGACGAAGACTTCCTTGAATGCTGATCGTAATTGGTAAATATGAAAGGAAATTGTAAAATTGCATTGTGTTTCTTTTAGGTAACCAACTGCTGATTTTGATAAGATCCCTAGTTAGGAGTTTTCCAAATTTATGTTGCTAAATTGTTTTTGGCATGAAGTCCCACATGCCGATGCTAATTTGTGGTTAGATGAGGATTCCTTTTGTTGCACGATGCAATTTGAGACCTTGTTATGCTGACTAAATGTATGCAATTAGTTCATTACAGATTATAGTTTTAGTGATTTGCATTGCTATTATCGAATGCCTTGTTATTCAAATGCTGCATAGATTGCACCTGTTTCGCCGTTATGGACAGCTATTAATGTTCATTTATGTTTATCATTTGGTGTTGAGACACATCTATATTGTGCTAGCTTTGTTAATATAGGGAAATAAATTCACTAACTTTGAACAAACTGGTGTGGTTATTCCTGACTGGAAGGTCAGGGTTCGTCGAAATGTATTCTGGATTAATTGTTAAGTGTTATGTTGATCAGGGCATTGCTTATGTTCGTTATTGATTATTGGTTTGATAAAATTGACCGATTAAAGGTGGAGAGGGTCCCACTTAGCCAAAAGATTCATCGGCCTAAAGAGCGTCCAAAGTATAGGTAAATTACTAGTACGGAACGCTCTATCACCTGTCCCTGGCTTTATTGACTAGTCAACGCTGGATGAAAGCTCATTTTTTAAACTTGGCCACAGCAAAAAAGAGAGTCTCCCAACATGCCTTAAAATCAGTTCCTGTACTTTTAGAGCCATGAGTGTTCCTTATAAATTCCCACAAATTAAATTAAAAATAGAACTACATACAAACAGAGACACGGCTCGGCACAGAAGCACACAGACAAGAACATACACAAATAAAGGCCCAAAATATTCTCAGACACAGTGATAGGTATATATAAAGGAATACAAACACTGAGACTCCAACAGGAACACAGTGAAGCATGCATACAGGGAGGCACATAGTCAGGGCCACTGAAATATGTGGCAGAGGAGGACCAAATTATGTGGCAGGGTTGACTAAATTGTGCGGCAAGAAAGGCAAATTATGAAGCATAATGTGGCACATTTTGTGATAGTATTACTTCATTATCTTGACATTTCTGCACCTGGTAACAGTATCTGGCAAAAGAGTTCCCCATGTTAGTCCCACTTTAAGACCCAAATACAGCTATACGCCCCTGTAAAATGACCAATTAATCTTTGTGAAAAGACCCCTGATGCACAAAAATCAGAGTCACTATATTTTTTGGAACTTTTAATCTGAGCTAGAAACACATTTTTGCTCTGATAAACTCTGCAGATTGTGCGCAGATGATGGATTAGGTGGCAAATGCGGCTAATCCATAGTTATGAGAAAATCGCTGCAGACTCAGAACTGCTTAATCCAGGGGATCTGCACATAGCTTGGCATACATGTTCACACACAAAAACTTGCCCACCTGCACACACACACACATATAAAAGGCCCTTGTGCCCAGCAATAGTAAAATGGCTGTGGTGCTATGCTGATCCCACTGAAGTTCATTAAGAGAAACATAAGAAAGGATGGGTAGAATGATTGAAATAATATGTAATTGGAACCAGTCATATGCAAATTAGTCTTGGCCCTCCACCAATAGGAGAAATCCAGCCTGGACCACCAGGTCAGGTCTCCTCTGAATAGGACCACTAGCAACCCCACAGTGAATTTAGACTTTTTGGGCCTTTTCAGTGAAGTACACTTTGAGTACCATGGTATAGTGAGCACAGGCCCAACCAGTTTTGGCCTATTTGCGCCTCGTAAATGAGGAAGAACTTGAGACGTGTGGCACAGTGAAAAAAAGATGCACATCTGGACACCCCATTGCATTTTGGCACATCGACAACAACAACATATGTGATAAATGGAAACCTTAAATTAATCTCAGCTACGGGTAAATTATTCAGACAACGTACCAAGGCATAATTTTTTTGCCTACCATTCCATCTCAGACAGGAACCAGCAACATGCATAATAGCCTTGGTCGTGTTGCACTAGGAACGTGGGGCAGTTTCACACTGTTAAAGGGGAAATGATGCTTATGAAGAAAAGGTTTCAAATTCCACTCATGAGATAAGTAAAATTTTGAGAAGGTAGAAGGGCCGGAAGTAGGGAACGTGCAGGTTGTCATGTCTCCCATGGACAAGGGACAGTCTACAGGAAACCCCACTACCTTGTGGAATCTTGCACACTGTTGGGTAGATTTACTAAAAACTCACGCAATGCAGCACACCAACAAAAGCAGCTAAGTTGTCTGACAGGCAGAGGGCTGTACAGCGTCAGATGGTAATAGATTTGGCATTGTCTTGCACTCTCCATAGAGCTGGTGAACAATAAACTTGCCTAGCGCCGTTCATGCACCAAAGCGCAAAAGGTGTCAGTGTTATTTTGAAAGCATTAGCAGGAACCACCGTAACTGAGGTTCCTGTCAATGCTTTCTGCAGGTCGGTGCAATTGGCACAGGGCTCTGTCAACGTGATGGAGCACTGCACTAAACTGTCTTCTTTTTTATTTTCAAAAAGTAAAAAAATAAAATCAAGAAGCAGGATTTTCAAGAAAAATAAGGAGCATGATTTTCTTTTTGAAAATTAAAAAAAATGCTCCTCTTGGCACTGAAGTCCTCTCACATGGCAAGGAGAGCATTTAGTAGTTTTCACTGCCCATTATTGCCAGGGTTTTTCTGTCGGTGACAGGCAGTGAAAACCGACTTCTAATTCCACCCATATAAACCAGGTGAGGGGAATTAGAGGCCTGCCTTCAACGGCTCTTGCTCCGCAGGGCCGGCAGAGGGGTTAAATCATTGTGAAGATGCATTTAAACTGGGCAGGCGTGTAGAAGCCTAATTATTCAGCACCCATCCAGAATACAAACGACCGTTAGCCAGTTCTTTCTAGATAAACATAAAGAATTTATTAGGGATAGAATAGAAAGACATGTACATGGAGGATGCTCGGTACTAGTTGTACACGAACAGCCTAATACAAGGAAGTAATACACAATCTTTTATAGTATTAAACCACAAACATAATTCAACGTTTTATTGGTTCTTTGGCATTGACGTATGATTGACGTATGACTATTTCTCCATTGTGGCTGAAGGTAGTTTTTCCTATCATACCATATATAGTAACAAAAAGCACAGAAAAGGATTTTACACAAGGTGGCCTACGTGCCTAATATCACATGGTCCATCTTGTGACAGAACTTGAGAACATCACATACTCAGACTGGTACTTTCCAGAAGGGAGATTGCTTCAGCTAGCATGCAATGACGATGATATTTCATGATGGCTGTTCAGAGAGCAAGCCTTGCAACATAATGCGTTCCTAGCAGTAGTGAATTACATTTGTAGGCCTCTTTACTTAATGATAGGCCTTTGCAGAAATTGTCATTGTGTATCACAGGGGCCAATAGGCCTAGCATCCCTTTGAACTGTAAAATGCGATTCCACAGGAGGATCACTATGTTAGCGGGGAGGTAACACCATCACTGCTGCAACAGAGTTCTCTCTCTACCAACATATAAATTAGGTATTAAATTTGATCAACGGTTCAACAATCTCTGCTTTATGTTTAAAAAAATCTCACACACCTGCACTAACTCTTTTTGAATGACTAAACAGACAGTGACTGAAACATTTCCTGGCTAATACCCCTAATTCCAGGAAGATATACTTATACTTACCTTTCAGCTGTAAACTTCTTCCATTATATGCCTCCTCATTGGACATTTTATTCTCTGGCATGAATGCAGAGCACACATGTGCATTGGTGAAATCATAAGTGTACTCTGTTAATAAAAACTTTGGCTAGAGCAAACAGTAGCAGGACGTTTGCTGCACATGCACTGCAACTATTCTTTGTGCACCAGATGATTAACTATGGGCCATTCCTAGGAGTTGTAAATAACAAAGCCTTACTATTGCCAAATTTGATAACGCTAAATTAACCAACCTCAAAAACACTGATGGCTCAAATGGCCTGTCAGGATTGGAACTCATGACCCGCAGATCACAGCTAGTCAGCGCAAAGTCATGACTCACTGAGCCATCTTGCCAGCTAAATCAAGCAACATTACCCTTTTCAAACATGATGAACATGAGTGACCTCCAACCCCCGAACATGGACATAGTGCTTACTTGTCAAATTTGACTTGCCATCTGTGGTAGCATCACCAGAAAAAAGTAAGCAAAACAGTTGGCAGAGGAGTGTGCTAGATAGAGTTGCCATGGGTCCTAGCAGTTTCTCCAAGCAATCCTAAATTTCTCCGGACAAAGTGGGCAGGCTACTTGGGCAGAGGGGCAACAAAATGCAGAAACTGCCCAGACCCCAGGGAGGGATTTTGATTACTGCAGGTCTCCTAGGCAAAGAGACAAAATGTTCATCTGAAGAGCAGCACGAAATGCCGATCACTTGACAGTTAATGGAGTAGAGAACCTGTGGGTAGGTGAGAAGAGAGCACGAAGAAGCCTTCCTGGGTTAGATGCTGGTGGATGTGGGTGGAGTGATCCATAGTGGGAAAGTAGGTTAGTGTTGAGTGGACTGTCATGAAGCTTGGATGGGGAACTGTTAGAAATGGGGTTTCTGGTTGACTAGGGTATGCACCTAAGCCAGGCAGAACCCACCCATTCTACTCACGGAAAGGGAGTTACACACCCAGGGTAACTCTTGCTCACTCCCTTGGTAGCTTGGCACGAGCAGTCAGGCCTATCCCAGAGGCAATGTGTAAAACGATTGCACAACACACACAAAACACATGTGACGCACTATCCCCACCACAAAGGAAACACAACAACAAGTTATATAAAAATAAACTGTATTGTACACAACACCATTAGGCCAAACATAACATGTCAGTAATACCCTGCTACCCAATCAGTTGTCAGAACATTACACAGTACTATTACTCCTCTGCGAAAGCCAGCAGTAGCCACATAGAACATATAGGTTACTGGTCATTCTGAACCAGAAGCAGTACTCAGGTAAACATTGCTATATGAAAATCACATGTCCTAATAAACATATGTCACCGGAAATGCATAGGTTATAGTAAACATGTTATTAAAAACACCCTTGCCCTAGTAAACATACCATCATAAATGCCCATAAAAGGATCATCAGGGCATCAGAGAACACATGCCAAATCATGAAAACATATCACCATAAATACATGAGTCATAGTAAAATATGCTCATAAATGCCCATAACAGGAACATCAGTGCCAAACCATTACCATGAATGTACCAGCATGATTCTTATTGCCAAAGTCACCTCGACCTCAGAAATGCATATTAATAATGAGGCCTTCCCTGTATGTTATGTGCCCAGTTCCTGGGCCCATAATATGGGGACTCCCGTGCTCCTGCAATGCTAAGGGGGGTCCCAACACCGGCCTTGCGGGAACACGGCCTCCGTTGAGGTGTCCCTCCCACCCTGCAAGCTGTTTGAATTTGAGTGAGGGAGGAGGGTGGCACGTGTCCCCTCCAATCCTCTGGGGGAGGCCTCTCTCCCCTCCACCTTACACGATTCCCGCAAGGGGGCGCAACTGGCCCAGTGGCCCTCGGGCCATGTAAGGCCCTCGTGGGGGCAGGGAAGCCAGAGAGAACTAAAGCAATGCTGGAGTGTTCAAGCTCCTCACGCAGCGACCGGGGAAGAGGGGCTTACCCTCGTCTCCCCCACATCCTGCTCTCAGGGTGCCCCCTCCTTGACCGGGGGCACCGTGCAACCCCCTTTTTACCAGGCAGGGCTTCCACTGGGGCTTCCACACCACATGGTGGGGAAATAGAGGCTCTTGCAGCCTCAGGTGCCTCAGGGGCCCACGCGTCTCCCCCCGAGCGCACCATTGTTGTCGCTGGCCCTGGGGTAGCCCTAGGAGCAGGAGGGACCTCCAATGAGGTCTCCCTCCCTTCCTCCTGGGGCTGCTCCTATACACTCACCCGCACCTGATCTGGTGCGCGAGGGTCCACCTCACTCCCCGGGTCGTAGCAGTGATTCCAGCCAGAGTTGGTGCCTGATGGTGGCCCGGGGACACAGCGCTCAGGGCTCGTTGCCCTGGGGGCACTGCAAGGAGCGCATTCGCTCCGATCTCTGTCCGACCGTACCCTGCGGGTACAGCGCGTTTCAGACACGCTTCGATGATACAGCCTACCCTGGTAGCGGCAGTGATTTCTCCCGGCAGCAACCACAGGAATAGCGCTCTCAAGTTGCTGAGTAAATAAAAGAAAAGCGCTCTCAGGCACTAAGCTCCAACACAGGAGCTTTCAAATATGATGTTGCCCTTGCGCTGGGAAACCAGTAATTGCAGGGGTCAGGGGCCACAGCACCCAGCCCCTGGGGACAGACATGGAAGCACAGGGCGGTAGGGCCCAACAACAGGCCAGCAGAAGGGATTGCAGTCAGTGACAGTTCCTCCTAGTGACCCAGCCGGTCACAGGTCAGCACAGCAGCAGCAGTCCAAGGCGGCTCCTGGTGAGTCCCTCCAGCAGCATTCTGTATCCAAAAGCCTCTTCTTGTTTCAAGGTGTCTGAAAACATGGGGAAAACCCCCTGTACTTATACTCAGTTTTGCACACACTTACAAAGCGGGGAAGAAGAGGTTCCAATCAGTTACAACTGGTTCTAGGAGTGTCCCCTCTCTCCTCCAGCACAGGCTACAGACATCAGTTGGGGGTAAATGAGCCCTTTGTGTGAGGCAGGTCACAGCCTTTACAAATGCAGGTGTGCCCCGCCTCACCTTCTTTAAGCCCAGGAAGACCATTCAGTAAGCAGATGCACCTCTGTGACACCTCCACCCTCCCTTTGTACAGGCTGTCACTGAAAAATATGCACAAAGCCCAGCTGTCACTCTGCCCCAGATGTGAATTAGAGTCAAGCTGCAAAACACCAGTCATAAGCACAGAGAAATGCTCACTTTCTAGAAGTGGCATTCCTATAATGGTAATAAAAAATCCACCTACACCAGTAAGCAGCATTTCTTACTACCATTACAGACATACCAAACATGCCTACACTCCCCCCTCATAGTTCAGACAATACCCCTGGACATAAGGCAGGGCATTTCCAATGCAATCCTATGAGTAAGACAGCACTCACAGCAGTGAGAAGCCAAATAGGCTGTTTGTCACAACCAGGACAGGCCACACAACCAGGCACATGTCCTGCCTTCTGCATACATAGCACACTGCCCATAGTGCTAGCTACAGCCTACCTTAGGGGTGACTTACATGTATTAAAAGGAGAGTTCTGGGTCTGGCAAGTAAATTTAGATGCCAGGTCCCTGTGGCAGTAAACTGCGCTAGCAGGCCTGAAACAGGTTTGAAAGGCTACTACTATGGGTGGCGCAAGCAGTGCTGCAGGCCTGGTAGTACCATTCAATTTAAAGGTCCTGGGTATGGAGATACCACTGTACAAGGGACTTACAGGTAAATTAAATGTGCCAATTAGGTGTAGGCCAATCATACCAACTTTAGTAGGGAGAGCCTCTGCACTTCAGCATTGATCAGCAGTGATAAAGTGCTCAGAGTCCCAGAGCCAACAGCAAGGGGTCAGAAATAATAGGAGGAAGGAGGCTAAAAGTTTGGGGATGACCCTGCAAAAAAGGCCAGGTCCAATAGGGACTCTCAAGTGGAGGAATGTGGGCCATGTTGAGTGATCCAACTCCTAGAGGGTGTTGACATGCATGTTATGAATCTGTATGCCTTTTGCAAGACTGACAGGCCGCCAATACACTGGGTGAAGGAGAAAAATGCAGTAGTGGCTTGCGGTATGTGGAAGGGGCAGGGCAGTGTGGGGAGGCGGGAGAGGGGAAAATGCATGAATTCAATTTTGAAAAATCACTTACCTTCCCTCGCCGCTGCGCCGCTCCACTCCTCTGTCGCTGCAGGCAGGCACAGGCTCCCAGCCTGCCTTGCGGCCAATCGTGACGCTGCTCAAAGCAGTGTTTGGATTGGCTGGGAGTGACCAGCCAGGGTGCTCCCAGGCAGAATGGGTGCCTGAACAGGCTCTCTCCAGCCTGGCAACTGTGTTGCAGGGCTGGAGTGACCCTACTGCGCATGTGTGTTTGGCCGGCTCGAGAAGGCTGGCCAAACAAACATGTGCAGTGAGGGGGAGTGCTGAGCACTCTCCCTCACTGCTTGTCACCCCTGTGGCCCGCCCCATTTACCAGAAAACGATAACAAACTCTGTTTATTACCATTTTCTGATGAAGGTTTAGCAGTTGCTGCTTCTGGCAGGGCGGAGGGGGTGACGCTCCTCTGCCCTAACGGGGGAGCCGCCCCTGGAAAAATGTTCAGCTGGAGAGGCCCTATACAGCTGGTATGTAATCATTGTGGTTAGTGAGGAGGCATAACCGAGAGTCTAAGTAGGCAACAGTCAATGCTCGCACTAGTGCAGGCCCTTGTGTTTCAGAAAGTACAAGTGACTGGTGTTTACATGAAGCGCTACACATTCAAGCACTGGAAAGCTGATGTAAAGCTGGATCAGGGCTATCTCTGGACTGAGAGGTACAAGGTACAGTGTGTCCTGAGCCATTGCCAACAAATAGAGAAGATTAAAGATATATAACCTTGGAGCCACTAGAAGGTCCATTAGCTTGGGCATACGGCATTATCAGAAAAAATCGAAAAGGGTTAATGAAGCTAGCTCTAAAATTGCCCTGATAAGAAAAGTAAACAAACCTGAAGCAGTACTAGGGTAGATCAAGAAGATAGGAAAAAGAAGGAACTTGAAATGGAGAGTGGGCGTTAACCCTCCATCTAATGACATCTTGCAGGCAGTGCAGAACTACAGAACAACTTTAGAGGACAAGACAGACACAGTGGGCCTGAAAGTTCCTGTGTGTTTAACGACATGAGAAAGCACCTGAAAAGTTGGAAAAGCAGCAAATTCTGCAGTGTGTTTGGAGGAGGAAGTGTTCACCTGAGAGATAAAGTAATACAGTTGAAGCTTTGAGCACAAGGCATTGAAGAGAGACAACCACTGCAATATTAGTGCAATAAGCATGCCGCAAAAGCCAAAATGCTTGATTCTTTCTGAAAGACTGAAATAAAAATGACCCAAAACCTACAAATCTATTGATTTTATTTTGGTAGAAGGGGCATAGCGCTGCTGCCACGACAACCACTAGGGGCTCCACAAAGAGCAATCATGTCCAAAACTGATATTGCAGGCTTGAAGGTGCATAGGAATACAGGAGGAGCAAGGGAAAATACGTAACCCTACCGGTCTTTCCGGATTATAGTCAAAATGTTCAGAAACTTGGAAAATGATGAAGTACAAAACAGCATAGAAATAAACATTAACAAGCATTTGCAATGCAACGGGTCCCGCGTTTTCGCAAGTTAGAGCTATTAGTGTCGTAAATTCCTAACTGGACTTTTCTTGCCACATAAATTGAAAAGGAAAAGTAAAACATTTGATGTAAGTAAGCCGATTCAAAGTGCCACGGCCACCATGAGCATGAGCGCAAAGGAGAGGCACAAAAGGAAAAAGAAGTTCTCTCAGTCAAACGTCTCGGCAATCATGCAATTATCCATGTAACAGAGGAGATGGCCAAGGTGGTAACAAAATAACCCAAGGAGGGACAAACGTAAAGCATATACCAATGATAGCAAAGGATTTTTGAAAGACAAGCCCAAGAACGAGTGATAGTGATGGACGTATGGTGGGCATGGTTAAAAGAGATTATAACACGTCAGAGCACTTGCGCGCTCGACCTAAAAATGCTTGCCACCCAGCAAAGCAAATGTTAATCACGGTTCTTTAAAGGTCTGGGCAAAAGGATGGTACCTAGTGTGGAACTCGTGTAGTTCCTCAGGAACTGGGGATGACATAGGGAAACCTTGATACAAATGGAATGGTACTTCAGTGCACCAGCTGTAGAGTCAACAAAATAAATAAATAGAACAACCCTGATCAAATAAATAAACATACTAGCAAAATAAGCTTACCTGTTTCGGCAGTGGATGTTGTTTGCTATGCCCCAGCAGGCCAGGATACCAGAAGGGGGGCCCAGGACGGCACTGCAAACCAGCCAAGGACGACAATGCAAGCCAACCAAGAGCTGAGGAAAGTGAGAGGGAGAAGATATCAGAGGGCTTTGAGCACAACCAAAAAACACAAAGAGAAGGAACTAAAGGGAACCTGATGTGAGGGAATGTTAAGGGAAAAAGCAACAAACGTGGAATGCAAGTTAAATGTGATGTAGGAAGAATAGGAACACATCATATACATCACATACATAAAAACATAAGTTCCTAAATCCCAATACAAGCATTTTTGGCTAGGAATAGTTGTAAACTAATGTAAGTAGTGAAAGGCTTAATACATGACATGCTAAAAAAAAAAGACAGACTGTGGGTTCAACAGAAAAGGCAGGTCATATTTAGGACAAACAAACACTTATTATTTAGGAAACTTATACACATGCTGCATTGTTAAGTTAGCTGTGCTGAAACACACAAGAGGCCCAAGCCACAAGCCACATTAGAATGAGAGTTTTTCATTAAAGCTGCACCAACTGTTGCTTTCAAAATCTTCACTTAGCACAAACACGGTGGAACAAAAGGGTGTATCCTACCTTAGCGCAAGGGTCCTAAAAACTACAAGTCATTCATATCTTGCTGAGGGGAACTGTGTAAGGGTCAGATAAGCATTTGCACAAGGCAGGGCTACCGTGAGCATCATGTAACATATAATCACTTGTTGTGCAGAAAAGATAGAGATGCAGAATGACGTCAATGTTACTTACCCACCCATGAGGTGACCAGTAATCGTGCATGTGCTCCTTTCAAGAGGTACCTCTCCCCTATTATCTTATCTGTACTGGTTGTTCTTGCTTACGTCAATGCTGAACTTGTCAGCATAGGTTTTTGGGGGTTTTTACAGTATAAATACCACTGCTTGTGAACTAGAACTTTGAACTTCAGTCATGGCCTCTATGTTGAGACTGCCTGTTGTTCCCAGCTGAAAATCGATTAAACCTATATTGCTGTGTGAAATTGATATGTCTTATTGTATTAACAGATTTCCCTTTAACAAAAGGTGAGAACTAGCATGAAGCATAGAGCTACAACTAATGTCACAATGTTAGGCCCAGCCTCTATATTGATGAGGCTACCCCAACAACCACAGTAGTGTACTGTACCCCAGAAAGTGAATGTTTAATGGTATCAGTTGGTCAGCGATTGAGTGTACATTCTCTTTAGTTTCCACTGTCCCGTTCCCTATAATCTCTAGCCCCGCCTTGGCCTATGCCGGAGTGCTTGGCCCTCCTGAACCTGCATTTTGACAAATCAATAAACAAGTATTTACAATGCAATTGGTCTCGCGTTTACTTGAATTAGAGCTAACTGGACTTTTCTTGCCACATAATTCCAGTGGCCCCGCATATAACTAAAGAGCTAGCAGGCCTTTTGGAATATTATTTTAAACAATGCCCTTCTGGGGACTGTACATAACTTGTCGCTATCCTCCACGTCATAGCTCTTAGAAAAAAAATGTTTGGGTGGCAGGAAGATGAAAGACATTTATCATTCCTTTGAAGGTGATATAAGCAAGAGGCATCTCACCGGCTTAAACCACTGCTCCTGCTCCACAGTTAACGCTGAAGATCCTGGCATAGACAGTGTTTACACAGGATCCTTCCGTGCCAGCACTCACAAAATGATTATTAACTACTGCGGCGGACGCTAGGATGTGTAACAAGAATGCCGAAGGATTTCAAGCAGGATTCTGAAAGTGCACACAGATAATACAAGCGTGAGATATTCTTACATGGCATCAGGGCAGGGCCTTGTAAGTGACCAACCAACAACTACTAGAAAAATAGCAATTGGGCTTCCTCGGATCTCGGGGGCGGGGAAAGGGTGGGGGCACATTTTAGTCAAACATGTAAGTGAAAACAAATACAGCCCACAAAGAAAGTGTCTTAACGAAACGCTGCTGGGGGCTCTATCATTGTTAAACCACACTGAACGTTTTCACACTCATGAGTGTTCCACAGCTAAAGTAATAACTTTCCATACGCTGCTCAAACCATAG
This sequence comes from Pleurodeles waltl, assembly GCF_031143425.1. NCBI lineage: Eukaryota > Metazoa > Chordata > Amphibia > Caudata > Salamandridae > Pleurodeles > Pleurodeles waltl. The sequence goes on along the minus strand of NC_090436.1, from coordinate 441,725,539 downwards.
GTCTTGAAGTTTCCAATTTAGGATAGTAACAGTGAAAATAGCAGGCTTGCTATTATCCCAATTTGGTGTTACTCTATTGACCTTATAAGGATGAAAGGCTGCGTCGATTCTGACGGGGTTCACATCCGTGATTTGGGCCATGCCACATCAGTGGTCAAAATCAAGCATGTAACTCATAGAACCATCTTGCACGAGAGTTGCAATTGCTTGCTCTATAACAGCAGAAGCAAAGTTCCCAAACATTCATCAGACTCCTGCCCCTTACATACGGTAGTGTTCACTTCCAACCAATGGCAAAACAGCTTTAATAACGTCATGAGTGCGCACCTGTAGAAGCGACGTTGCTGGCCTAGCCACTGCGCAGGCTTTGCTGTGTGCAGTGAAGCGCATGCTCCGCTTTGCAGGTGACGTCCTGAAACAAGCGCGAGAGTAGCGATTTCAAATTATTAATTTAGGGCCAGATGTATGAAATTATTTTGCACTCGCAAACGGCAAAATCGTCCGTTTGCGAGTGCAAAACCGTGGTCTGCGATGCATGAAATGCATTCGCAGACCACAACTAAGAAATCGCTAAAATAGCGATTTCTTGCGTTGCGACCTGGAAATTGCGAATCGCAATTTGCGATTCGCAATTTCCAGGTCGCAAGGCTATTCTGGAAAAAATCGCAAATTGCGATTTTTCCAAAAATGGCAATTTACACTTGCGAAATACCATGCTTTGCAACCAGGTGGTAACCTGGTGCAAAATTTAAAAATGCTGTAAAACTGCATTTTTAAATTTAACATGTAAAGCACACATGCCCTTTTGGCATGTGTGTACCTTACATGTTAAAAAAAAAAAATTGGGGTGCAGGAGAGGGAGCACCCTGGCCTTATGCATTTCCAAAATTGCGATTTCTGGTTCATAAATCGCAATTTTGGAAATGCAAAAAATTTGCAGCTATGGGCCAAAAGGCCCATAGCTGCGAATGGGGCCGGTATCGCAATTTGCGATTCGGTAATAGCATTTGCGATTTTTAAGAAATCGCTATTACCGATTCGCAAATGTGATACATGGCCCTTTGCGAGTCGGTAATAGCGATTTCTTAATACCAAAAATCCGGGGACTTAATTTGCACCCATATAGAGCAGGGCTAATGACGCATATTCTGTGAAAAACATCCATAAAAGCAATTTCTAAAAGAACCAGTTCGTTTTCATGAGATGAAATCAGCAGTGTGTGTCAAGCCCTGTGGAGGTACACGTTACACATGCTATTAGAAACTCGGCCTTTAATGCTTTGTCTAACAGAGATACTCTTGTTCTGAAAACTACTTTGTACGGATAAACCATTTTAGTCAGTAGTATCCTCAGAGCTGGCGCTACCAACCCATGTTTTAATATCCATTGTTAAGAAGCATCCCTCTCTAGAGAGCAGTTGTTTGTTCCTTTAAAGCAATAAGTAACTGCTACTACATTCGAGTGTAGCTGAAGAGCATTTCTAACATAAGCTAAAGCATTTTGGCTCTGTTGCCACCATGGAGCACGAAGGAAAGAGAAAAGAAACAATGTGACTTAACTGACTCTGCCAAAGCGCTTCAATACCGCCGATTGAGTTGCACTGTGAGCGCCATGGCTGCCATGGAGCGCGTAGGAGAGAGACAAAAGAAAAGAGTAGTTCTCCCACACTGACATATATCGGCAATTGTGCAATTATGCATGTAACAGAGTGAGTCTGCAAAGCATGACAAAACAGTCTCAGGGCGGGACAAATGTAAAGCATCTAACAATGACATCAAGGGATTTTTGCAAGGCAAGCTGAAGAATGAATGAAAGGGATAGGTGTGAGGTGGGCGTGGTTAAAGCCCACAGATAGATAGCAACACGTCGAAAAGCAGCGCTTGCGTGCTGCTACAGTCAACCTAAAAAGGTCACAGTCAGCCCCTGGTAACTTTCATACATTTTCTTTGTTGGAGAGAATATTTTTGAAAAACGAATTCTAGAAGAACTGCAGACTGGTGTGGAGATGCTGTGAGTCATGTGAGATGCTAAGGGAAAAAGGAAACTGTGCTATCAACTAAGCCTTTTGTTTAACTGTTACAATCAGGAAATATATATATGTTTGACAAAAAGGGACACTATTGTAGAAAAGGAAACTTATATTTTGGGGGAATTCAGATACCAGCATACAGGTTTTATTTAGAAGCATAGCTAGATCATGGGAAGAGCTCTGCAAGGGTTTTCCTGGTAAATTTAGAACTCCTCCTGTGTTAATCGAAAGCACTTACTTCTATATACAGAATCTGGTGCAATTTGATTAACACTCAACCAATAATTGCATTAAGCAGCAACGCTTATGAGGATGTCAGGAGTTGTTTACATGAAACATGAACAGTGACATTATTCAAAGTAAAGCTAACTTGTTGATCGCATGTGTTAGGAATTGGGTTACTGATTGAGGGGGATGAAACCCTGCTCAAGCAGCAACAACAATCCTAGTTCAGGCTGAAGTCACAAGCAAACTCCAAATCAACCTGTGTTCAGCCCTCTGGTAGTTTGGCGCAGAGCAGTTAGGCTTCACGTAGAAGCAGGTCCACTGGAATTATGGAGCTGGAGAGGGTCAAATTATGTGGCAGGGTTGAGTAAATTATGCAACAAAAAGGCAAATTATGTGGCATAGTATGCCACAATTTGTAATGGTATTACTTCATTATTTCATCATGTTTTAACTTGGTAACACTGTCTGCATAGTAGCTGCACCTCTTTAGTACCCATTTAACACCCGAATATTGCAATAAGCCTCATAAAGTTGATCCGACCAGCTTTGCTGAAAGACCTTCCATTGCGTGGCAACACGTTTCGCTGCATTTTTACTAACACTTTCAGCTAGAATTTTTTTTTTTGTTAAAATCTGAAGATTACGCAGCAGATGATGGATTATGTGGGAACTGCAGCAAATCTATAACTATGGGAAAATTGCCGCTGCAGCACAATCGCATAATTCAAGTGGCCCTGCTTAGAAGCAATATTTTTAGTATTAATGCTCACTTCGAACAGTAATAACGTAAAAACACAACACAAAAAGAATCCCACATCAATCTAGAAAAATAGAGTAAATTTTACACACAAAAATCGAATCAGTAGAATCAGAGCTATGCAATTTTGAAGATTTGAGTGAAAACAGGGCCAAAAAGCCCAAAAAGTAAACTGTGGATTTCTAGTTGGACTAGACCAGGACAAAGACACAAGTTCAGGATGACCGCTATGGAGTGCTGGCTGGCTACAGGGAACCGGTTAGGTTTAACTTACGATGCAAGGGCCTGCATCGGGAAAGCATCATGCTCCTGCTGGTTCTGGAAACTTTGCAGGTCTTGCAATGTGAAGTGCTTGCAGAGGAGATGCGTTTGTTCTACTAGGTCCACAGATGGGCTGGCAGATCACCTTCAGGTCCACTTCCAAGGGTCCAGGACTGGGGTAGCACCAATTAGCAGGGTAGGACTCACAGATGGCAAAGTCCAGGTGCTGGGATCAAGATTGTTGGAGCATTCTGTCCCTAAGGCTCTAAACAGGAGGCCAACTAGCCCAAGGAGTCACTCTGCATCCTGGGTTCAACAGGTGCAGGTCCAATCACTCTCAACCAGGCAAAAGGACACCATGCAGCAGGTCAGCACAGCAGGGCAGCAGTCCTTCAGAGCAGCACTCCAGCAGATTGGCAGTCCTTTCAGCAGCACGCCAGTCCTTCTTCCTGCCACAGCCCACAGGTCCAGCAGTGTGCTGAAAAGTTAGGTCTAAGAGGCCAATATTTATACCTAGTGCCCACTTTGGAGTGGAGGAAGCTTCTAGAGGTTTCCACTCCCTTGAGGTGGCAGACACCCCTTCCTTTCTTCCCTGTTCCACTGCATCTGAGATCACAATGGACTAGGGTTAAACCCTTTGTGAGAGTGCCCAGGCAGGGTCTTTGTGATGTGGAAGTATGGTAGGTGACAGCTCCTTCTCCTCTTTAACTGGGAGTGGCCCATCATACCAGCATCTATTTTCCCTTTGTCTCACTGTCTGGGAGCAATACACAAAGACCAGCTGCCAGCTTCACCTAGTCATGTGACTCAGGAACAGGCTGCATTACCAAATAGTTAGGGCAAGAAAATGCCAACTTTCTGAAAGGAACAGGGGCAAGACAGATTTGCATATGGCTGGGTCCAAACTGGAGTGGCGTAGTGGGCAAAAATAATGGATTAAACCCAGATCTTTGTGACTGGGGGTGAATGTTTGCATTGTTTAGTATTCCATCCATTAACTGTTCTTTTTGCTTTTGTCTCCCTAAGTGGGAAGGGTATGCTCAGACATGGGTCCCATGCTCATTGTGCCACAGGATTTAAGCTTGCCTGGCTGATATGGGGTGATACCCTGAAACCGGTCCCAGGATGCTTGATTCCGGTCCAGGGAGGACCTGGCCTGGCAGTTCGGGCTAGACTGTTCTCATGGGGAACAGGGTCAAGGACGATTTGCATATGGCTGGGTCCAAACAGGGATGGTGTGGTGGGCAAAACTACAATGGATTAAACCCAGGTCTTTGTGACTGGGGGTGAATGTTTGCATTCTGTCCATCATCTGTTATTTTAACTTTCTAAAAGAAGCATTTTCAGAATTGTGACTAAAAATCAGACTTTTATCATTAAAGAGGGCTTTTAATTACAAGTCATTTGACACCAAACTCAACCTTTCCATCTGTTCCCAATTGGAAAATATTAAATGTAATAAGGTTACTCCGATATTATCCTATGGGAGAGGTAGGCCTTAAAGTAGTGAAGAACGACTTTAGGAGTATTTCACTACGAGGACATGTAAAAATTAAAAGTACATGTCCACTTTTTAGATACACTGCCTCCTGTCCCCTGGAATGTTTAGGGCCTATCCTAGGGACGCCTATTTGTATTAAAAAGGAAGGTTTGGGCCTGGAAAAAAGTTTATTTTCATCCAAGCTTCACGTGGACACCTTCTGGAAAAGCCTTTAGAAGTGTTTAAACCATACAAATACTTAGGAGTGGTAACGGATGCATGATTATCATTTAGAGAGCACCTTATTCAAAGAAGAGGCCTTGACAACAAACTTCAGTTTGTGTTCAAACTACTACAAAAGAAGATTGGCAGTACTTCTCAATATTACTTGTTACAGGTCATTGAGGCAAAATTCCTTCCATCACTCACGTATGATTCTGATTTATTAAAGGGGAGTGAACCTACCACCTTAAATTTGTGTCTCTCTTCAAACGCCTCTTCTGGCTTCAGCAACACACATCCCCATCACAGGTCAGACTGGAGTTTGGCCAGTTCCATCAAAGGCCAGTCAGGAACGTTGCTCTTATAAAACTGTGCAGGAAACTTAGGGCAGCCCCACAAGCCTCACTGGCCGCCATGTGTTGGTTGGAAATGAGGAGGCAGTCCAACCATTCAAACTTGTGGCCAATGGTCCTCCAGCAGGCCATAAGGAATCTAAACCTTGACAATGCCTGGAATTCAAATCTGGATTTCCATGCATTTAAAAAAGTAACCAACAAAGCTGCAAATATACAATCTCAGATCCTTGATAAGGCAGAGCTGGTGCAGAAGCAGCATGTATGGCCAGTCCTGCACTCATATCTCATGGAGACTGAAAACATACCTGACGACCCACATTGCAGCGACCACACAACACTCATTGTCATTATTTTGATTGGCACTATTCCTTCAAAGGACTTGGTTCTCTCCTGGAAGCAGTGCTGGCCAGATAGCCAATGCCCCTGTGTGGTCACAGGCAAGAAAACTTACTTCATTTCTTGTGCGTATGCCCTGCCGTCCTACCGCTTAGACAGAAATTGCTGCGTCCAGCTTTAAAGGCACTTCAGATCAGGTCATGCTGCCCTACAGTTATGGCCCTTTTGAACGGTTAGAGTATACATTTATCCTGCAAGGCTGTTAGGTTTTTGACTCACGTAGGTAGACTGCTCACACAGCAAACACAGACTCCCTCAAACCAAATCTGTTCAAAGCTTTTAGCCGGCTGCAGCTTGGTTAGCAGTGGTAACGTGTGCAGCGTTCTAAAGACAGCAAAAATGAAGGCAGCTAAAACAGGAGGGTTGAAGGCATAAACTTTAGGAGAAACCCACCCCAAAAAGATATAAGATATGAAGCTATTGTTATAAAATCAAGCGACCCGAATGTGTCACTAGTTCAGCTACGTTCTAGTATGTCTATTGAAATGTCTCCCTGACCCCAGGTTTCTTTTCCGAAAAATACTGTTTGACCACAATGCATTTGCATGCACAATTTCTTCCAGTTTTCACATACATGCATAGCATGAGCTTATTTCTATCTGTTCTCTCCTCTTTTGCCTCCCCTATAATGCACGTAATCTGAGGATGCAGATACTATTTTGGTCTGATGTTTCCCAGAGGCGGCATTAGAAGAGATGACCCAGGTGATAGCACTGGTGGATTTTTATATTTAATGTATGCAACGTCGGACAACTGCATTGCAGTGCAATATACACAATGCACTCTCATTTGACATAAATATGGATTCAGTGTCGAGGGCAATTATTGATGATTGTTACTATGGAATGTGCAAATAAATTGCTTCCAAACAAATCATGTACCAGAAATCAGGTCTCACGTGTGGAGCTTGAAACACATGAAAAGACAAAGTCCATTATTCACTTACCCTGTCAAACAGGTCTCCCCCAGTTGGAAAGCCATTGCTTCATGACGTTGTTGTTCAGTCAGATAGAATCCACATTTATACACACTGGTATTCATGCTGACCTTATTTCGTTAGGAAAATATAAGAATTGCACAACGAACTGTCATAAGTTTAGTTGAGATTTCACCAGAGAGATTAAAACACAATGAAACAAAGAAGAAAGGAATGAATCAAAAATATTGTTAAATCCAGTCAATTGGCCAGATCCAATAGTTTTAAATACACGGACTGTGCCTGTTGAATTTTAGGCATGGAAGCCGATGTGCAACAAATCAGCAAAATGTGTCGGGAATTAAGTCTGCAGTGTGAAAATGGCCTCTTTTTGACACTTTTTGCCTGATGTATGATGTAGCCTAGAAATTGATAGTGCCCAGGGCCATTGCTAATCAGGTTCCCTGAGCCAGAGCTCTTTTGCCAAAACTGTTGTGATGATTTGGCACAATTGAATACACCTTTAGCTACCACTATAAGTCCATAGTAAAAGGTACCTCGGTACCCATGGCATGGGATATTAAAGGTAGGCCCCTTAGGGCAGCATCACTGATTGTGCCACCCTCTAGGGCCATGCATCCAGATGCCCTCAGCACTGTCATTGCAAGCTGGGTGTCCTGGTGCTAACGTAAAAATAAACTCGACATGGCACACTGCCTGTGCGCCCTGTCCACCATACAGTACATATACAATGGGTAAGACACCCTTCTGGCAGTCCTTGCAGCCCTAAGGCAGGGTGCACAATATCATATGTGAGGGCATAGCTGCATGAGCAATATGCCCCCACTTTGTCCTTGCCAAAACTGTAACATAGTGAGTAAACAGTCCATCTATTCTAATACATGTGCTGGATACTGGTCAACACTAGTTTCCCAGCTAAATGATGGCAGGATGTTTGGTAGCAAACAACCCAGAATGATAAATCCAAACTGGTATGAGTATTGGATTTATCCCTAAATGTACCCGGGAGTACCTCAGAGGTGCCCCCCTGCAAAAGCAAACTACCCTGGCATGGTTGCTGACTGGTTTTATCCAGCCTGCCACCTCCAGACACCCAATCTATAAACCTTGGGGGAGAGGTCTGTCTCTGTGGTTTATAGAACAATGCCCTTCCAGGCTGGAGGTGCTAACAACCCCGCCCTGAGGAATGTGCACTGCTCTGGTGGCAAGCTTTTGAAACTCTACCTCCAGGCCTGCTGCTAGCAGCAGATGGTCAACTCCTTTGTGAACCCCTACTTTTGGCGGGGGCAAAGGCGGGAAACTACAAAAAGGGTAGGAGGAATGGCCCCACATGGCAGGCACCACCCCTAAGGTGTTGCCTGCTAGGTGGACACTCCATTTCATTTTCCTCCATGTTAGATGGAAAGAAAATAGCCAATCAGGGATAGGAATGTGACCCTTCTCACAGGAAGTGGTCACTGTACTGGGTATAGCCACCCAAAGGTAGTTGCCCCTTTGGAAACTACCTGGTTCCCCCTAAAGCACCCACTAAATTCAGTATTAAGTGGGCATCCCTAGACCAAGTAATCAGATTTGAAGGACACAAAGAAGACCAGCACCAAAAAGATCCAAGGCATGAGAACTGTGGACTTGCTACACAAAGAAAAGGTGCCAAACCCTGCCTGCCGCACCCAGAACCCGACAGTCGCTGCTGAGGAGGTGATGGGCAGCTGGACTGACCCCAAGAACCCCAGAGGACCTCCAGGCTTCACCAATCGCCCAAGAACTCCCTCGAGGTTGGAGGTACCACTCTGCAACAAGGAAGAAACCAGCAACCCAGTGAGCCGCTAACTCCTCACCCGAAAGTTTCAGCTGACCCTGATGGCACACCGACGACCGCAAGGATCAACCCTGCCAGTGTGCCAAGTTTGGTGGCACTGTGCCCTTCAGTGGTTGAACCGTGCCAATTCCCTGGATATCGGTCAGCTGACATCAGACACCAGGAAAAGCAGCCCACCTGGGGCTGAAAAAAGTGTCCTGCAAATGGCCCTTGAACTGACTTACCTCCAGCTCCAAAGGGCATCTTTGCTCACAGCTCCTGGCTCACCTTTTCGCTCTGCATCCGGCCACTCTGTGCCCTACAACAAAGAACCTGCTGTGCTCTAAGGGTCCCTCGCCCCTTGTGACCTCGACAGACCGTGGGCCCCAAGGAACCACCTCTAAACTTACCTGCACAGACCTTTTCCAAGTGGTCCCCCTCAGTGGCCCTGCAGCAGCTCCAGAGACCTTTCACCGCTGCTCCCACAGGAACCGGGAGCCGTCCAATTTTCTCCAGCTGGCACGGTGTGCCCACCGACAACTGCAAAAGAAGAACTTGGTAAAGCAACTGTGTGATTTTGTATGTATTTTTAAACGTGTCTTCCCATTGATTCCTATGGTGCATAATTACAAACAAAATGTCTATTTTTATTAAACTTCAAAAACCCATATCTCAAAAAGTACTTAACCAATTTTGATAAACCCGGTCTTAAAAATTACATAAAAATCAAATCTGAAGTATTTTTTAAATCTGATCTTGAGTTATTCCTTTGAGTGTGTGAGTTGCAAGATTGATGCTGTGAATACAACAAATGCTTTGCACTTCTCCAAGACTGGCCTATCTGCTCGACCAAGCTGCCTTAAAAATTAGAGCATTAGGTGATCTACTTTTTACCCCTGTAAACCAATGTGTAGTTGCCTGGACTCCCTGCACAGTGTGCCTAGCTTTGCACACTACATAGAGGGCCAGCCTCCTCCTACATGCAGAAGCTGTTGAATTATATATGCAGACCGGGCTGTTTGCCACAAAAGTTAAAGTCACCTCTGTGTCGGTATCACAACAAGCTTGTTTAATTTATTAGACAATGTTTTTACTATGCCTACCTTTGGCTGAGGAATGCTTTCAAACAATTTCTTCGGGGAGGACAGAATGTAATACCACAAAATGTCACAATTTTTGAACAGTTAATACAGACAGGAAACCTGGGGCAACTCACAGCGACTTTCATTTGATGCAGGTTAATCAAGTAATTTAGATGCAAGGCCAGGCTTCAAAGGGTTATAAGCACCATGCAGAATTCTAGAATCACAAAGGAGTGGAAGTCGTTTTGGGTTTGTGAACATAGATGTGCTAATGTCTTTTGTTCAGCAAGTGAACTTAAGGTTATTTACAGACATGATCGACAAAAAATAGATGGCTGTGCTTTCAGGTTCACACATCCCAAGTGCACAAACAAAAGGCTGGTGGAAAAACTGTGATCTATAAGCTTGCACAATGTCCACTAGGTGCCGTCCTGGTATTCACCCCTAACCACCAAGGGTGTGGTTTGCCCAATTGGGACTGAACTAATTTTTAGGACTACCAAGGCACACTGCACTGGTCCACAAAGTCTGTATTATGTATAACATATACACAAATGTTCTCAACACGTATTGTTGCTGGTTAAGATTTATTCTTCCCAAGAGACGATGATTCCAATAACAACAGCCGACACGTGTTTCGTTATCAAGACTTTCTCAAGGCACAATCAGTGGAAATGCGTCCATAAGTAAGGCATAATCGTGCTGGCTAACGTGTTCTATAAGGAATTAATTCCGTGCATGGTAATAGATCAGAAATATTTTTAAAAAAGTATGACCATGATAAGCCTTAGAATTAGTGAAGGTGAGGAGTACTAAAGAACGTTGTAGTCATGCATGTTATATACAGACATGCTGAATACAAGCATTGCGTGTTTTTCATACCAACTCAAGGATGTGAATTTTTGGTATTCATAAAAATGAAAAGCAGTGATTGGTAGCCAATTAAGATGTAGATCTTCTGCTACAAAGAACAGGCTGCTCTTTATTTGCTCCATTGATAAAAGATAGTACAATGCCTCCTTCTTAGAGATTGCTACCTGTTTTGAGGTCAATTTATAAGGCCTAAACTTGGATGATTCATTTGTGAGGTGTCATGAAACTTTATTCATTTCAAAGTTTAAAACGTCCAATTCAATAGTGTTGCTACCCACATCTGTACTTGCCCTTGTAAAAGATTAAAATCTTCTTTCAAAAGGTTGAAAGCGGAAGATAACGGCTGAGATTGTGTATATGCATTTTGCTAATGTTTGAAAACCATTGTCTATCATTTTTAATGTGCTCTACATTATTTCTTTGTTAATTTTTTCTGCAGATTCTCTTTCAGAATATGCCTGCTCTTCTTTCATAGCTTCAGATATTAGTATCTGTACAAAACCTCTATTTTTTATGAGATGGTCACCCACATGAGAAAATCACATGACCATGTCTTCGCTAGGCTTTGACAGGGGTTCCTTCATAGCAAAAGCTGGAGTGAAACAATCATCTTCTCAGCATAACTTGCCAACATTATTCATTGCCACAGTTAAAGAGAAATATATGTTATACTAGGGCCTGGTCTGCTTGCTAATGGACTAAACACTTTAGATAAAAATCTGTGTAAACAAACATCAGTATCTATTGACCATAAGGCTACTCCATCTGAACCGAATATAAAGTTATATTAAAAATTCAATTTTGCACCATTTCTGTCAAGACACTATCAGTAAGTTTTTCTTTCCATTTCCAATCGTAGAAGTGTGTCAAATTAATTTTCACAATTTATGGTATTCTTAGCTCCTTAAAAGAGAAAAAGCTCCTGCATGTTGTCTGCTGCACTGTCTTATTCAAACAAATATGACTTCTCTGGATATCAGTGCCTTTAATTTGCCAAACATTTGTTCTCTATACACTTTTTTCATTTATGCTTTCTTTCCAATATGCATAGTCTTGCTCTGCAAACGAATTAATAAACTGTGTGGAATAAACAAACCTGTGATTTATAATCATGTTTTTTCACCTTTTATGGTTCTTGGGAATAATAAAAACCAGATGAATCAGACCTGTCATCCCATTAAGGTAGGGAAACATTCTCTGAAAATTTGTAGGAATATTTATGGGCATGGCCCGACAATGCTCCAACTGTGTGTGTGTGTGTGTTTGTGTGTGTGTGTGTGTGTATACTGAACAAACAAAGGTTAAAGGGATGTTACAGTTAAGTTGACTTTTTACCCTTACAAAACCATAGAAATTCAGCAGTTATGGTTAAATCTATAGTTATACTTATGTTAAGAAACTATCACTCATTGCCTACATTTACTTTCTGGCACAAGTTATAGTTTCTTCAGATAAGTATAACTATAAGTATAAACATAACAGCTGAATTTCTATGTTTTTGTATGGGAAAAACTTCAACTTAACCATAAAGTCCCTTCAACCTTTGGATTTTTCAGAACCGCCACAAATTTACATGCTGAGCACCGTGGTGGATCCGCAGTTCAGATGAAAAAAAAATGAGGCACTCTTTTGTCCAAGAGGGGTCCCTAAGAGACCCCTCTATGTGTCCTATGGAGTCAGGATACTTCTATCCTGAACCCTTATGTGTTTTTGCATTGTTCTTTTCCTACCCCCAGCAAATGTGACAAACAAAATTGCTGCTGCAACTTTACTGCCAGGCTGCAGCCAGCCAATCAGGGCCTTGCTTTCCCCCCGGATCTGAGGAGGATCTGCGTCCCTATATATTTTTTAACCTTAAATAACTCCAAAACTACTGAATGGATTTACACCAAATCATAAAAAACACACTTTCTGGACCAAGATCTAGCTTGGTGCCAAATTTGGTGTAATTCCGTTCTGGCTGTAGTTGTGTTCAAAATTAGAAAAATCTCATAGACATAGAATGGGGAAAAAGTAGTTTGCCTCCCTCCCCCCTTTTTTTTGATGGAGCACCTCAAAACTGTCAAGACACCAGCTAAAGTTCGTGTCCTATTAGTTTTGAAAATCTTGTGAAGAATAATCAAACAAACAACTTTGTCTATGGAAAAAAATGCTCTTAACTATAACTACCCACTGGCTATTGTCACTAGGTTTTTCTATCTATCTATCTATCTATCTATCTATCTATCTATCTATCTATCTATCTATCTATCTATATATATATGTATATATATATATATATATATAAGATGCCTCTGTCTCTCATTCTACCAACATTTCACAATACATCTTCTTAGCCTTTATCACCTCAGTATTGCTAGAGCGATTGTAACATACTGGATCATTCAGTTGCCTTGCATTGTGCCCGGTTATATCTTTGGTATTACTTGGACACGTATAGTACACTTATTCCAAGATGGCCTCTGAATCAAGCTCCAATGACATTCTTTTTCATTTTTGTTATATTTGAGTCTTTTCGTTTTTGCACTGAGTCATGAGGATCAATTATGGATGCTAAACATGCTTTGGTGTTATTTTTATACCCTAAGTTCTAATGTGTTATAATGTGATTTAATGTGCCTTGTTGGGCAGTATTTTTTCATTTATCCATTTGAGCACATATATTATATGATGGCCACCCTTATCCCTTTAATGCTGTACCATTTAACAAGGGAGTCTGTTTTCACTGTTTTTAGTGCAATCACTATTTGTAATGGCTGTTTATGCTTCAACCGAGTTCCGTGATGAAGGCTACAGCTGAAATGCGATGGGGGAAGCAGTCTCAATAAATTGCACTGAGCACCGCACAAGAGAGTCTGAGGGCCATATTTATACTTTTTGACGCACAACTGCGCCAACGCAGTTGTGCGTCAAAAAATGTAACGCCGGCTAACGCCATTCCAAAGCGCCATGCGGGCGCCTTATTTATGGAATGACGTTAGCCGGCGCTGCGGACTGGTGTGCGCCAAAAAAAATGACCCACACCAGGCAGCGCCGGCGTAGGGGAAGATGGAGCTTGAGCGTCAAAAAATGGGGCAAGTCGGTCTGAGGCAAAAAATCTGCCTCAACCCGATTTGCGCCATTGTTTTTGACTCCCAACCCCCATTGAAATGACTCCTGTCTTAGCACAGACAGGAGTCATGCCCCCTTGCCCAATGGCCATGCCCAGGGGAGTTATGTCCCCTGGGCATGGTCATTGGCATAGTGGCATGTAGGGGGGCACAAATCAGGCCCCCCTATGCCACACAAAAAAAAAAAAATTACTTACCTGAACTTACCTTAAGTTCCCTGGGATGGGTCCCTCCATCCTTGGGCGTCCTCCTGGGGTGGGCAAGGGTGGCAGGGGGTGTCCCTAGGGGCATGGAAGGGCACCTCTGGGCTCCTTCCGAGCCCACAGGTCCCTTAACGCCTGCCTTGACCAGGCGTTAAAAAATGACGCAAAAGCGGCTGGACGTCATTTTTTTTGACCCGCCCACTCCCGTGCGTCATTTTTGCACGGGAGTTTAAATAAGGCGCACATGCCTTGGAGTAATTGTTTAGACGGGAATGCCTACCTTGCATATCATTAACGCAAGGTAGGTGTCCACGCAAAAAAATGACGCAAACTCCAAGATCTTTGGCGCTAGACGGGTCTAACGCCAAAGTCTAAATATGGAGTTAGCTTTGCGTCGGATTTGCATAAAAAAAAACGATGCAATTCCGGCACAAACAGAGTATAAATATGCCCCTGAGTCTTTCCTTTGGGACAGGTAGAAAGTTTGTGAAAATATATAATATTTATATATCTATATATATATATATATATACATATATATAGACTTTTTAAAATCAAGAATGTAGTTACCATGCACCAAGAGCAAAATTATAATTAACATTACAATTCACACTAGAAAGGACAAAACTCCAGTAGCAATCCGGGCATATGACAAAGATGAAAAAAGGTATTTATCTCTGACCCAACAACAAGTAAGAATATCTGTTGTATCGACTGACTTGAGGGATAATTATTTCTCTTGCTCCAATACTTGAATCAGAGACATGTTGGTATATAGCTCAATTTCTTCCAGCAGTATCATTTTAACTGATGTGGGTTCTGCTGGTGGTTCATAATAATCCACAGTTGCAAGAGTTTGCAATTATTGATAGTGCAGTTTTAGGTTTACTTGTTGAAACTGGCATAATTTGATCCATCAATCAATGTTGTTTGCACTTGACGTAAAGCTGGAGACACAACAGTTTCATCAATCACCAGAATGGTTGTACTTTTCTTGTAGTAGTTCCTTTAGAGTAGGAAGAGGAAGTGTTGATCTATTCAGGAAGCACCTTGGAGTCAAAGGAAGTCTGCTGAACGGAATAAGCCACATCGTGTTTTCAGAAGTGACTGATCAACACTTTCCTGTTTTTCTTTGCACTAGGAAGTAGCAGTAAAATCTCTCTCTAAGTGCCTTCTACCCTAAGAACTGGAACAGGTGGACTCAATGATAGTCCAAAGAATTGCTTATCGGGGATACTTCCCTGAACAAGCTATCCCATCTAGGGGAGTCACCAATCATCAGCTTTAATAATTTTGTCATTGTCGGTGGCAGTGTCAGAATTCTTCACATTAGACAATGTAGTTCTAGTTTATTGAACAGTCTGCAACATGTAAATAGGATGAGGTGCTTTAGTTTTCAACTCGGCCACTTTTCGATGAAAATCAAGATCATGAACATAATTGGTACTTCAGAGAATTACTTGTATGGGGTGTAACCACCTAATACTCCGCATGGCAAATCATTTAGTGCTCTCTGAAATCCACACAAGTTAAGCAGCCATGTCAGTCCTGCATCCAATACCCTAGCAGTCAAGGCTTGTTTAAGCATATAATTCGCTCACTTCATAACACCATAGCCAGGAGTATTGGGTGCAAATATAGCAGTTATATTGCTAGAGTAGACATAGCATCATGAATGCTTTAGAGGCAAACCATTTTGGCTGTATAAAAGGTATGAACTGCTCCAATTGCTAGTAGGCTTGCACAAGTGTTTTATAACTGCTCAACCAGTGCCAGATTTTTGTGGCCAAACCTGAAGGAATCTACTGCATGAATGGACTACAACCAATATATATTTATGCAGATTGACACTCTGTAGAGGCTTAATATGGTGAAGGAAAATTACCCTTAATGGTTTATTGGTGATAATAAGGTGAGTTGGCGCTGTTGACTGTTTTATTTGTTGACAAATGTAGTCTTGTTAAACATATTTTTACATTCATTTTGGAAAATGTGGCCTACAGTATGATTGTTGTATCATTGGTACAGCAGGAGAAGCTATCCTTTCATCCCTCCAGTAAGAATAATTTATTAAAACTATTGGGACATTATCTTCAGTGACAGTGTAGGAATATTTCAAGGGGAAAACAGAAAGTTATTCTCCTTTCGATGTTGCCCATATTGCCACAAAAATGTCTGCAACAAACTTAGGTGGTCATTACAACCCTGACGGTCGGTGTTAAAGCGGCAGTAAAACCGCCAACAGGCCGGCGGGAAAAGAAATGGAATTACGACCGTGGCGGAAACCGGCAACATAGGCAGCCACTTTAACACTCCGACCGTCACGGCGGTACAAACAAACACAGTGGCGGTCACCGCCAACAGACAGGGGGAGGACAATGTACCGCCCACAGAATTACAACCCACCAATCCGCCACCTTTTCCGGGGCGGATTCACCGCGAACAAAAACATGGCGGAAACAGGACTTAGAAGGGAAAACGCTCACCTCTGCACACCCCAAGAGGAACCAGGACACCATGGAACCAGAGCTCCAGATTTTTCCAGCCTTTCTCTTCCTGCTCCTCTACCAGGAGCACGAACGCCGGCGGCGAAGACCACGATGAGTACTGCACCTACGACACAGGGGAGGGAAAAAACAGTGACACACACATGCAATACGGAACACCCCCACCTCCACCCTCACCCACTACAACACACATGCTAATACATGCTAATACATCATGATACATCACAGTTACCCCCCTGGAAGAATGCAAGGACAAAAGGAAATGAGTCGAAAATTTTTTATATATTCAATTACATACATCCAAAATATTTACAAATATATACATTTATACCATAGTCCGTGGATCACTGGGCCCAAAAGGCATGGGCGAGGCCCACACAAGATACCCGAACAAGATGGAGAGAACATTGCAGGGGGATCAGATAGAAATAAAACAGGCACCTCAGGGGGAAGGGAAAGGGTGGGCACCTCAGCCGGTTGAGTGCACGACGCCAAATCCACGAGGGGGTCCCATGCCCACTGTTCAATCCTGGGGAGTGCAAAGCCACAGTCTCTCAAGTCTCTACAGTGGGTGGTTTGCCCACTGCCATATCCTGGGGAGTGCAAAGCCACAGTCTCTGAAGTCTCTACAGTGGGTGGGTTGCCCACTGTTCAATCCTGGGGAGTGCAAAGCCACAGTCTCTCAAGTCTCTACAGTGGGTGGTTTGCCCACTGCTATATCCTGGGGAGTGCAAGGCCACAGTCTCTCAAGTGGATGTCAATCTCCACTGTTTCTGGAGGGGACCTTGTGCCCAGAGTGCTTCATCCTGCCAAACACAGAGGTAGTGGATAACAGGCTCCACTGGTTCTGGAGGGGGCTTTGTGCCCAGAGTGCTTCTTCCTGCTCGTGGCGGCCTCAGTAGCGTCAGAGCTTTTGGCACTCATGGGCCTGCGGTGCTTGTGGCGGTGGTGTCCTTGGCAGCGGTGCTTGTGGCGGCGGCGTCCTTGGCATCGGTGCTTGTGGCGGCGGTGTCCTTGGCAGCGGTGCTTGTGGCGTGGTGTCCTTGGCGGCAGTCCTGTCTGTGGTAGTGGGGCTGCTGGCGGTCGCCTCTTGGGCAACGGGGCTGCTGCTGGCGGTCCTGTCTGGGGCAGTGGGGCTGCTGGCGGTCGCCTCCTGGGCAGCGGGGCTGCTGGTGGTGGTCCTGTCTGGGGCAGTGGGGCTGCTGGCAGTCGCCTCCTGGGGAACGGGGCTGCTGCTGGCGGTCCTGTCTGGGGCAGTGAGGCTGCTGGCAGTCGCCTCCTGGGCAGCGGGGCTGCTGCTGGCGGTCCTGTCTGGGGCAGTGTGGCTGCTGGCGGTCGCCTCCTGGGCAACGGGGCTGCTGCTGGCGGTCATGTCTGGGGCAGTGTGGCTGCTGGCGGTCGCCTCCTGGGCAGCGGGGCTGATGGCAGTCTCCTCCGCTGTGCTGATCTTCCCAGACTTGCCGGTTTTCTTGTGCCCCTTCCCCACCTTGGAAGGTGTCGCAGCTGACTCCACAATCCCAACTGTACCCCTGGAAGCGGGTTTGGTGGCTGGTGTCTTCCCCCTCTCCCGCCGGGCACTGGACAACTTTTGATGCTTGACAGGTGGGGGACTGTCCGTGCTCTGGCTCCTTGCCACACTGCCTGCCCTGCTGCCTGGTGCGCTCCATAATCCGGTGACTACTGGCACCACTAGTCCCGCCGATGTTGTGGCTGAGGTGCTAGGTTGGGACCTGGAGAGTCGGGCCTTAGGAGACTGACGGGGTAGGGGAGGTGAGGGAAAGAGGTCACGGCTGGACAGGAAAAGTTTCTTAGGAACACTGGGACAGGTAGAAGGAGGGGGTTTGGGAGTGGAGGAAGAGGTTGTGGTTGTAGGAGGTGTACGTTTGCTGACTTTGGGTGAAGGTACATGGGCTGGAGGCTGTCGTGAGGTGGATGGCTGTTGGGTGGGTGTATGGCTGCATTTGTGTACCTTGGAAGGTGGCCTCACAGACACACTGGGAGAGGACACAGGGGATGTGTGAGTGGTAGTGGGGGTGGTGACTGCACGTGAGCGGGGTGTGGTCGTGGGTGTGCTGGTGATGGACGTAGTGGCTCAAGATGTAGTGCATGCAGGTGTGAGTGGAGACGAGACAGGGAGGGATGAGGGAGACGAGGAGGAGGGGGACACAGTGGAGGCAGTGGATGTTGGTATGTCTGCATGTGTCTGATGCTTGCGTGAGTGCCTGTGGGATGTGTGGTGCTTATGTTTGCCTGAGCTTCCTTTGTCCGTTGAGGTGTGTGCATGCTGGTCTGATGGTGTGCTTGGGATAGGCTGAGGTACAGGGGTGTGGGTCTGGTTGGAGGAAGTTGGAGGGGGCGGCTAGAGACAGGGACAATGGCTGCCATCAGTGCTGAGGCCAGAGTCTGTAAAGCTTGCTGAAGGGCTGCCTGACCAGATTGAATGCCCTCCAGGAATGCATTGGTTTGTTGCAACTGCCTCTCTACACCCTGGATGGCATTCAAAATGGTAGACTGCCCAACAGTGAGGGACCTGAGGAGGTCAATGGCCTCCTCACTGAGGGCAGCAGGGGTGACAGGGGCAGGGGCTGAGGTGCCTGGGGCGAAGGTGATGCCCACCCTCCTGGGTGAGCGGGCACGGGGCAAAGGCTGAGGGGCTGCTGGGAGGGCGGTGCTGGAGGGGGGGTGGCGGCTGTACCTGTAGATGCGGGGGGCACAGATGGGCCCGCCACCGCAAGGGAGCTCCCATTAGAGGAGGAGTCCGTATCGCTGGTGTCAGCTCCTGTCCCCGCCGTGGAGCTCCCCTCGCCCTCCGTCCCACTGGTAAATTCAGAGTCCGTAGTCTCGCCCTCCAGGGCCATGTGGGATGCAGCTCCCTCCTGCTCCGGTGCCACTGCTCCTCCGCCTGATGATGCTAATGCACACAAGTACTGGGAGACCACAAAAAGGGAGGGGGGGAGACAGAAGAAAGACATGTTGAGTGCATGCAATACCGCTACCGTTGGCAGACACGACAGACACAGAAGCCCCCTGCACTACGCCGTGCACTTGGGGTCCACTATTCAATCCCTGGGACATGGCTTAGAAGGCTATGGCCGATTTCTGCACACATGGATGTCACAGGAGCCTGACTAGGTGTAGTTGGCACTGTACCCAGGTGGGGTGGGGTGCCACAGGTTCTGCCTGAAAAAGGGGACTTAACTAGCAAACTCGTCCTGGCCTAAGGGAACCCACAGCCCACCTCCCCCACCCAGACACCTACAATGCGCGCTGAATCAGCTGAATGGGAGTGTACTCACCCCCTTGTTGCTGCTGTGATGCCCTCAAGCGCCCATCCAACTCCGGGTACGCCACTGCCATGATCCTGAACATCAGGGGGGTCATGGTGCAACGGGCACCCCTCCCACGTTGGGAGGCCATCCCCAGCTGGGCCTCCACCGTCTTCTTGCTCCAGCGGCGAATGTCCTCTCATCTTTTCCGGCAGTGGCACGAGCCATTGTCTCTTCCAGACTGAGGTCACAACAGCACTTGCAGTGTAGGTCCTCTCCTGTCGAAGATCAGGTATCGAGTGATTGAACAGATAGAAAATGGCGGTCACGTCTGCGGCGGTGCGTACCGTCACTGCTGGCGTACATCGTCATTGGCTCCTGGGACCCATAGGTTCCAATGTCAACCAATGCAGAATTGCGCCGCGGTCTTCGACCGCCTACCGCGACAGTGTACAACGCCAGCGCAGTTACCTCATATCCCATTGTCCCACTTTACAGGTCAGGCAGCCGCCATTTCAGGGGCCCACATGGCTTTATTTTTAACTGCGTCACACATACCTAGGCCTTGGCTCAACACTCATACAGGCAAATTTTGGTTTATGAATAGTTTTCTGAGTAAGCTGTGTTTACGTACCTCAGAGTTGGTTGACTTTGTGTCGCTGTTCTCCTCCATAGGCACCGTCCGCTGGGGCATGTGAGGAGATGGCGGCATTCTCCGGTGTACAGACCACTGGTGGACCGGTCGACAATGGAGGAAAGACATGTGATCATCACCTACAGGCTTGATCGTGCCACAATCCTGGAACTGTGTGCCCAGTTGGAGCCAGACCTTACGTCAGCTATCCGCCATCCTACAGGAATCCCCCCCTCAAGTGCAGGTGCTGTCAGTACTCCATTTCCTTGCAAGTGGGTCATTTCAAACAACAGTGGCCATAGCATTAGGGATGTCCCAGCCTATGTTTTCCAACGTGCTGTCCAGAGTGTTGTCTGACCTGCTGAAACACATGCAGAGCTACATCGTTTTCCCTCAGGTGGAGGATTTGCCTACAGTGAAAGGTGACTTTTATGCCCTGGGACATATCCCCAACATCATAGGTGCCATTGATGGGACACATGTGGCCTTGGTCCCCCCCGCAGGAGTGAACAGGACTACAGAAACCAGAAGAGTTACCATTCGATGAATGTGCAGATGGTGTGTTTGGCAGACCAGTACATCCCCCATGTTAATGCCAAATTCCCTGGCTCAGTGCATGACGCTTACATCCTGCGGAATAGCAGCATCCCTTATATGATGGGGTAACTCCAGAGGCACAGTGTGTGCCTATTAGGTGAGCACCTGGAACCAAATCAGTGGGAATAGTTGTCTGGGTCGGGGGATATCCCTAAGAGTTAGTGTGTGTCTAACAGTTGTCCCTCGCCATTTGCAGGTGACTCGGGTTACCCCAACCTGTCATGGCTACTGACCCCAGTGAGGAATCCCAGGACAGGGCAGAGGAACGCTACAATGAGGCCCATGGGTGAACTAGGAGGATTATAGAGCGGACCTTCAGCCTCCTGAAGGCCAGGTTCCGGTGCCTACATATGACAGGTGGTTCCCTATTCTACTCTCCAAAGAAGGTGTGCCAGATCATCGTGGCCTGCTGTATGCTTCACAACTTGGCTTTGCGAACACAGGTGCCTTTTCTGCAGGAGGATGGTCCAGATGGAGGTGTTATGGCAGCTGTGGAGCCTGTGGACAGTGAAGACGAGGAAGCAGAAGAAGAGGACATCGACAACAGGAACTCGGTGATCCTGCAATACTTCCAGTGAGACACAGGTAAGAAGACAAACCTGCCTGCTACATGTACTTTAACACTACTACCTCTCTACTGTCTGTCCTTTTCACCCAGTGTATAGTCACTGAATTTTCACTTTCCCTTACGATTTCACAGATGTGGGTCCCACTGTGTGACATCTGCTTTGTTTCCTCATGGACTAGAACTGTGTGACATAGGTATGTTAACATTACATTTGAAAGAGCATTTTGTCACTGTAATTGCTAATACACTCATTCGAAATCACAGACAGACTCCAGATTGTTTTGTGCTTTAAGGGTGTTTATTTAAGTGCTCAATATTGGAGGGGGTTGTAAAATGGTGAGGGGTGATGGTGGAGGAATGTCCATGGCAGAGTCCAAGCTATTAGTCTCACAGGTGCATTGTCCAAAGGGGCATAGGAAGTGGAGCTGGGGCAGTTTGAGGATGGACAGGGTGACAAGGTGGGACAAAAGGATGACAGGGTGGTCTCATTTCTGGGCGGGGGTCTTCGCATCGTTCTCTGTTTTTGTCCTGGATCTCAGGGACCATTTGCGGGTGGTTCTCCATCTGCAGGGGGTGGGGTGCTGGTGTGGTGGTCCTGTGGCGGTGCCTCCTATCCACTAGCGCCGGCGGAGGTGGTGGGCAGTTCATCGTCCATGCTAGTGTCAGGGTCCCCTTGTTGTGCCACAGTATCCCTCCTGGACTTGAGGACTTCCTTCAGCACTCCTACGATGGTGCCCAGGGTGAAATTAATGGATTTGAGTTCCTCCCTGAAGCCCAAATACTGTTCCTCCTGCAGCCGCTGGGTCTCCTGAAACTTGGCCAGTACCGTTGCCATCGTCTCCTGGGAATGATGGTTGGCTCCCATGATGTTGGAGAGGGCCTTGTGGAGAGTGGGTTCCCTGGGCCTGTCCTCCCCCTGTCGCACAGCAGCCCTCCCAGTTCCCCTGTTTCCCTGGGCCTCTATCCCCTGAACCATGTGCCCACTGCCACTGCCCCCAGGTCCCTGTTGTTGTTGGGGTGGTGGGTTAGCCTGGGTTCCCTGTAGTGGTGGACACACTGCTGATTGACGTGTCCTGGGGACAGAGGTATGGGCCTGCTGGGTGGGTGCTGTGCTGGTGTTTCCAGAGGGGGGAAGCTCTGTGGTGGCCTGTGACTGTGTGAGGGGAACCGACTGTACCGAGGTCCCAGATGGGCCGGGCGTCTAGATCCAGTTGGACAGTGCTGCTGTCATCACTGTGGGCCTCTTCTGTTGGTGGTCTGGACATGTCTGGACCCTCCTGTCCGGTGACGTTGAGTAGGGGTCCTGCAGGGGCGTAAAAGCATGATTATTGCATCTGTGTGTGCCATGGTGTGCAATGGGTGGGTGACCATGTACCCCAGTGCTTGCATTCCTGTGTGGGACCTTGTGTGATGATGGTTTAGGGGGGTGTATAGGTATGTGCAGTGGCCATGCTTTGGTGATGGGTGTCCATGCTTTGTTGTTGCATGCAGGGCTTGGTGTTGGGATGGCTGGTTTGTGATATTGGGACATTTGTGAGGAGTTGGAGTGATGGGGGTGAGGGCGAGGGTGGGGGTATGTGATGGCATGCAGGTAGGGTGGGGGATATAGTATTAAAGATTTGACTTACCAGAGTCCATTCCTCCAGCTACTCCTGCGAGGCCCTCAGGATGCAGAATAGCCAAGACTTGCTCCTCCCATGTTGTTAGTTGTGGGGGAGGAGGTGGGGGTCCGCCGCCAGTCCTCTGAACCGCAAGGTGGTGTCTTGAGACCACGGAACACACCTTCCCCCGTAGGTCGTTCCACCTCTTCCTGATGTCATCCCTATTTCTTGGGTGCTGTCCCACTGCGTTGACCCTGTCCACTATTCTTCGCCATAACTCCATCTTCCTAGCTATGGAGGTGTGCTGCACCTGTGCTCCGAATAGCTGTGGCTCTACCCGGATGATTTCCTCCACCATGACCCTGAGCTCCTCCTCAGAAAACCTGGGGTGTCTTTGCCGTGCCATGGGGTGGTGTGGGTTGGTGTGTGTTGTGATGTGTGGGGTGATATTTAGTGGTGTGTTGTGTGAGGTGCGTGGATGTTATGTGGGTGATGGTGTTGAGTGCCTGTGGATGCTTGTTTCTAGATTGTGGTGTCTCTCTCTGGCCTTCTTTCGGAATTTTTGGTAGTAGGGGATTGTGGGTGATGTGGGTGTGTGTTTTATATTATATTGAGTGTGTGGGAGTGGTGTGTGTATGTGTATCAGGTGTGTGTATTTCGAACTGTCCAATGTGGTAGTGTTTTGTAAATGTGTGTGTATTTTGAGCGCGGCGGTGTGTACCACCAATGGAATACCGCGGTTGAAAGACCGCCACGTGGATTTGTGGGTCGTGATAGTGTGGGCGTATTCCTGTTGGCGTGACGGTGGAGGTTTTGTTTTCGCCAGTTTATCACTGACCTTTGGTGTGGCGGACTTGTGTGGGTGTCTAAATTTTGGCAGATTCCGAGCTGTGGGTCATAATGACCGTGGTGGAATTCCGCGGCGGTGTGTTGGCGGTCTTCTGCCCGGCGGTAAGCGGCTTTTACCGCCAATGTTGTAATGAGCCCCTTAGTTTGGGATTGAGTTTCCACCACTGGTTTTGTAGGTAAATCTGCTGCATAGTTTTCCTTTAGTGTGAATGCCTTCACATTTATCGGTACATGGGCCAAGGAAGCTTGTCCTGTCAAACACGTACCTTTCCCCAAAGTTGTTTATGTTTTATTGGCATATCCTTTGATTCTCTGAATGTATTTAAATACTACTGCAGGAAATCTACATTGTAAACTTCTGACACGTTCTGTGGTTCTGAATCTGACACGATAAGTGTGGGGACTGATAAATCAGTCCTCTATAGTGCAAGAGGTAGGACATGTACTTCTGCTAGCTGTGCAGTGGAGACTCTCAGGACTTTAGTGTGTGTAAATAGTGCTGTGAAGTCAGCCTCTTCATAAACTCCCCAGAACACAGAAGAGTATTTTTGTTTAGTGCAACTGCAAGCTGTTTGGAGCCGTCTGTGTAGAACATAGTCTTCTACTTGTGTGTAGTATATTGTGGAACATTTTCTGTACATTGCCAAAATTCGTGAGAGCAAAGTGTTGGATCATATTCAAATTTAACATCAGTACCATTTAAGGAAGCAGTCCAGTGCATCCAGCAACAGTTGTAGAGTGCATGCATTAGGAGCACACATTTTTGCTGTTGCTTCTAGTGTAGGCATGGTGAGAAATTACAGTAATTTGTTTTCTCTGTGCAAGAGGACACTACTTCAGTATTAGCTGATTGTATTGAAATGATACTCTTCTCATTAGTAGTAAATCGTTCCTGAGCCAAGGAATACAAGTGTGATCTGTATGGGATGGGACGTGTCACTATCCTGTTCATCTGATCCAAGTGTTCAGTCAAGTCATCATCTGTAATGTAGATGTCATCAATATATGATAGCAAATCAGGATCTCCTTGGAAGATTTCCACCTCCATTGCTTCAAAACTTTCAGGTCTGTTCTTATACCTTTAGGGCAGTCTTATATCATTGTACTGAAAACCGCTGAATGAGAAAGCAGTTAGGTACTTTGATTTAGGGGCTACATTTAAATGAAGAATCCATTAGCTATATCTAACATTGTTTTATATTTTTTCCTGACTAGATTCATCATCATTCCAGAACTATGAGTTTTATGCGTGTGTCTTCAAATTTCTATAGCTAACACTGTTGTATATGAATTATCAGGTGTCAATATCCCAAAAAAATAAACATTTTCATTGTGGAATGACAAGGTACTTTCAGGTGATCTAGATTAGGTTTTATATCTTACTTCGCTTCTGGCTTAAGAAGATATTAAGGATTTGGGCTCACTCCATAAGGGAATCACTTGTGGAACAAATTCTTTGCCCCACCCTGCTTGGTCCCTATACAGTGCAGGAGCCTGCTTTAAAGCCAATTCATGTGCATATTTTTCCCCAAGTTCTTCAGGTAAAATGGAGGCAAATGCTCCCATTATTACTTTTCTCCCC
Source organism: Pleurodeles waltl (assembly GCF_031143425.1). Taxonomy (NCBI): domain Eukaryota; kingdom Metazoa; phylum Chordata; class Amphibia; order Caudata; family Salamandridae; genus Pleurodeles; species Pleurodeles waltl. The sequence continues at coordinate 441,700,203 of NC_090436.1, read as the reverse complement.
TCGAGGTGCATCCCTTGTAAAAATTGGAGGCCAGTCTTTCTCTTTTAGGATAATGTCATATGAATTTGATAAGCGAAACCAGAATATAGATTTAGGTTTGTGCAATATATCACCCTCAATCTGTAGCTCAACAGCATAAACCCTCTATGGAGGGTTTGCATGTCCATTTGGTTTTTCAACCTGCATAAATTCTCAATTTGGAATCACCACCAGAGTCCTTGAGAGACTGACAAATTAGTGTCATTTGTGCTGCACAGTCCTGAAGGGCTACTGCCCAAGCCCTGTTCTGTAAAAGTATCTGTATCCTCCAAGACATCTTTTGCTAAACCTGCTACTTTCTTTTTTAAAATACAAATCCTTTCTCTACCTGTGTTATGCTAACTTCAACTTCACGTCAGCTCACTTTTCTGTTTGACAATAGCCTCCTTTCTGTGGGACTCCGTCAGTTCACTCCTTTCTGTCCTTTTACCATTGGCAGACTTTTGCAAAGAACAAGCAGAATGGAAGAATATTGATACCAGTCTGTCTTTCTAATTTTATCACTGTTGTTCAAAATGTATCCTCCCGTACTGGACTCCTGCATTGGAGGGTATCCTCCAGTACAGCTTATTCTTAAAAGTATCACAGCACACAGAGATGTAAACTTCTGAAATAATTGTAGGAAGTTGTTCACAATCTTGAACATGAACTGCTGCCAACCACTAGTCCATTGCCACAATGGCGGCTTCTCCCTGAATGTAACTTAGACCTACTGAAAAAACTGTTAAAAAAAATTAGCGAATAATGTAATTCCTAAATCCAGAGCCAGTGCAGCTCTCTGCTCATTCTATATGTGTTTTAACATCACCTGTAACACTGCTTATGAGTGTCTGCAATGGGTAATAGTGTCTATACCTGCAAAGAATATTCCCTATGTAGTACACTCATCTAAGGGTGGGACCATGTCAAGTGGAATACACATAGTTAACATCCTATATTTATATCTGTGAGGATAGATTGCTTATAACTGGTTATTTTTTTTAGCAATCCAAAATGGAATATCGTCTCATTTTGTTTGTGCATTGTCAATAATAACATTAATGGTCTATGAGCTGACAGGATGCGCTTGTTGTACAGGACCACAGGGGAAAAATGCTTCTCCAGGAGTGGTTTGTTGGGCATACTGTCAAAGTCACTAAAAAAAATGCCACTATCTGATTTAGCAAGTGTCTTACATCTGGAGTAGTCAAATTTACTGTGTCAGGATATGGTGTATACCCAGCTAATATAGGCCAGGTAGCCCCTTCATTGCTTAAGGACCCAGTCTAACATTATGAATTACATGTGGTAGTTGCTCCGCAAACCATGCTTGAAATTCTTAATATTCCAACAGGATTTATAACTTGCAATAGGGTTGATAATTGAACAGCGCTATATGTATGGCATCATCCACTGCAGCCGCCCGAAGGTCATCCCACGCTCGTGCTACTTCTATGATACCAGTCCCTCTGTTTGCCTCCCTCAGCAATACTTCTCCCTCTACTGTTGCCCATTTTACCAGCTCGCAATGCCACTTTAGTAATCAGGGTCCCCCCGATGATTTCCAATTGTGCATTATCTTGCGCTTCGCCAATAAAAAAGCAAAATCCTGGAACCTACTGGTAACTCTATTTTTCGAGGTGTGAGGGAACCGGCTCTGGTGTGCCTGGGATGTCCCTATCCAGGACAGTGGCCAGTAGCTCTGTGCAACTCCATAACATTTGCAGCAGTCCTGCCCCATTCTCCCTGCATCTGGAACAACCTGCCTCTGCAACCTGAAAGTATCTCTGAATTCGCTCGGGGGTTAAGTATGCTCTCTGCAGCATGTAGAAATTAATCAATTTGAATCGAGGGGTCATGGCCTGCCCGACTGTTATGGTGGATGCGTAATACCTCAGCGCTGCGTCAGCCCGACATAAATCCTGCATTTAGCACCCCTTCAGGGACCTGCTCGTGTCCCCCACTCGATAGCGGAGGAGAGCGGAGTGGTGGGAAAGACAAAATCGGCCTGGTGACGCAGGGGAGCGAGTTGCCGTCCGCGAGCAGTCGAGGAACTGCGGTGCCAGCGTGGAGGCCTGATCCCCAGGCCAGAAAAGCCTACAAGGTGAGCGGCGGTGACCCACAATGCCACAGTGATGGTGAAGGCTAGGGAGGCCTGAGCTGGGCAGGTGGCCGGGTTGTTGGACAGGCGCGGGCCGGGGTTTGGTGGAGGCCTTGACAGGAGGTAGCTGCTGAACCTAGACTGCGGGCGCCCATCGGCTCGGGTGGGCTAAGTTGCTAGGGTGGTGTGGATGAGCACATGGCTCCGCAGCCTAGCCGGGGTCCTGAGGAGCCCCTATCCCGTTACCAGCTCAAAGTGACGCATTGGGGGGAGGCCTGAGCCTACCTCCTCCTGCCTCTTATTGATGCTGAGAGCGGTGGCACGGAGGAGCAGAGAACCTACCCGGCCTTTTTGATCCCCAGGCCAGAAAAGCCTACAAGGTGAGCGGCGGTGACCCACAATGCCACAGTGATGGTGAAGGCTAGGGAGGCGGTCGATTGGAAGGTGGAACAGCACGGGCCCCTCATTGGACGAGAGCGCTTGGACTGGCAGAGGGCGAATAACCAGGTGAGTGTTACCCCAGACAGATGCACTAGATGAGAGGCTAGAGAACTGCGATGTGAGACCCTGAAACTGCGGGGAGCCGCCCGACGTAGTGGTCACCTGCTCCCCCTCTCATGAGAAGTGAAGATGCATCGGCAAACAGGTCGGGCAACATTGGTGGCAAGCGGCCGCCCCTCATTCTTTCTTAATAGCAAAAGTAGTGAGTATCTGTGACAGGCACCTGGAACTAGACCACATTTATTGCTAGGCTACCCCACAATCGAGCCCAGCCACGCTCTATACGAGACTTGCCGCTACCAGCTGGAACAGTAATTGAGGAGAACAGTGGACCCGCTGGAGTCTTGCTTGCGGCCGTGCTACTTTGCCCCACCCGGCCTTGCTGTCATGCGGCCGGAGGCCTAGGGGCAGAGAGACATTAACTGACCCACTAGAGACTGGATTGGGGGCCATCTTGGGAGCGCCTAGCTACCCCAGGGATGACTTCCAAAGGCAGACAAAGGACCAAATCCCAAGGACAGAGACAGGTGAGCAGGATGGATTAGCCAGATATGATGGACCCCATCCCTGTCGAGGATCCTCAACATGCCATCCTACAAAACACCCTAGATACGATTTTGGGGGCCATTGAAGACACTAAAATGACACTCCAGTGCGAAATTGGCCAGGTGTCAGTCGAATTGGGCCTACTGAGGGCTGACCACCAGAAATTATCCGATAGGGTTTGGAACACTGAAACTGTAGTAACGGACCTGAACCCATCCCACCAAGACACGAAATCCCAACTAGCGCAATTGACTGACCATGTCCACTGATTGGAGCGCAGAGCAGAGAATGCAGAAGGCCGTAATCAACAAAACAAAGGGACCAACATTGTATCCCACTTGGAGCAGTGGACGTAGCACCGCAACAGCTCACTTCTTTTTTTGCGTTAGAGCAAGCGCACCGAGTGCCGACTAGACCCACGGCCCCAGGCCGCCTGCCCTGTCCAGAGGTGGCAAAACTGCTGTACTACAGAGACAGAGATTTGGTGCTGCAGCGCGCTATAGAGGCTGGACCTTTCAAGGTGAGCAACAGTCAGATGACCCTGTTTCTGGACTTCTCCGTTGAGGTGCAATCCTGGCGGGCCTCATAGATAGAGATGAAGCAAACACTCTGAGAGGAAGGCATTCAATATTCGCTCCTAGTTCCCACCAGACTAAGGGTCAAACACCAGAGGAGGCATGGGTCTGGCTGGAGACATACAAGGCGGGAACAGACAACAGCCCACGAACGGAAAGAGATCCAGGAGGGCCAAGAGGTACCAAAGGTCGCGCAACTGTCCCCGGCCCCAGCGGGGACCCAAGCCTACCCCAGCACAGAACGAGATGGACAGGACGGCCCTGAGAGCAGAGGCAACACTGCAGAGCACTAAAATGACAGACGAGACCAACGGAGAGGATGCTGACCAGTGGGCGCCTTCCACTGACTCGTACCACAGCGGATGAACTAGTGTGATTCAGCCTCCACCGCCATAGACTCCGTAAGCGGCCCTTGAAGGGGTCTTTCTATAATCATCGGGCTGAGACAGCTGCGCCTCCCCCCGATTCTTGCCACAACACATAGCTGATGGTGAGATTTCTACAAGACTTGTTTCAACTGTTAAGTTTAATGTTTATGGTTTGGGCATCTGTGGGTCGTGGGTTTGTCCTGGGGTGTGGGAGTTGGGTCCTGTTGTTGAATTCTCAGTTCGCGCCTGTGTGGTCAAATATCGTTGAACCGGCGGAGACCCGGGTGGGCAGTAGGAGGGTATGGCTGGTGCTGGGAGGCTTCTGTTTGGGGGACACATGCTCCGCATTGACCATTATGCACCATTCTGGTTGATTACAAACTAGTGACATGGAATATCCGAGGAATCTGGACCATTGCTGGACACCATAAGTTCCTGACATATCTTAATAGAAGAGGTAGCCACATAGCACTACTCCAGGAAACACACATTACCGTGCGTGAGGCTGACTGTCTGTGGCGCAGGTGTAGGGACCAGATATACACCACCACATATTCTGCATTTGCATGAGGCACATTGATATGGGTGAGAGTGGGGATCCTTCTCGAAGCCACTGCCACGGATGTAGACGAAGATTGGCGATATGTACTAGTGGAGGGTAGACTAAATGGGAGGCATGTGACCCTGGGATGTATTCATGCACCAAACCAGCACCAGGTTCCTTTTTTACATGTCTTGGGTTGGATGGCTTGATTGTCCGGAAGGCAGCTGGTGCTGGGCAGGAACTTTAATTGTTCCCTTGACACTGAGATAGATTGCGCTAGACCACCACTGCATGGAGCTGTGGCTCACAAGGTGTTGAAGGGTGGAGGACGTCTGGCGAACCCAGCACCCCCAAGACAGGGATTATTCCTATTATTCGGGCCCCTACCGCCTACACACTAGAATAGATCGTTTTGTGCGCAGTAGATCCCTTAGCTCTGATGTTGTGCATACCAAATATCTGGGACACAGCCTGTCAGACCACAGTCCATTATTGCTAACCTGGTGCTGCGCATAGGCCCCCGATCCCTACATGGCAGCTCCAGCCAGCGACACTGGAGGATGTGACCTTCAGAGAATCTCTCAGGAAACACCTAACAGAACACATTACCATTAACAAGGGGACCACTGCGCCCCAGAGTATAGAGTGGGAGACTTTAAAACTAGTTACATGGGGGCACTGCATGGGCTAGACTGTAGGAACTCGAGAGTCCTTTGGGCGAGATTGCACCTGCCTAGATATGGAGATTCATGAAAGAGACAATGATCAAGGTGAGACTTTGAAAAGACTAGGGTGTCATAACTACCAGAAATACCTAGTCTCAGTACATGAGAAGAGGGTAAGTCAGGGAGGCTGCTGGTCTGACTGGTTTGCCCAGGGAATGTGAACGTCCCAGTCACCAGTCTGCGAATGGTAGATGAGACGTATGAGTGCTCCCCTTCAGACATCAACACAATGTTTAAAACCTATTATATGTCCCTCTACCGGCAGCCAGAGGATGCTCTGTTGCCAACGTTGGAATGTCACTTAGGGGCATTACTGTTGTGATCTCTTGGGCTGGAAGCAGGGGACCCCCTGGGTGAGCCAATAACGCTGGAGGAGGTCAAGGACGGGCTCCCTATGGAGTTCCATAAGTTGTGGTATCCCCACACCCAAATTGGTTGAGCTGTACACGGAAGCGTATGCAAAAGGCATACTTCTGAAGACAATGAGGAAGGCATTGGTGCTCCCCTTGCCCAAAACTAAATCCAAAGAGGCATTTGTGACCGATTTCCAACCATTATCCATGCTGAAATGCGACTTAAAGATATTGAGCAAGATCATGGCTAATCGATTGCTCCCTCAGATGTCTCAACTAATACATTACGACCAAAATGGTTTCATACCTGCATGCAGCACCTCCCTGAATCTTAGACGTCTGCACTCGCTCTTGCACACCCCTGGGGACCTACAGCACCCCAACGCTATGCTCCTATTGGGCAACCTGGAGAAAGCATTTGACTCCTTGAGGTGGGAGTGTCTGAGGGCAGTGATGGTCCGCATGGGACTGGGCGTGCGGTGGGTGCGATGGGTGGAGTTACTGTATAGTTCTCCAGTACCAAGGGTACGCACTGGAAAAACGATATATGATTCCTACAACATATTCTGCTGCAGCAAGCAGGGTTGCCCTTTCTCCCCCTTCTGTTTACTGTAGCCATTGAGCCCCTTGTGGCGCAGTTCCGTATACAAGGCCACGACCGAGGTGTGATGAGGAGTGATACTAACCATGTCCCCCCTGATATTCCCTGGTCCCCCGCTCATTTAAATACTTGGGGATACGAATATTCCATGCCCCTGGAGACCTTTGGGATGGAAACCTCGGTAAAGCAATCAGATCTCTGAAATCCTGCGTGGCGTTCTGGCGCTCCCTTAAGCTTCATCTGATGGCTCGGCGTCACTATCTAAATGATTATGCTACCCCGTTTACTAATTTTTTTATTAACCTTCCAGTGTCCATCCCGGTGCACTAGTTTAAGGACCTTGATGTCCTCCTTAGAGAATGCTTTGGGATGGCGGTCGACAGCGGACATCCCTTTCCACACTCCGCTACCCTACCAATGAATGGGGACTGAGGGTGCCAGACTTCGAGTTATACTACCTGGCAGCCCAATTACAGTGTATTGCAAAGCGGTTGGCGGGCAGGAATCTCTTGGACCTAGGTACAATACATGGGCAGATTATTGGTGACCTATTACTGGCTAAAATGCTTGACTCCAGGGTTCCCCTCCTGGCCCCGGGTGTCCTCCTGACTGAGACCCTGGCCTGCTGGAGAAGAGGACTGAGGTGCACTGGTGTAGGAGTCCCATATGCACCTGAGCTGCCCTTGGTGGGCATACCTCATGGCGTACCAGTGCGGTTTTTCATGCACCCCAGATGAAGCCCTGGACGGAAGTGGGAGTGGTGACATTGGGGGATTGTTTTCGGTTTGGTGCTTCACTCTCATTCGAAGACCTGACTGCCGAGACCAGCCTGCCAGTAGGGCAGTTTCTTACTTACCGCACACTCTCACGGGCTATAGGGGGCTGTGGGACATGTTGAATGCAAAACCCAATGTGTACAGAGTGCTTCAGCTCCTCCTGTCTATGGGCGAAGGTTCCCATCTAGTCACCTTGCTCTATACTGCCTTATATGAACTGACCTTAAAGTCATTACAAGTTAAGAACTAGATGGGAGGTGACATTGGGAAGGGTGATAACAGATCCTGAGTGACAGAGAGTCCTGCCCTACCCCCACAGGGTTTCTTGCAATTTGTGGTTTAAGTACTTCCAACATAATTACGTCCACCGGGCGTATTTAACACCACACAGGCTCAGAAAAATATATATGTACGGGAACCCAGGGGGTGCCCTAGATGCAATGCTCCCGACCCAGACCTTGACCACATGACCTGGGGGTGCCCGAGTTTATAGCAGTACTGGCTCAGGGTACTGGGGACACATTGAATCGGCCACTGGCAGCTGGCCCCTCTCTCTTTTTGTTAGGATTATTCCCTAGACCAACCTCTGGGAAGGTTGGCAACAGATTTCTAGACCTGACCTTGCTACTGGCCAGAAGCAGGATAGCCATGGCCTGGAAGTTGCTGTGGGCCTGATACTAGAGGACTAGAGGTGGGATGTGGTGAAGTGGGCACAGGCAGAGACACAAGCATTCAGGAGGGAGGAGGCATGGGGGTGTGTATTCGTCCTGTTGCCTCTCTGTGGTATGGGGTGCTGGGAGCATGGGAGTCGAGGGGGTGGGACACAGACCGAGAGACAGATGCTATAGTGCATGCACCCTATATAGAGCCAGGCCCGACCCCTGATCAGATGAGACCCCAGAAGGGGGACACACCTAACAGACACTGTACAAACACACATTTGCATGCACGTGGAAGCTGAACACCTGCCGCACTCAGCTAGGGTGGATACCCTCTACTGCTAAGGATTACCCTGCAATGAAGCACTAGCTCCCCACTCTGGAAGCCTCCTCTCCAACACGATTTACCAAGTGAACTCCTACAAAGATAAGGCACACAGGCGCTATTTTTAGATTTTTGTTCAATGTTTATTTCGTTAAATTGGGACAATAATGTGCATTTGATGTCTGATATGTCATCCTTAGTAATAAGATGTATGGGTGTATACATATTGTATAGTTGACCCTGAACCACTACCCTCACCTGTTACAGGCATGGTCCCACTGCAGTGCCCACCACAAGATAATAATGCTGATTATGTGTACTACACCATATGAATCCTGAGCACGAGGTGTAATATTTTTGAAAATGCCAATTAACAAAGTTTTAAAAAAAAGTACATTTGAAGTGAGCATTTTGAGACACACGAGGGGTCCTATCGAGAATGGCATCCCAGGCCTCCTCCAAAATCGGGGTTCCCAAATCTTCATCCCAGCTAGTCCTCAGCCTTTCAAGCGGGCAGCAGTGATCTCCTCGAGGGCCCTATAAAAGCAGGAAATCACTTTCACAGTGCCTGAGGAGAGGGCTATATATCTACAGCTGCCTAGAGCCAGGGGCTCAACAGAACTGCTAACGCGTCCCAATCTGGTTAATTTATTCACTCTGGGACTCGTTTTTAGGCCAATGAATCTTTTGACCCTGACTGAAGACACCGTAGGATGAGATAACTGATCAATATGTCAATCAACAAGTCAATAACGTTATCAATAAAACTCGCAAACCACCATCACCTTTCAGTCATGAATAACCACACCAGTTTTGCATGATTTTGTGAAGTTTATTCCCTATTGATTACAATTCTAGTAGCAAGTTTATTAGTCTCAAAACCATGAAACACATCAGCATTGTCATAATATGGCAACTCGAATAGGATTTCATCAAAGCAAAGATCACAAACATTAGAACATAACACGACGTCAACATGAATTATCCTTAGCAGAGTAACATTAGTGTATCATTCAACAAAGCCTTGATTCAGTCAATTGTCTATTTGCGTCCGTTTAGTGAACCCCTTAACTAACCTCAAATTAGCATTGGCATGTTGGGCTTCATGCAAAACAATTTAGTAACACGAATTTGGAAAACATCTATCTATGGTCTCTGTCAAAAGAAGCAGTTGGTACCTAGAAAGGAAAGGCAAACAGACAATTACAATTTCATCATCAATAGTTACCCTCTGTAATGGGTCAGCATACAGAGTCAGTCTTCATCCTCAGGACATCAGTTGATTCGCCATCAGCCAGGGAATTCAGCAAGACGGGGTAAATAGGGACACTTCCCTCATAAGGAGGAGAAGTATAGGACGGGCAAGATAGGGACAAGGATGGTTTGAAAAAACAAACAGCAAAGTCTCTATGCAGAGTGACAAAGTGTCTAGGTCATAGCAAAAGTTTGCAATGGCATCTCCCAATGGCTCCTCCTATCAAAGGTTTTTAACCCTTTTCTATTGTACAGTACCCTAATTTCTAATTGGTTAGGGTTGGCACCCCATTATCTCCATCCAATGGGTTTTCACTGGTACTATAAAAATTTGTCACCCCATAACAGTTCCCACGTAGTTTATTGGTTCTTATGATTGACGTCTCCAGCGGGTAGAATGTCCAGTATGATTTCATACTCTCGTGGTCCTCTTGCATCCTCAGTCAGTAGTTCCATTGTCTGTACCGGTTTAGGCGACCTTGGACCTGTAACCAGTCTACACTGTTGCATTCAGCAAAAATGTTTCCTTGAGCAAATCGAATTTCGTGAGAACGGATCTACTACGGTTACACTCATCTTCTAGCTTTTGGAAAAATACGAGTACATGTCCTTCAGCAAGTCAGCACACTGCACGTTAGAAAAACACATTTAATATGAAACCGGGCAGCTAGGCCTCGACTCATGCTAACTAAGGCCTAATGATTTATTAACAAAACCTTAACATATGACTCTTAATATTAGTGCAAAATCATACATTAACATATCATTATTTCATTATTAGTCAGCTTCATTAATCATTGTATAAATTGGTGGCCACTCCCCGTGGGCACATTTCAAGCACGTGTTTAGCAATAACACATTAATAAATTTTCTATGCGGCATAATTATGCATTAGTTCATAAACATTTCATGTTAATTTTGAGTATAAGAGCTACGCTCCCTCAGTCCCTCCTCTGATGACACTTGTCATCACACAAAACCTTTCCCTTCACAACCTTTCACTTCTTAGTTCGCGCATTTCATATTCGTCTCCCCTTCTTGATTTTTCCCAAATTTCTTTGAACATTTTCTCCTTTTTCTTTTCCTCTTTCCTTTTATTGCGTTTTGCCAATTTTCTTTTAATTCTTTTACTAATTTTGCATGATAACCATAGTCCCAATAAACAAGCTAGAACAATCAATATACCCCCTATTAGTTTCGCAAGTACCCCATTCCAAATACTACCAAACCAATTCCCCACTTTAGCAATTCCTTTTCCAACTTTTTCCCACACTCCAGGTTCTGTCAGCTCCTTCAAATCTGCACTGTCTTTTGTTAGGTAGTAAGCATACCCCTAATCTTATTACTATTGTCTGGAATGAATGCACAACAGTGGCGCTTATTAAGCACCTTACAGACTCAGCCACTCTTCACTAAAAGAATGTCTAAAGCAAGCCGGTTTTGAAGAGTCATAGCCCTCTCCGCAGCAAGTTCAGAATCCATCAGGAGTATAGCCCCTGTGAAGTTTGTCAGCATGTTATCCACGATAGTAGACAACTTTCTAATCTTTATGGAGTTTAAGATAACCCCCACTGAAGGAATTATGGCTCCAAATATATCACCTACGACAGCAGCCGCTGTGTCTCTCTTTTGTCTAGTATGGTGTAATTCAGACATTTTAGGAAGTTGCTTTAAGTCATCAATTTGGTAGATCTTTGGGAAAACTATTCCCAAATAACATGTCCCATACCATCCCTTTAGAAGACGGTAATAAGCATTAAGTCCACATATGTAATAGATCCCAGGGATCGCTGGATCTTCTCCATTTAACATGAACGTCCATTTACTCTGAAACAAAAACACATGCCTGCACTCACTTGTTCCCACAAATAAAGTGTCATGCTCAGATTGTGGCCTATATATACAAAGCTTTCCTATGTGTAATGCGTCTATAGCTAATTTACCCTGTGTCTTTATTGCACTATAAGCATAATCATTTGCAAATATTTGTTTTTCTAATCCATTTTCTAGCCTTTCCTTTAATGCTTTTCTTCTATCATCCGTGTGATCTAAGAAGCTCTTCTCTACAGGCGTTTGTAAGCAGGTTAGATTATTGTGGTGCGCATAAGCTGTCCCAAATGTCAGTGTCGGCTCAAAGAAACCCCTAACTATTTTTATGCTGTGTTCCTTAGCTAATTTATTTAGAAACTCTATTACAGGTACAAAGGAAAATACTACATCTAGGTTAGAATAGAAGTATTGGACATGTTCTTGATCATAGAATCTTATTAATAGCAAACTACAGCTTATTCCGTAAGTAAGCAGCAGACTATGGTAAGTAACCCCTTCTTGTACTGACGAAGGAATCTTTGTGCACACATAGCAATTTTCTGCATCCATTGTGTCAACATACTCATTCAACAAGCGATAGAAGACATTAGTAGATAGTTCCCTTTTCGAATTAGTTCCCTCATGCAAGTACTTTGTATCCTGCTCAAACCTGTCCCATGGTGTTAGTGTAGCAGTCTCAGGAGTTGAAACATTGTTAGTCGCATTCTTATCCACCAATGGCACTCCCACAATCCCACCTATAATTATTATTGCACATACAATACCCAAAATAACACTCAACCAACCAAGCATCCTACTCCTATCACTATTATTTCTAATGTTACTCATGATCTGTAAATAATCAGACAGCAGAATAAGATAAAGCAAACAATCAACTTTGAGGAAGATTTAAAAGCTCTTTTTTTTTTTATCGTTGTGCAAAAGTCTCTCTCTTAGCAAGTATTTACAGCGTTTCACTCACTCCCAGGACCCTTTGTCAAATCAGGTTAGCAGCTTGTCATAATCGTTTTTTTTTTTCTTCAAAGTCAATTCAGGTGAACAGTGTCACATCCGTTAATTTATCAGTTTCTTTTCTCAAGCTCTTTTCTCTGTTTATTTAATTTCAGCTTTACCACAGTCTCTTTCTATGGTTGAATTCAGGTACTGTAATATTGACCTGGAATTTCTCGATCAAAACAGAATGCCAAGAATTCTTGTTGCCATTCAGCTGATGTTGCATACGCCCATTCAGGACTTGCGTACCTTCTGTTTGCAACTCTCTTTCTTTTCAGTTTGCGATCACCCTGCAACTCTCCTTCACTTAGATCTTCTTTCCTGGTTGTGTCGACTTCTTCCTCTATTGTTTCGTTAGGGATCACTTTCTCCCTTGCAGCTTGTGGCTCCGGGCAATTATCTCCTTTAAGTGTTTTCTTTCCGCACTGCCTTTCAGGATATTGAACAGTGCCCTCCTCTTGTGCTATGGTGTTTTCTCTTGATGGACCTGCAAGCGGCTCAGGAGGAGTTGGAACACTTTGACCTCCTTCTGCCTCACCTCCTTCGCCTTCAGGGTCTGTCAAGGGCTCAACTTCGAACCCGTATCCTTCTGCTTCTGGGAGAACCTCTCTTTGCATCGGTTCCCCTGATGCCTCAGCTGAGATAGGCTCACTGTCACCCCTCTGGATCGCGTTTGCTGCTTGAGTGACTAAGCCTTCCTCAACGGGCTCTCCTTCAGTCTCAGTTCCCCTTTGATTACTCTCCGGCCCTGAGACTTCCTTCTCTGCAGCAGTTCTTTTTGACAATTCAAGTTCCTCATCAGTTGGACATGTCACCTTCTTTGTGTGACTAGCATGGATCCAGTTTGGAAGTTCTGCACATTTCACAGCAGTAGTAGTTGTCAATATTACTTGATATGGCCCCTTCCAACATGGCTCCAAACACGACTTCCTCACGTGTTTCTTGACAACAACCCAGTCACCGGCTTTCAGGGTGTGACCTGGATCACTTATCGGTGGCAATGTGGTAGCTTCCACCTGGTGAGAGAAAGAGCAGACCACGTCAGCCAGACCCTTGCAGTAGTCCAACACCATATCATCCGTGATATTCACAAGAACATTTGCAGGCACTGCGGGCATTCTCATAGCTCGGCCCATAAGAATCTCATGAGGAGACAGTCCTGTTTTCTTGTCAGGTGTGTTTCTCATTGACAACAGCACTAAGGGCAATGCATCTGGCCATTTCAAATTGGTAGCTGTGCACATTTTCGCCATTCTCGATTTCAAGGTACCATTCATCTGCTCCACTAGTCCTGATGCTTCAGGGCAATAGCTACAGTGTAATTTCTGTGCAATGTTCAATGCAGCACACAAGAGCTTAATCACCTCATTGTTGAAGTGTCTTCCCCTATCTGATTCTAAAGAGATCGGAAACCCAAAACGTGGTATTAACTCCCTAAGCAGCAGCTTCGCTACTGTGAGACTGTCATTTCTACATGTAGGGTAAGCTTCAATCCAGTGACTGAAAATGCACACAATCACCAACACGTACCTCAGGCTTTCACACACAGGCATCTCAATGAAATCCATCTGCATTCTGCTAAATGAACCTCCTGCTCTCCCAATGTGGCTCAAATTCACCACAGTCCCTTTCCCCGCATTCATCTGCTGACAGATGATGCACCTGTGACAGATGACTTCTGAAGCTTTTGGATTGAACCAGTCGACGTTGAATAACCTGATCATTGCGTCTCTCCCAACATGTACTTGCCCATGGTAAAACCTTGCAAACTGTGACAAAAGGCTGTTTGGCAAAACCATTTTCCCCTCCTCTGAAACCCATAAATCATCAGATCTTTGTACGCATTGCATTTTGAGCCAAGAACGTTTCTCCTCTTTACTGGCACGTCCCTGCAACGATTTTAACTCATCTAGTGTGTCAACCACCCTTAGTGCATACCCTGAGCATTTTTCATTTTCAGTTTCAGGTAACAATTCCCATTGGTCTTGAAACGATATACAGTTCAAAGCACAAAACCTTGTGACTTGATCTGCATATCCATTTCCCATTGACACAAAGTCTTGTGATTTAACATGAGCACTGTATTTCACCACGGCAATTTCAAGAGGTAACTGAATCACGTGTAACAAATCCTTATTTTTCTCTCCATTTTTCACTGGAGAACCAGAAGAGGTCAGGAAACCTCTCTGTGACCACAGTTGGCCAAAATCATGTACAATTCCAAATCCGTATCTGCTGTCAGTATAGATAGTGGCTTTCAGGTTCTCAGCTGCATGGCATGCCCTAGTAAGAGCAATTAATTCAGCCACTTGAGCAGAGTATACTCTTTCGAGTCAGGATGCTTCTAGGATACCAGTGATTGTACATACAGCATATCCAGCTCCCAGCACTCCTACTGAGTCTCTCAGGCATGAACCATCAACAAAGATAATGTAATCATTTTCTTCCAACTGGGTATCTTTAATGTCGGGTCTCGGTTTGGTGCACAGATCTGTTACCTCAAGACAATCATGTTCTACCTCCTCAGCATCATCAATGTTTGCATTTTCGATAGGAAGCAAAGTTGCCGGGTTTAACACAGTACATCTTTTCAGGGATACATTCGGTGACCCCAGTATAATTGTCTCATACTTAGTTAGTCTTGCATTTGTCATATACTGCGTCTTTGTTCGGGTCAACAGGATTTCAACTGAATGCAGGACCATTACTGTTAAAGGATGTCCCATCACTATACCTTCACACTGAGTGAGGCTTTGACCAACTGCTGCAACTGCATGCAAACAACCCGGTAAGGCTGCTGCGACTAGGTCCAAAGTAGCTGAAAAATATGCTACTGGGCGGTTTGCACCTCCATGGACCTGTGTCAGGACAGACAAAGAACTAGCATCACGTTCATGACAAAACAGTACAAAAGGCTTTGTGTAATCAGGCATACCTAAAGCTGGTGCCCTGCACATGCTTTCCCTCAGTTTCATGAATGCCTTCATCTCTTTCTCGGACATGGTTATGGCACCCGGGCCATCCTGAATTTCCTTGACAGTCAATCTCACCAAAGGTTGAGAGATAATCGAGAAGTTGGGAATCCACTGACGACAGTAGCCCACCATTCCCAAAAACATCCTAACGTCTCTCTTGGTTGTCGGGGATTCATCTGCAATATGGCTGTCACCCTTTCTTTGGATATTTTCCTTGACCCTTTTTCAATCAGGTGACCTAAGTACTTCACCTCTTTCTGACAATACTGCAGCTTCTTTGGGGACACTTTATGTCCATTCTTTCCCACTTGAAGTGGATGGTAACTCATTCGCAAACGGGAAGGGGTGCCCATGGGACCCCTTCCCCTTTGTGAATGCTCACAATAATATTTTTTCAGAGCAGGCAGTGGTCCTATGGACCACTGCCTACTCTGAAAAAAAACGAAACTAAAAGGTTTCGGTATTTTTTCTATTTGCAGCTCGTTTTGCTTTAAGGAAAACGGGCTGCAAAGAGAAAAAAAAAACTGCTTTATTGAAAAGCAGTCACGGACATGGTGGTCTGCTGTCTCCAGCAGGCCACCATCCCCGTGAGTGCCCAGACTCGCTATGGGGTCGCAAACTGCGACCCACCTCATAAATATTTATGAGGTGGGTCTTTGCGACTCCATAGCGAGTTGCAGAAGGTGTCTGAGACACCTTTCTGCATTTCCTTTTGCGAGGTGCAAATTGCGAGTCGCTGGGACTCGCAATTTGCACCTCGCAAAAGGAAACCTACCTACATCTGGCCCTAAGTCTCTTCCCAATAGGGATACAGGACTCGAGTCACAGACTACAAATCTATGTAATCCCTGGAAGGTACCAATCTCAACTTGGACCGGATCTGCAATCGGATTTGTCAGGAACTGATTTGCTACTCCTACCACCCTTATGGTACGCCCCGAAAGTGGCAATTTTGGAACCTCTGCACTTCTGACTGTAGAGCGAGTAGCTCCTGTATCAACTAGGAACGAAACCTTATGACCCATCACCTTTCCTTCTACATAAGAACCCCTCTGATCTACTTCTAGGGGCGCTGCAAGCCTGCACTCCTCACTATCTGAACAATCATCCGACCATTCATCGTTTATTCCATCCTCACCACGCAATGGGAACTGCTGTACTGTATTATTTTGACTCATTGTTTGACCTGTTGAGGAAGCATCACCTGTTGCTGTCCCATTGGAGCTAATGGTATCTGCATTTGCTGTTTAGGTACCATAGGAATCTGCTGCTGTACCTGCTGCATCTGTGCTGGTTGAACACGTGGCATTTGCATTTGTTGCATGGGTTGGAGACCCTGCATCTGCACCATATTATTCTGGAAGTTCGGATTTTGACCCCTCATTTTTGGACCCCTTACATTTTGAAATGTTCCGACATCATTGCTTTGTTGAACAACACCATCCTTCACCACCATTGGGCATTCCCGCTTCCAGTGCCCCACGCCCCCGCACGGGTGACATGGTGACATCTTTTTCATCCCCTGCACATCATTTTGAACCACAACGGTATTCATATCTGGACCACGGTTCACAAAACCTCCTCGACCTCGTCCTCTCGGTTGTACCTGAAACATTCTATTTCCCTGCGGTTGCTGTTGTACCATCTGCTGTATTCCATTTCCCTGCATCCCTGCATCCCTGCTTGCACTGCCTTAATTTGCATCACCATCACTTTCTCCTTCAACTTTCTCTGTTTCAGGTCAATCTCGTCACTACAGTATTTTGCATACTGCAACTCCTCATCAATCGGCTTCACTTGCCAACAGATCAAATGATTCTTAATCATCTGGCTAATCTCTGGTCTCAGCCCTTCAACAAACCTGAACACGAGGTGATTCATGTCTTTTGGTTCTATGACCTCAGTGCCACTGTAGTGTTTGAATGCCTTCAGCAACCTCTCATAGTAAGCATGTATCAACTCTTAGCCCTCCTGTGACGTTCAATAAATTTTCTGCCAATCAGTCACTTTCGACAACACTTTCTGCTTCAAAAACTCAATCACTTTATGATAATACCTCATCACTCCAGAAGACGGTGCTCCAGTAACCTTGTCCCTTGCTGGTTCCTCTGTTGGCCAATCCACACCTCTCTTGCACTCAAGCCATAAGTCAGCTGGAACTATTATCTCAAACAGGGTATTCAAGTTTTCTCAAAGACATTTCGCAAGCTTCACAAACCTGTCCGTCTGCTGGTACCACTCTATCGGCTTCTCCCTCAACCTGGGATAATCATTTGTAAATGACAGGATGTCACCCCTAGACCATGGTACATGGACTAAAACTCCTCCAGCTGTCTCTCTCATTGGTAACATTTTTATTGTTCCTGTGACTGGTACAGCTTTCGCCTGCTTTGGTTCCGAGCCGTCACCTTTCTCTTTATCTCTCTTCTTTGCCCATCTGCCTTCCCACTTCTCTAATGCTCCCCAAATTTGAGCACTCTGCAGTATCTCTTTAAGATAAGCCTTCATTCCGGTAGATCTCATATGATCAAAATCTTTAGGCTCAAAGTCTAACCTATAGCTCCTCTTCAACTGCTTAGTATTTTCTATGTCTATGCTGTATTTGTCCGCTAGGTTTGCCAACCTCTGATGCACCCTGCTCACTTCTTTGGTTATTTTGGGGCACAGATACCTCAATTTTGCTTCTGTGTATGACTCTAATCTGTTCACCCCCATCATTCCTTCTATTGGTTCTGTGGCTTCTACACCCAGTCTCACAAAATTCAGATATTCTGATCTCTCTGCGGTCACTGTAGTAGTCTGCGGAGTGTTGAGCTTTTCTAACCACTCATTCAATTGTTGCGCTGTTAAGCCTTGCAACTAAACATTTCCAGACTGCATCACTGGTGTCTGCGTCGTATTTGTACTCATTACCTGTGGGGTTAGTGTTCCCAACCCTGCTTGCCTCATTGTCTCCAAAGGAACCCCAATCGGACTAAAGTCCAACAAGGACCTAGACCTTTCGGCTGTCTGTCCTCCTTGTGTCATTCCTTGCACGTTTCCGTTAGACCCTCCTCTTATTGCCTCTTGGGTCATTACTCCCTGATCACATATGCCAGGCTTAGTTTGCGCATACAGCGGTACTATTGGACCAACTGTAATTGGCAATGATATAGCGGCTGGTGACTGTACATTTCCAAAACCCTGTAGAGCGTTAACTCCCACAGCTTGATTCATCATGGGTGCTGTAGCTACTGACTGCGGTCCTGTGACAGAAGTATAATTCGGAACCACCTGTTGCTGCGGCTGGGGCAGCAATTGTGGAGTTGGCTCAATCTGCACTAACTTTGATCTTGTGTATACTGGATTAGGCGACACCATCAAACTCGTAGTTGTCTCTAGGACTGGGACATCAGGATAAAGCCTCTGAATTTGTGGTGGCTGTAACTGTATCTGTGTGTCTGGTGCAGTGGGTACACTGACACCATTCTGTATCAAAACTGTATCACTTGTCTGCACTGTATTCGTGATTCCCTTATTCTGTGCCGGATCTTCAGGACCTGCATTAGTACTCTGTCCATTATCATTTATGGCATATGGTGGCGGGCGATCATGTAACAACTGATTAAGAAACTCTTCATCATCTGAATCATCTGCATCTGCCCAAGACCTCTGAGTCTCCTTTGGCTTACTAGAGCCCTTGTCTGTCTTACAAGTGGCCTTCTTTCCCTGTGCCTCATCTTCTTGAGTTATTGCCGGAAACATCTTAATTCCGTCAACTATTCCCCTTCTCCACATCTTGGTCTCACTATCCCATTTAGCCTCCGCTAGAGTCTTTTCTGCTCTTTTCATTCTCCTCATACATTTCTGCTGCCTTTGTTGCATGGCCATTAAATCCCAGACCGATAATGCCTCATACTGAGCTGGTCTCGTGGGCGGCTTTTGCTCACTTAGCACCCTTCGCAGATTTTCCAAAATCCTTATATTAAACGTTCCGTACTCCGGGAACGCTAAACATCCCTCCTTCTCTGTCAGTTTGCACCACTGCTTTAGCCAAAGACATGGCGCGACTCCCTTCTCCTCCATTACGATATAAGCCGGAGTATCCTCTGGCGGTGTAGGCTCCCCCATACTCGCTGTAATGTATGTATCTCCCCTCAAAGCACACTTTAGAGCCTTAAAAACGTCATTTTTGCGTCTTTTATTTTATTTAGAATCTAATCAGGAAGTGACTTTAATTCCCAGAACACCCTTCACCTACCTTCTCAACCAATTGCCTCTCACGGACCGCTGTCAATCCGTGCGCGACCCTTCTCAGCAACTGACCTGTCCCAGCACGGCTCAAATGACGTCACACCCACACACACTGCGGCTGACAAAGTCTTGCGGCTTGTCCTCCTCACACAAAAACTAATGCAATATATTGCGAGCACCTTTAACAACAAAACCCCAAAATTTGCCGGTTTACTACAGGAAGGGTTACACAATCGCTTCAGAACTTTACAGAGATTTCACTTGAAGCCTCGGCCGCTACTCTCTCCTTCTCAGCTCCCGCACTCGCAAGCAGAATTCGACCCGCAAATTCTACTCTCGACTTGTCAATGGTTCGTTCTAGTGCACTTTAGAACTTGCCAAATCTCCATCGAAGGTTTCACTCACACTATTTGACTCAAACTCGACTTGTCAACCACGCCCGATTGACCTATTAAACCGCACAAATTACAACATAAACCAAGTGTCTCATACACTTATCAATATACTCCAGAGTCTTAGACCACGCCGGGTCCGTACATCACCAACAACCATGTGGACATTTTTTTTAGCACAAAGAGCCACACTCACATGAAGTTCGCCGACTTCACTACTCTCATACTGCGGAGTACGCCCACTCCTACTAAAACAACATGACCTGGCCTAAATTCATACAAACTTCACAAATCACCTGCAATATGCATAAGCTGAGCAAGCGCAAATTCTATTTCACACATACTAGAACGCCGAGAACATACCTAACTCACTTAGGCAAGCTCCGAGATTCCAGGAAAGTCATGGGGAATTTAGAAACACATCATACCTCTAATTTGCATTATTTTGAAAAACACTTTAAACAATGGTCCTTCGTCCTAGGGCCCCAAAGAGCCTAAACCGTCGCTCTGCTACCAGAACTGCTAACGCGTCCCAATCTGGTTAATTTATTCACTCTGGGACTCGTTTTTAGGCCAATGAATCTTTTGACCCTGATTGAAGACACCTTAGGACGAGATAACTGATCAATATGTCAATCAACAAGTCAATAACATTATCAATAAAACTCGCAAACCACCATTACCTTTCAGTCATGAAGAACCACACCAGTTTTGTACGATTTCGTGAGGTTTATTCCCTATTGATTACAATTCTACCAGCAAGTTTATTAGTCTCAAAACCATGAAACACATCAGCATTGTCATAATATGGCAACTCGAATAAGATTTCATCAAAGCAAAGATCACGAACATTAGAACATAACACAACGTCAACATGAATTAACCTTAGCAGAGTAACATTAGTGTATCATTCAACATAGCCTTGATTCAGTCAATTGTCTATTTGCGTCCGTTTAGTGAACCCCTTAACTAACATCGAATTAGCATTGGCATGTTGGGTTTCATGCAAAAAAAATTAGTAACACAAATTTGGAAAACATCTATCTATGGTCTCTGTCAAAAGAAGCAGTTGGTACCTAGAAAGGAAAGGCAAACAGACAATTACAATTTCATCATCAATAGTTACCCCCTATAATGGGTCAGCATACAGAATCAGTCTTCGTCCTCAGGACATCAGTTGATTCGCCATCAGCCAGGGAATTCAGCAAGACGAGGTAAATAGGGACACTTCCCTCATAAGGAGGAGAAGTATAGGACAAGCAAGATAAGGACAAGGATGGTTTGAAAAACCAAACAGCAAAGTCTCTATGCAGAGTGACAAAGTGTCTGGGTCATAGCAAAAGTTCGCAATGGCATCTCCCAGTCCTCGTATCAAAGGTTTTTATCCCTTTTCTGTTGTAGAGTCCCCTAATTTCTAATTGGTTAGGGTTGGCACCCTAGTATCTCCATCCAATGGGTTTTCACTGGTACTATCAAAATTTGTCACCCCATAACAGTTCTCACGTAGTTTATTGGTTCTTGTGATTGACGTCTCCAGCAGGTATAATGTCCGGTATGATTTCATACTCTCGTGGTCCTCTCGCATCCTCAGTCAGTAATTCCATTATGTGTACTGGTTTAGGCGACCTTGTACCTGTACCCAGTCTACACTGTTGCATTCAGCAAAAATGTTTCCTTGAGCAAGTCGAATTTCGTGAGAACGGATCTACTATGGTTACACTCCTCTTCTAGCTTTGGAAAAATACGAGTACATGTCTTTCAGCAAGTCAGCACACTGCACGTTAGAAAAACACATTTAATATGAAACCGGGCAGCTAGGCCTCGACTCATGCTAACTAAGGCCTAATGATTTATTAACAAAACCTTAACATATAACTCTTAATATTAGTGCAAAATCATACATTAACATATCATTATTTCATTATTAGTCAGCTTCATTAATCATTGTATACATTGGTGGCCACTCCCCGTGGGCACATTTCAAGCGTGTGTTTAGCAATAACACATTAATAGATTTTCTATTCGGCATTATTATACATTAGTTCATAAACATTTCATGTTAATTTTGAGTATAAGAGCTACGCTCCCTCAGTACCATTTCCCCAATGTCGACGGATAGTCGCAGTAACTGCCCTGTGTAAGAGGAAATGCCCACTAGGAACTTCGAGGCAGGTCTGAAGTCCGCAAATGAAAGTAACTCCTCTTCCTTAAACAGGTTCACCAGGGTAGAAGCTTCCACCCTCGCCCAATCCGTTAGGCCTCTCCATGCAGGAGGGTTCTCAGCATGGTTATCAGAAGGTCCGTGAGTATGGAAATTTGGTATGTACCCTTCGTAGGCATCTGGCCCAGCATTTAGCATTCACCCTGAATTCCCCAGTGTCTGTTGTGGAAATATGCCTCGCCCTCAGGAATGTTCTTAGTAGTTCTGTCTCCCCAGGCACGAAAGGGTCCAACTCCTGCTCCGTGCTCTGCCTGCCCGCTAACCACCGGACAAACCACTGTAGCTATGCCACTAAGTAATACCCCTTGAAATCCGGTGCCGCCAACCCCCCCTCCGCCACTGGTCATTATAGTGTGGCCAGAGCTACCTGTCTATGGGCTGAACCCCATATAAATGCCACAATTTTTTAGTCCGATTCCCTAAAGGTCGCCCGAGGTATTCACAATGGGAGCGCCCCGAAAATGTATTAGAGGCGGGGCATGGCAACCATCTTCAACAATGCTATTCTACCTGTAACTGATAATGGGAGGGTTTTCCAAAAATCTATATTAGATTTCAGGGTGCATAGAGCACTGCCCACATTCCCGTCCAGGAGATCAGTGTGCGATCGTGGTATATCTTGACCCCCCAGGTAAGAAACACATCTTGGGCCGACTGCAGGTCACCCGGCTGAGTGAGTTTCGCAGTTATTGGGAACACCTGGGATATCTGCCAATTCACTTTAAGGCCCAACAGCCGGCCAAAAGCATCCAGCATGGCGCTGGCCCCCGCTAACTCGCCCGCAGCATTCTGTAGGAATAACAGCATAGCATCAGCATATAAGGGTACCCTGTGCCAATGCTCCTTTAATCTCAGCCCCTGGTAGTGAGTTCCCAAGCAATCCTGGGCAGCCAGTGGCTCCACAGCAAGAGCAAACAGCAAGTGGGACAAAGGGCACCCCTATCGTGTCACCCTCTCCCCCGTAACTGTATGAAATCACCCTATTCACTTGAACTTGCGCCATTGGGCCCATAAGTAGTAACCTAGTCCAGGTCAAGAAGCCATGTGTGGCATTACCTCATATAGATACTCCCACTCTAGGCTGTCAAATGCCTTTTCTATGTCAACGGCCATAACCACTGCTCCTTTATGAACAGGGGCCCCATGTTCTAGAATGGAGAGAAGGTGCCTGATATTAATGGCTGTGTTACGCCCTGTGATGAACCCAGCCTGATCCGAGTGCACAAGCCGGGGCATGTGGGGGAGCAGTCACGTGGCCAGTATTTTACTTACAATTTTATAATTGACATTCAGCATCGAAAGGGAACTGGGGGGGATTACCGGGCTTCAATACCAGCAGTGTCAGTGCTTCTCAAGTAGTGTAAGGCAGGAAGCCTACTGCCTGGGCCTCATTATATAGTGCTTCCAGTCTAGGTCCTAATTGGTCTGAATAAGTCATGTACCATTCCGAACGAAACTCATCCGTCTCTGCGGTTTTCCCACGTGCCATGCACTTTATTGCTGCTTTAATTTCTTGTTGGGTAATAGCCTCCCCAAGCACCTCTGCCTCCTCATAAGTAAGGTGAGGTAACTCTAGTGGGTCCAGATATGCCCTTGCTGCTTCTGCCTCCCAGGCGCATGTCCTTCAATGCAACTGCGTGTAATATTGAAGGTAGGAGTTATTGATCCTTTCTTGCCTATATTCTTCACCCCCATTGTCCATCTCCAGTTCTAAAATGGGATTCCTGTGCTTTGTGGGGTTGCCCAGTCAAGCAAGTAAAGTTCCAGCTCTGTCCCTCTCCCCATGCATGCACGCCATGTATCCCCTATAGTCAAAGCAGCAGAGTCTCTCTACCTTTGTCACTCCCTCTTCCTTCTTATCCAGCAGGGGCTGTTGTTGGCCTGGGTTTTTCCGGCCTCTGCCACTCAATCTGACGAAGTTCCTCCTCAGCGTCCAATACCTCCTTCAATAATGACCTCCTCACTCCCATCTCCAACGCCAAGCATTTGCCCCTTAACGTTACTTTGAATGCTTCCCACTCCGTTTGCTTGCTCAAAGCTGTCCCTTCATTGCTTTAAAAAAATTGGTTTATGCACTGCCTTATTTCCTCCCTAAAGACCTCGTCTTCCAACATTTCAGGCTTGAGTTTCCATGTGGGTATCCTAGTTCTAGGGCAGTGCCAGTCGCAGCTCAGAAGGATCGGGTTATGGTCCGAAATCATGCAGGCCAAGTATTCTGCGTTCGTTACTGTGCTGTGCACATCGGGGGAGCACAGAAAAGTATTGAGCTGCATGTGCAGATTATATAAATTGGAGAAATGGGAATAATCCTTATTGTAGGGATGTGTCAATCGCCACAAGTCTCCTAAGCCCCATGCCCGCTGCCAATCTGAGAGTGTCCGGCCAACCTCTGTGCTGGTGAGTTCCTCAGTGGGGGATGCGACCTGTCCATCTCTATGTCCGCCACACAATTAAAGTAGCCCCAATCACTGTAGCCTGAGTTATGTAGGGCACCAAGATGTTCCAGGACAATATTTTATAGCTCGGTTGCGCAGCCATACTGATTACCAACAGTCTGGATGCACAGACACCCCAACACCCTCCCCATCATGTGTGCCCACAGACTATACCGTGTTACATATTGATGCAATTGTTGGAATCCCCATTAAACAAACTCCCAAAACTTCAACAAACATCCTCTTCTCAGGACAAATCAAGCAAAGCCCCCTGTCCAAACTGATTTAATCCCAACCATAAGATGTGGACTATCCCACAAAACATACATATCAGAACAATCCAGGGACTCCAACTTGAACTCCCGATCCAAAGCCCCAATCAGGATTGTACAAGAGGCAATATTGTGCATCCTGATAATATCCATCATAACACTTCCACCCCAGGTGGAAGCCAGACAGTGCCCACTGTGTTCCTTAGCCAGTGCTAACCAGCAGCCAGTAGTGCTTCAGGCCCCTGAATGATGTCATCTGCAGTAGTGTGCTGGAGGTGCTCAACTCATTTGAGGTCGAGCCCGATTCTGAGTCCTCTGAAAGAGCCCTGCACACCACAGGCGGGGATCCAGTGTCTGAGTCTCACAAGTGAACCGCTGCCTCCACCGTCGCCACTTTCCCACTCTGGGGTCGGAGCGCTTTGTTCCTCCACGGTGAGCCGCTCCCTCTCTCAATTGCGGCCCTCCCAGAGTCCCAGCTTCTCCTTCACTGTTGCTGGCCACTCAGGCCGGTCCCGTCAAATTTACCAGTCACTGTGCCACAACGAGGCCTTCTCAGGCACCCCGTCCCCCGCTGCAGCGTCGGCGGCCACCCTCTTGTACCACCACAGCCAGCAGGATCTGCTCCGCCTCACCTCTCGGCCTACCCGTGTGGTCTCACCGTACTCCTCCTCGATGGAGAGATGCTCTTTAGTGTCATCTCGGCCCTCCAGGGCCTCCCGCCCCTCTGTCGCTGTCACCGGCTGTCCCAGTTGGCCCCAGCAGATCCTCCAGCCTCACCCGCACCGTGTGGCCCCCTCAGGCAGTCTCGGCCACTGCCATGGCAGCAGCAGCCACCATCTTGCCCAGTTCCAGCTGCCACCTGGCCTGCTCCTTCATGCCCGCTAGGGCCCACATCTCTTCCTCTCCTGGCTTAAATATGGGCCGCCAGCCACCTTGTGAGGATTCTGCTGCACAGAGTGTGACCTGGGGCTGGATACACCACAGTATACTGTTAGATTGGGCCCTAGGATCGGGAGCTCCTCAATTGGCTGCCGTCACCATCGGCGTCAGGCCACGCCGCCCGTGACTGCTTTTCATATAAAGCAGTTTTTTTTAAATACAGCCCTTTTTCTTTAAAGGAAAACAGGATGCATTACAAAAAAATGAATAGTTTTCTTTTCACTTTTTCAGAGTAGGAAGAGGTCCGTGAGACAAGTGCCTGGTCTGAAAACAAAGTTGGTTCCCTCATTGGGGAACCGTTCCGGTTTGTGAATGGGTTACCACCAATTTCAAATTGGTGGTAACTGGGATTGTTTTGCAACCCAGTTCCTAGTTGCAAAACAATCATACATCCCCGGTGAGTTGCTATTAGGAAGTGACTTTTTGGTTTACTTAAAACCATCCTCGCCCTTAGATTGCCCATTTACACTTTACCTCCTTATGAGGGAAGTGCCCTTTTGCCCCAGAGCTGAGTTCTGACTGATGGCGATTTGACTGATGTCCTGAAGACGAAGACTGAACCTGTGCGATGACCTAATCCTTGGAGGGTAATTATGACAATGCATTTGTGATTTGTCTGTTTGCTTTTTCCTTTTGTAGGTACCAACTGCTTGCTTTTGACAGAGACCTTAGCTAGATGTTTTCCAAATTAGTGTTCTAAATTGTTTTGCATGAAGCCCAACATGTGAATGCTAATCAGTGGTTAGGACAGGTGTTCATCAAACTGACGCAAATAGACAAACGACCAAAACTATGCTTTGTTGAAACTGACGTGTTATTGACACTCTGCTAAAATTGATCTATGTTCACGCCGTGTTATGTTCTGATGTTTGTGATTCTCGCCTACATGAAAGCTTATCAAAGTTCCCATATTGTGACTATGCTATTATGTTTCTTGGTGTTGAGATTAACGCATTTGCTGTTAGATTGTAATTAATAGGGAATAAAATTCATAAAATTCTACTAAACAAGGTGTGGTTATTCATGGCTGAAAGGTCATGGTAATGTCTTTGAATTGATTAATGACTCTGACTAAAGTGAAATGCATTGTCGTGATAAATATTGATGACATTATTGATGTATTGATTGATATATTGATTAGCTATCTCGTCCTAAGGTGTCTCTCAACTGGGTCAGAAGATTCATTGGCCTAAAACGAGTACTGATGTGTAATAAAATATCATAAAGGGACGCGTTTACAGTATGATTAAGGGTTTTCACATCAGTATTATCAACGTCTCTGTTTTCTCAACTAACTAAGCTAAACAAAGCACCAAAAGAGGTTACCTTCAAGTTGATAGATGGTTCACACATGCATACCTTTAGGAACAAAAGAACTAAGGTTTAACAAGATAATAGCAACAGCTGTCCTCGTCTGCATTTCCAAACTGGCAGAAAAGCAGCAGGAAGGCTGGATGTGCCTTTCTGAAAGCGTTCAGCAGGGAAAGGTGATTATGGCACTCTTTGCCCCTCAGTTTCATGTCCTTGGTACAAAGTTCCTCTCTGTCTCATAACAATCTGTTCTAGCTTATATATTCTGTCTGAAAATTATCGAACATTTCAAAAATCACCATTGAGTGGTAAAGTCATTCTGCCCTTTCACTTACTTACATTCAGTGAAAACTTGCTTATTGTTGAACAAGTGAGAATTTCCTTGAAGCCTTCTTTATTATTTGAAAATAAGTATTGGAATGACTATTAAAATAATAGGGAAAAAGCATGAATATATTTTTGCAGACTGAATTATCAAGTTGCAATGAATAACAATAAATGTGCATTTATAGTTAACACATACACCTAAAAAATAAACACATATGGTTTGAAAGGGGGATACCTAGAAGACAAAATCGATGGTGACTATAACAAGCAGTCTATTTCTTGTCAGAGGGAATCTTGCACTGCTGGTGCCTTTGCTGTATATTTAATGCGTATGTGGAGGGAAAACCAGAGAGTGAAAGAGGCTTGCACAGCTACTGCTTCTACTGTACATGTTGTGTGTTTAAGTGAAGTGTGCATGGTTGATAACCTGCTGTGCCTGTTCTGTGTATGCAAAAATAATGGACTCCTGCAGGCTACAATGGTTCTGTTATATCTGCTAGAAGCTTGCATTGTTAAGGTATAGTTCACCTGTTCCATATGTCTGTCAGAAAGCTACAGTGTTGTTGCCTATGTTGTACTTCTTATGCATGTGTTTGCATGTATGTGTCTTAAAGAAGCTTGTAATGTTGAGTGTGTATGGAAGGCTTACAGTGCTGGCATCTGTGCAGTACCTATTTTGCTTCTGTGAAGGAAAGTGTGCACTACTGTTGTCATTGCTGAAACTTCTCTGGGTGAGGAGAGCAGTCACTGATGCGGACAGTTTTTATTCAATGAGCACATGATTGGAATTGGCTTGCTGTGTTGTTTAACCTGTTGTGAGTATGAAGATTACAGAGATTTTAAATAAAATATAAAAGAGCACTCAGCGATTTTATATTTTGGTTCTGCTACTCAGAAGGACCAGTACTCTACCATTGGATGTACTCCAAAACTTAAACTTCATAGTTGTATAGCGCACTACTCACCCGTTAGGGTCTCAAGGTACTGTACACATACCGCTGTGGAACCCCTCCTGGCTTTTCCCTGTGAGGTGCTCACTCCTGGGCAACCTCCAAGGTGAAGCCAGGCATCCCAGCGCTGTTTGGGCCGTTGTGGAGATTAAGCAAGCTATTGCCCAGAGTTAGAGTGGGACCCATGAATTAGATTAGGCACCAATGCAAGAATTATCAGGTCTGAGGAAATCAAGTCCAAGACCCGCCGAGGTGGGAATTGAACCCTGGTCCCGGACCAGATTTCTGCTTCAGGGTCTGCCTCTCTAACCATTGAGCCACACTTCTCCACCATACCTGAGAGGTGCTGGTAGTCTACCTTCAAACTGAATTGCTGAAGCAGGTGTCTTAATTAGTTATTATTAATGTTTATTTATTTTGAATAATTGAATTATGTAGAAAATAAAACAACGTAGAAAAATAACACACATGTTTGGAATAGTGACCTTGAAGAATGGCCATCAGTGTTCACGAAATATACTAATTGATGGTTAACACTTACGAAATATTGAAAATGTACTAGGTTAATGTAGTAATTTGTCATATTATGGGTTATGGAGCTTATTAATTGTAGGCCTTAACTTAGCAAGTGTCTTGGCCTAGTTGCCAGGCCTCATGCAGAAGCTGTATTTCTTAGTGTTTAATAAAAATGCTGACAGAGTGAACTAACTGTGAAATTTTCATTGTCTTGCCAAAAGTTGCTTAGCAGACGCTTTCCATGAGAACCAACTAATAGGAGACAGTGTCCTTAAAAATGTAACAAGCTGTGTGTTATGTGTGTGAAAAGTACTTTCCCAGGACGCGAAAAATTAAGACACTGACTGGAGGAGAAGATGCAACAAATTTGAAACCTGACGAGCCGGATGATGAGGACATCGTAAAGCAGACCAATCAATGTTGTGTGAAGAGAGAAATATTTGAATTCATAGATTTGGTATAGAAATATTATTGGGTAGAGTAATAATATATGATTAATTGACCAATAGGGAATTAGTAGATAGCTTAGGTGACTTTGATATAACAACGTGACAGAGGGAAAATACCTCAGACCATTAATGAGATTACGATACCAGAGATCTAGAGTGACTTAGGGAGCAGAAGGAATTCGAGATTCTGTCATTGGGCTCATACTCTCTGACTGAAAGCCTGATGCTTTGCTGATCGATTGATCACCTGAGGACGAAGACTGATTCTGCTTGCTGACCCATACTGTGGAAAGGTAGATATGACAATGTGACTGAATCGCTTTTTATGCCTTTTTCTTTCTAAGTACCAACTGTGCTGTCTTAATAGTTTTTCTAGCTAGATGTTTTCTAAAACTTGTTCTAAATTATTTTGCATGAAGCCCCACATGCTGATGCTAATCTGGGTTAGTTGAGGCTATTCACATGACAACTGACAAATTGCGAAACAAATGGTTGACGAGCTATCTTGCTGAATTCTATGTACATGATTACTTCATTGCAACTGACTTTGTTATTGATCTGCAATATTGCTTTAGAATGTGTTGTGATTCAAGCCTTGATTAGATTGTGTTTCTTCTGTCGCTTTGGTCAAACAGTATTGTTTTTATATGTGTTTCATTTGATTTTGAGATTAATCTATATGACTTTAGCATTGTTAATATAAGGAAAATAAAACTTACTAAACTTTACTAAAGGTGTGGTTATTCATGGCTTAAACGTCATGGTGCATGACAATTACTGACTCTATTGATTGACTAATGATTATTGATTATTGATTATTGCGTATTGATTATTGTTTCTCTTCTGAAGCTATGGTAAGAACATCTTAAACGACTCAAAAGGTTCATCGACCCATACCCGTCCCCTTGTAAGTTTACTTATTAAGGACCGAAGCGCTAACAATTAAAAGGCAGGGACTAAGTACTTACAGCACTATTACCGTCCATATTGTAACAGTTGTGTATAAGCAGGGTATTCACTATTACTATCTATGATGTGTTTCTGACATAAAGTATGTGCTGGCCTGCAGTGGTAGACAGGTGTCAACTGTAGAGGTTACCTACAGTGGTCGCTAAGTGTAATACTGCATTGGTAGTCTGGTGTGATCTCTGCTCTGGCTGAACAATATAATTGGCCCTATTAAACCTGCTACATCTAAAAGTCCATAATTGTGCATGGATTGTGTTAATCTCATCAACTGATGCAGTCCTCAGTTGAGGTGGGCACAATTATTTTTGTTTGATCTGCAGTAACTAAATGCAATACTTTGGGCCCTTTGGCACATTTCCGCTGGACTTAAAAGTTGGAATGCAGGTAGATTCACTTACAGCAGAAGAATTCCTTGCTCTGCAAGTATGTGTGAATGCATGTATGTATATGGTAGTTCTATGGCATGAACCTAGCCAAAAGACAGCAGAGCACTGTAGAGGGTTCTAGATGAGACATGCTGTGGGATGTAAGCTGCCATTAAGCGGTGCAAGTGTGGAGTCTGGGAGGCCATGGTGCAGAGTGTTACCGCTATTTAGATGTGAGGATATAAAGGCTTAAACAGCAATTTTGAAGTTCATTTCTGGAAGAAAGAGTTCCTCTTTCTATAGATGGGAGAGTTGGTACCAGGCCATCTTTGATTTTTTGGTAATGTGTTTCTTGAGGGCAAGGTTAGTTTTCAGGGTGAATCCAGTAACTTGGCATTCGGTGAAAGTTGAGGTTCAGGGCTGCCAAGGTTCAATTCATTGTACCAGGTTTGTACTGAGTCTTGTTTGTTGTTCTTGGCAAATGAAAGAGTTCACGGTGCGGAATGCAAAGAAAAAAGCAATCTTGTGCTTTTCAGCATTGTCACAGGTTAGACAACGGGGCTGATTTAAAAGCCCCCAGTGCCTCCTTGCGTCACATTAGCGTAATTTTTTTATGCTAACGTGGCCCAACGAGGCCAAAATTGCTGCGCCAAATTTTCAAAGCTGCACAATGCATGCGTTGTGCCACTTTGTAACCCTTTGCGCTACATTATGCCTGCGCCAGGCTTAATGTACGCAAATACCACCTATTAAGGGTCTGAAAAAATGGTGCAAAGAAATCTAGAATATTTCTTTGTATCATTTATTTCTGCACTTTTAACACCTCTCCAGAGCAGGTCGTTCAAAGGAGGCATGCCATTGTTGTCAATGGGCCTCAATGGGCTTTGCAGGATTAACGTCAGATCTTTTTACGCTAATCCTGCCAAGCTCCGAGCTAGTGTCAACAATTTTGACGCTAGTGCCCCTAACTACTACCATGGTGCACTGTATCTTAGATACGGCATGCATATGGTGGCATTAGGGGCGCAAGAAAAGTGGCGCTGCACTGAGTGCAGCAACACTTTTCTTAAATCTGGGCCAATGTATTTTAATGATAATTGTATTAACTTACTTACACTGACCGGTCCCTGACAGCATCTTCCTTGGGAGGGGAGCCTGTGCAAGGCAGCTGCCTCACAAAGAACCAGGAGGACCATGCAAGTAGGCGCTGCACACAGGTTTCTCTGCAAGGAAATTTTCTTAGAGCACTGTCAGCGGTCCTGACAATATCTTAATGCAATTATTTTTGAGGTAGCCAATTCCTCATAGTGCTCCTAAAAACAACTGTGTTGGATTTTTTTTCCGTCCGGTCGAGCAACCTTGGTTAGGTTCTGCAGGTGGAAAAAGTGTGAAGTTTGCATGTTTCGAATTACGACTGAGTATTTTGCCCACCTCCACTAATCAAAGCTGTGGCCGATTAGTCACTCTGCACTTGGGGCCCTGCGCCTATGCTCCAATAGTCTGTGCTATGCTCCTGCAGCAAATGGTGTGTGTCTATGCTCCTGCAGTCCGTGGTGTGCTCCAGCGATCTCTGCTGTGTTCCAGCAGTTTATGCTTTACTCCAATAGTCTGTGCTCTTCAAGTCTCAGCTGGGCTTCAGTAATTTGTGGCTTGCTCGTACAGAGCAGCATTCGCCCAGATGTCACAATTCATTGAAGATAATTCTATACTTTCAGACTTCCAAACTGGATTCCGCCCAGAAAGAGGCACTGAATCGGCACTAATAGCAATGTGGGATGATCTTAAAAACAAAGTTGACTGCAATGGAGTTGCTGCACTACTTCTCTTTGACCTCTCGGCTGCCTTTGATACAGTTGACCATGACCCCCTAATTCAAAGACTCCACGAAGCCGGCATAGAAGGGACTGCTCTCGACTGGATTACATCCTACTTTAAAAGAAGATCTAATATCATCTATTCTCCTCCCTTCTCGTCCACACCCTACCTCACAAAAGCAGGGGTCCCCCAAGGATCAATCATCTCACCTTTGCTTTTCAACATCTACATGATATCATTACCAGAACTGATCAATGATTTTCATCTCACATGCTACAACTATGCAGATGACAAATAAATACTTCTTAAATTAGAATTCCCCAAAAACATTGAAAACTCAGAAATCTTCCGTTGCCTCAGAGCCGTTGATCAGTGGATGACCTGGAGCCATCTCAAACTAAATGCCTTGGAATCACCAAGTTAACTATGAATGCCCAAGTGGACAAATTAGCACGAACAAGCTTCATCACCTTGAAGACTCTACGATGCATCTTCCCCCACCTCAGGTTTCCACACAAGGTGCAAACTACTATCTCGCTTGTACTATCCAAACTGGATTAAGCCAATGCCCTCTACCATGGATCATCTCTATCTATTATGAAAAAACTACAACGTATTAAGAACTCTGCAGCCAGGCTACTATTACATGTAAAGCCACAAGCCCACATCTCCCCTGCCTTGAGAGCACTACACTGGTTAACCGCTGCTTGAAGATGCACTTTCAAGCTGCTTTGTATCACCCACAAAGCTATACAGTACATGGGACATGACCGCTTTTTATCAGAAACATAATCAAATACATTCAACAAAGAAACCTCCGCTCAAGATTGGCACCCCGCCTTAGAACACTACCATACAAGAAAAAGACTATAGGTGGTACATCCTTCTCCATTCAAGCAGCCAAACTATGGAATTTATTACCCCCAACTATAAGAGCCACAGATAACTATCTTGTCTTCAGAAAACTACTCAAGAGTTGGCTCTTTCCTTCATAACCACCATATTCAAACAACTATGGACTGCATATGCCTATGTTGATAAATATTTTTTTTCTGATTATGTGTATATTCTAGTTATATATAGTTCTTTAGAAAATATGTATCGCTACTATGTCATAACAATAAACTACACACACACTCTTTAAACCTGTTTAAGTATATTTGGTTTAAATATGTATATGTATGTACATATATGTGTGCATATGTGTGTGTATTCATGTGTGTATGTATGTGTGTGTGTGTATATATATATATATATATATATTTATATATATATGTGTGTGTGTGTGTGTGTATGTTAGTCTATGCTTAACATGTTCATAGGTCATTGCATAACTCTTAGATAAGTTGTTATACTAGATACTTACGAATCCCTGCTCTCATCTTATATCACACTTATCTACCCATCACCATATGTCATGTCTCTATTAATCTATCCTCCATTCCCACTCTGACTCATCCCAAATCCATTGTACTACATCATCTCCTAAATAACTCTGCCTAAGCTCTTCCCTCCGCTTCCACATCTGACTCACCCAAACCTCACTTTACTACCATGATCTCCCAAACAACCCTACTATATTCTCCCTCATTTATCTCAGCCTGCTACTATGATCTCTCTACCCCTTTCCACAGACTCTTCCCTCCTCCATCCCCCCTTTACTCATCCCAAGCCTAAATCCTATTACCATAAACTCCCAATTAACACTTCTGGATTTTTCCCTCCTCCACCCCTCCATTACTCCAGTCAATCTAACTAACAAACTCTCATATCCGTGGCTCAAATTAACTCATAATAATAATAAAACTGTACTCATATTTCCCTATACTAATCCACCACTAATTCTTTTTGGGTTCCGGAGTAGCATGCTACTCGCCGAAAAGCGCTTCGACGCCTCGTCAGGGGTAGTAAGCGCTATATAAATACTATTGCAATACAATACAAATACTGTAGAAAGGAGCTTTGTATGTTGTAATCCTATGACAAATATGGTAGGGAGTGTTATTCCATTGTGAACAAATACAGTAGCAAGGGGTTTTATGTGGTGAACTGTCTATCAAAATATAACTGAAAGGGAGTTCACACTGTTAACTCACTAACAAATACAGCAGGAAGGGGATTTACATTGTGAATCCCTTGTAAACAACTAAATAAATTGTTTGATACTAAAAAGAATCTCATACAGATCTCTAGCTCATGAGAGTCTAGAAAGGTCTGGTTTTCAATATGTACATTTATAATTCAAAACATTAGACGTTGATACATTAAGGGCTACTGTGTGACTTGTGGAGTTGAGTTTCTATTCCACACCAGCTCTCTGAGTAAGCCTTGGACTTTTCAGCCTTGCTGCTCCAAGGGTCAAGTACAAAAGAGGAATACTTGGTGCTCAGTAGTAGGAATAAGGTTGTTCCAGGAACTCAGGGGTAAAGAACTCCATATGTCACAAATAGAAACCAGTAATCCATAAATAGCCCTCGGACATTCAAGTCAGTTTACACATTGCCACATGAACTGCAATGGGTGATTTTTTATTAATGAATGTCACAGAAGAAACCAACCCTGCTGTTGTCAATTTTCCCCAGTGCTGTGGTGCTGCAAGTGCCAACAGCTGCAGTAATGGTCACTGATGAAAAAAACAGCAATAGCTTCTCATGTCACATATGCCAGCAGCAGAAGAGCAGGAAGCAAAGAGAGTTGCCTTCTGTCCTTTACTGGCCCATTGATCACTGGAAGACGTACCTCCCTCCCACCCCCCACACAAGGGTTAGCAGGTACTTAAGTGGGACATCCTCCCCTGCCTTTGTGCCATTGTTTTGGGTTTCTCCAGTCAGGAGAATCCAAACTGCACCCCATCTTCCTGTTTACACCTTGTGACAAAGACCTTGGCTGGAACAGTCTGATTTGAATAAGCAAAGGGGGAGAACTGCCCAGAACCAGTCTCAGAGCTGACAGCTGGAATTCACAACTATTGGCTCCAATTTTAGTATAAAGATAAGACAGAAATTTATGGCCAAGATTTCTCTACCAGGAACTGAGGTCCCACACCACTGAAGACCGAGCGAGAAATTCTTCTGTGCACCATGTTTGTGGTAACTGCAAACAACTCTTCTCTGAAGATTTGGGACCAGAAGCCTGGGGACGTTCTACAAGCCTGTCAGAGAGGGCTGCCTGGACCCTAACTGAAGGAGGGAGATGACTGGCTGCTGTGGAGGGGTATTGCAGATGCCCTTGCTTAAGAAAGACACTGCAAAGTAGAGAGGGACTGCTAAGGAGCCCAAACGGGACAAAGTGAAACTGCTACTACAGATCGGGGTGACCAGCACTTCTTGCACTGATGGGTGAGGTATGCAAGTGCTGAGTGCTCATAAAGTGAATGTTTCGCTGTGCATGTGCTTGTGATGCCTCTCTGAAGATTAATGAAAGTGCCGTGGTGGTGATCTCATTGGGTGAAAAAGTGCCTAAAAGTGCATGCTGCTCAACAACTCTTGACTGCATCCCATTGTTACCATGAACTGACCTGTGTTCAAGAGTCAGCGACCAGTAGAGACGACCTAAGCCAAAGATGATCTCTACAGCTGCAACAGACTCCTAGCTTAGTTTTGGGCAGAAGGGGTCGGGAGACACTTGTGCCTGGGCCTGAGGAAGAATTTATGAAGCCAAGAAGCTGTGGGCAGTGAACAGTGCAACTTGATCATAGCTGGTTCATCAACTGGTGCTGTCAACATTCAATTAATCGGGCATGCTCTGGAACTGTGCCCTATAAAACACTGACTAATCTGAAGAGATAAGTAGACAACCCATTTCCATTGGCCATGCATTCTGCGCGCCACCCAAATTGGTAGTAGGCCCATTGACTTCTAAGGGAAATGCAAGCTGTGTCTATGGCACATCAGAGCCAGAGATCAAAGGTACTGTGGAGCTCAGGACCTATAGCCTGAATGTGAATTCTTACTAATCGACTTGCCAGCCTTCAAATTGAATAAAGTTTCGCGGTCAGAAGTATTGTTGAGCCGGTCCCATGAAAGGAAGAGGGAGAGCCAATATTGCACAATCCGTACAAGAACTTTGACAGAGAGGGAACAGCAGTGGCTGTGTCTCGGAGTACAGTAGTGTAATAAAAGCACCGTGCTTTTTTGCATCTTATGTACAGTATTGTGTTGAATTAAAGTACTTTTCCTTGTCAGGAAAATCAATTTCTGTATCCTGATTTATTTATCACGGTTTGTGGTTTATTGAGGTCTCAGCAGTCAGGACTGCTTGACTCTATTACCCTGAAAGTCAGATGCTAAAAGGGTATACTTGGAGTTTTGGCTTCATCAGTAAAGTTAAATCCCAGGACCGGAGAGTGATAAAAGGCTCTGGTTGCCACACTCCAGACCAGTAATCACAGCCTGGCTTAGGGCTCCTGAAAAGCTTAAGAGGTCTGCAGGGGACCCCAGGCCCCCAAAAATACAGCTCCCTTCACACTGCTCCCGGCCTGGTAGTCAGCAACCGCTTCTGACACCGAAACTGCCCCAGTGGCCTGTCAATTGGTTCAGTACTTTGAGACAGGCTCACTCCAACCTTGAAGTACACCTATAGGATATGCTATATTATACCAGTGAATGCGTACAGTACCAAAACTTTCAGGATAAGGACTGTTCACTTAGCAACACAGACAAAAAGTCAGATACCCACTGAGCCCACGAGTCATAGCTCTCTTATCTCCTCACAATCTCCACTTGTGGTCACCACATAACAGCACTGGTCC
This sequence comes from Pleurodeles waltl, assembly GCF_031143425.1. Taxonomy (NCBI): domain Eukaryota; kingdom Metazoa; phylum Chordata; class Amphibia; order Caudata; family Salamandridae; genus Pleurodeles; species Pleurodeles waltl. The sequence continues at coordinate 441,663,115 of NC_090436.1, read as the reverse complement.
AACTTGAAGTTTCCAATAAAATGTGTTGGAACGTGTAGGCATGTTTTAGGGTGACAGCAGCAAATGCCTAGTTATGCCCCGCTGTGAAGGCAGGATGGGTGTCGGGCAGTCCACGCAGAGCTCTGGCAGCCCGGCCGCGCTGCGGCGCTGCCAGGGAGGGAGTGGGCGCTCCGCTGCAGTGGCTGCTGAGCTGATCCGCTCCTCGCTTCCTCTCTGGACACCTGTAACTGCGGCTCCCACGCGTTGCCGCCGCTGCTGAGGCTGCAGCCTCCGAGTGCGTGGGCGGCAAACCTTGAAACCGGCAACCCTGGCTCCGGCTCGCACCTGTGCTCTGCGACACCGGCGGCACCTCCCCTCTGCACCCCGTTGTCCCCCCTCCGAGCCCGTCTCCAGGGGCTTGCTGCGAGGGAAGGGGGTTTCCACTCCTACCACTGCTGCAAACTTGCCTCTCCGGGCAGTGGCGGGCTCCTGAGCGCGGAGCGGGGGTGGCGGGGGTGGGGGCGGCGCAGGCTGCACCAGCTCTGGATCCCTTGGAAGCGGCGTAGCCCTCTGCTCGCGGAGCCACCGGCAGCGCACGTGAATAATAAACAGCGGCAGGGTCACCTGGGGTCAGCGGCACACCTGGAGCACGCGCACCCCCAAGGCCGCCGGCAGCGGCGGACACAGGAGCGCGCACCCACGGGCTTCGCACATCCACCTGCAGCGCGCGATCACAGCCTCCCCCGAGGAAAGGAGCAGCGCTGGGAGCATGGCTTGGCTGTCACCTCCTTCATCTTGACTGGCATCACTGGTGCCGTGCGTCGAGGAGCTCCGGTGCAGGTAAGGAGCCTGTCCTCCGCTACTCGCTAACGCCGACCCTGTAATGCCTGTCAGTTGGGTGAACTTTGGTATTCAAATGCTGCATGGCTTAGGGGGATGTTTCTGTCACTCGCGAAAAATGTGAACTTTGTTCATTTCCACCTGAGCTGAAATAATTGCAGATCGTTCAAAAGCAGATGCGGCAGAAAGGCTGTCCCACGCCAAATCAAAGTGTCAAATCTGACTGCAGTAAATGTATTGCACATTGAGCACATTTTAAGTAGTATACGTTTTATCAACAAACGATGTGTACATTCCAATGGAGACGCGTGGTTTGTATACAACGCATCTATCTATCTATGTATCTATCTATCTATCTATCTATCTATCTATCTATCTATCTATCTATCTATCTATCTATCTATCTATCCGTATGCCTGCCTGCCCTCCTCTCTGTATGTCCATACATCAGAAACGGACTCGATGAGCTAAGGCTTCAGTTATTCCACTGAAAAGGTGAAGCAGATTGCATCGATGCCATATGGTGATAAAGAAACTGCAGTAATCTGACCCTAGCCGATCGCCCAGGCATGCTCACTGTAAGTGTAAAGTATCACCAAAGGGAATCACCGTAGCACTGTTGGTGTCCGGACAGACCCACACTTTTGGCTTCTCGTTCCCGATACAATTACCTTCTCACATCAGTAATTGTGATTTGCATAGGTCACCACTTGAACTTCACATCCGGCTGCTACCTCAGATCATCTTGTCTCATATGAATGCAGTGGTGTAAAGGAAAGTTTGTGGCCACCAGCAGCACTGTATAATATTAGCTGATTGCCCCTAGCTATCCCCGAAAAACCCGAGCATTAAGATGAAAGGTCTGTGCTGGACTGCTTTAGGACTGAGAAATACTAAAATCATAACTCACACGATAGAAGAGGTTATGAATATCGCTTTGATATATCCAGCACCAAAACCAGTTTTCGGAGCACACAGTGAGGGAAGAAACGTGTTGTAGTACAGAAAAGTTCTGGAAGAAAGCATGTTTGCAGTGTCAGGGCTGAGGGCATACAGACACCAGTGCAACAAGGGGCCAGGTTGTCACCAGTGGCCGTGGTTGCCGATGAGGCGAGGCAGGACAAACCAAGGTCTGTGCGCTGAGAATTAAACCAAGATACTAACATCTACATTGAATTAGTAGAATGAGTAAGTGATATATATATATATATATATATATATATATATATATATATATATATATATCGCCGTAGTTAACTTTGAATGTAGCAAGGTTACAAGAACTGAACAGTTTAGGAAGATAGTCAACGTATTTGATTAATTTCTGACAAGGATGGAGAAAAAGCAGCAAAAACAGTGACTGTGAGGCATTAGCCAACAAAACACGCGCTAGCTGACAACGGCACTATAAAGGTCGAAATAAACAGAAGACCTAAGAGTCTAGAAGTTTTGAAATGTAGAGTAGATAAGAAGGTGTAAGAGCATGAAGGCAAAGGAAGTAAAACAGGCAAAGAGATAGAAGGCTCGTGGAAGCTAGACATTACGGGCAAGTTAAGCAATGGGTTGCGTCACTCTTGAGCCATGCAACAGGGTACAAGAGTGATGCAGCTCTTGAGTTGGATTTATCAAGCCAGGCAAGGCCACCTTGTGTGGCCCTGCTTGATAAATCTAGAGTAATGCAACTCAGGACAAATCGCTGCATTGTGTTACTCTGCCCTGTGTGGGAACACCCACTCTACACCAAAGGATTTTGGCGCTTTCCCAGATTTACTATTACTGGTAGACCTGGTAATGCATCAAAATTCTACTCCTTTCCTGGTGAGGCGTAACAACAAGAAATACATTTATTTCTCCTCTTTCCTCTTTTTGTGAGTGCTTCAGAATGCAACACACACAGAAAGGAAAAGGCCTCTGAGGATTGTTCTTTGTGCAGGAAGGTGCACCTCCTGCACAAAACAATCCTGCTTTTAACACAGGAACCCTTGCACCATGGTGCAAAGGGGCCTGCGTTGGTGCTAGGCAGCACATTGTGCGCCAGTACAGGGAAAATACAGGAATGCACCTTACAATGTTAAGTATTGCCCCTACATCTTTGCAGGCAGAGAGTCAGAAGACGAAACAGATTAAGGGATATTTTGAAGAGAGGAGAGTATCCACAAAACTAAGCTCACCAATCTGTCAGAGCAGAACTAGCAAGTAGCTGCACTAAAAAGGTGCGCAGGAATCGCATCGATTATGCAGCTAAATGCAAATGTTTTTGAAGGAGCACGTTCTTTAGGATTGCTGTCAAGATTCTGAAAGAGGAAGCATTCTTGCCACAAAGTGAGACACTGTTCCAGAATCAAGGAAGCATTGATGGAGAAAATTCGGCAAAGCATAGTCTTCTTAAAAAGAGGAGTAATGAGATAGTTTCTTCCTTTCTAAAAGGAGGCCTGCGAACCCCATAGATAGTGATAGCTTCTGGGGCAGATATCTGGGATTAGCGGTGCTTAATTTGTAAAAGAGTGAGTGCCGCTGCTCAGGGCTCTGTTCAGAAGCCTGAGGCCGATGCAATTAAATGTGAGCGCACCAGATATCAAGGCTGTGTAGTCCTCATGACTCATTATTCCACTACCAGACACTCCCTGGCCATTTATCTCACTTTTGCAGTTTCCTATTGTCTCTTTGAGATGTTTTTCTTTCTTTCTCTTCCTTCGACTTTCTGCTTACTGTGTTTTTACCTCTCTTGCTCTGGTGAAGAAAAATAAGTGACGTTCCCCTAAAAAAAGTGTTGGTGGCTGCCACTGGCAGCGACCGTCACAATTTAACCACTGAGGTATGGAGGTTTAAAGTTTTGTATGTAAGACTTGAATTGTTTGGCCAATGAGACGAGGCAGGATAACTAAGGTCTGTGCGCTGAGAATTAAACCAAGATACTAACCTCAATCAGAAGACAATTAAGTCTTCAAGAACAAGGTTGATTCAATCACATTTTTTAGTACTGGATAAAAACCTGGCAACACAATGAAGAAAAGGTCTTAGTAGTACACATTGTTTGGTTTTGGAAGGCTGGTGAGGAGTGCAGGGCCATAGTCCAGTCAAGATTATCATGTCCTCAAATGCAAACTTCAGATACTGAGGAGAGGCGATGTGCCTTATATAATTCAGTGCTTGAAGATGGAATTTGGCAGACTCAGCTATAGCTTGAACGTGACCTGTGATACTTAGGTTTTCATCCAGAAGGAACCCAGGGATTTTGTAGAAGTATACAGTTTGGGAGTGTTGTATGCAGTCGTCAAGGTTTCAAGCCTGCATTTTCTGTTTTATGGGTCAGAATCGGGAATAAAGAAAAAAATAGTATTTTAGGGATTGTGCAGTAGGTGTTGTGTTCTATCTATTTGAGTATGCTTTGTAGGGAAGATATAATCCTGGGGATGGATTCAGGGAAGTCCAATCCAAGACAGACTTGGGTGTCATCAGAGTACTGATGAAACAAAACGCCAAAATCTTTAAAACGTTCACCAACAGCCCAGTATACAAATTGAAAAAAATGGGTGTTCTGATAAAACCCTAAGGAATGCCACAAGAGATGAGGGTATAATCAGTAACTGAATTACTAATTTCTATAAAATGTGAATACTTAGAGAATGTATTAGGTATTAAACTGTTTTAAGACAGCTCCCTCCATGCCATCCTATTTTTATGGTGTCTAGGAGAATTTGAAGGTCTATCGTGATGAATGGCGCAGTAAAATTCAGTAAGATGAGAAGACAGAGAAAGCCTTTACCGAAGGTGTGGATGCTATCAACAATCAACATTAGCATCACAGATTCTGGTCTGTAACTTGCCCTGAAGCCGGATTGAAAGAAATCCGGAAGATCATCTTCCTGGATATTATTAACTTGGAGGAAACATATTTCTCATTAACTTTATCAAGAATGGTTAAATCAGATATGAGATGGTAGTTTCTAACAATAGATAGAGATTGGGCTTTTCAAGGATGGGTTTGACATGCACAGCTTCACAGCAGATGGTTACACACCATTATGGAAAGGGGAAATATTGAGTGCCAAGCCATAAGGAAGAAAGGCTTGAACAAAGTCTTAGACAATATGAGGAAAGTTTCACAGTTCACCGAAGGTTTCATTTCTGAACCAACAAAGAGAAGGGTTTGTTTGAAGATGGGAGAGTAAGAACTCCAATGGGTGATCTGGTTGCTAGGAGACTGGGGTGGCAAACCAGCGAAGGGATAATGGAGAGTTCTATGAGTGAAAGGAGCTTTAGTGACTCTCCAGGGAGGTTTAGTGACTCTCCAGAAGAGAGACTGTGTGCTCATTTGAAGCTTTGGTTTTCTCTGGGTTTCCCTGGAGAGAGGGGTGAGATATTGGACAATCTTTGATGGAAGAGTTGTATTTTTCAAAGGGAAGACGTGTGTAAATGGAGGCATGTGTTTTTAGAAAGAGGAGCTCGGGGATTCATGTTGGTTCTATCTAAGAGCCTGTGTTCACAACCACATATATATTCTCTTTTGAGTTGAGCCCAGATTACAGTAGTTAAGATGCATAAAACCAAATTTGCACACGTATTTCGTTGTCCCACTCTAAATATTTTTACATATTTTAATGCCAATATGTTAAAAGAATGGCCGAGTGAGATACGAGCCAGTCATAGTGGTTTGCAATAGTGTAATTTCCCTAAAATGCTCCACGACACTCATTAGTGAATAGGTGAAAAAATGCTGAACAAAGGTTCGCTGAATTCGCATGGCAGATAGTGTGGCATGTCTTGATGCTTTTTCCAGAAATTGTGAATTTTTGGTCAGCAGCCTAATAAAATCCTCTTAATTGACAGCATCCAGGACACACGAGCTGTATGCCAATCACCTTTTGCAGAAACAAGCATTGACATCTACTATGATATTTTCCAATGTTCACCATCCAAGATAAAGTTCTGAATAAATCAAGTGCAGATTTTGGAAAAAAAACAATCCGATTTCGAAAAAAACAAGCCTTTGCTGAACATTTCCTGAGAGCTTAAGCAGCCTTTTCATGGGTAATATCCTAGCAAGTATAGATAAAAATATGAATTTTCTATCACAAAATCAGGTGCCATCTATACATGGACCGTCACAGGCCACTTCTATATGTAGACCACTCCCGAGAATAACCCATTGTGCTCCATTTATGCTTCTATTAGTATCATTAAGATGGTAACATTTCTACCAACTATATCTGTTGATGCATGCATTAAAATAGTTTTTAGTTGTTGTCCTGTGGTTATGTGCGTATTAACAGTTAGATGTTTCATTCATACATACTCAAGATTGCACCTAGTTTTTAAGCAACGTGTAATTTCCTCCATATTTTAGTTTGTTCTCCATATCAAGTGCCTAATCTGGGGGCACTGAATCATTTCACTCATATTTAAGGATACTTTGCATTGTTGAAATATGTCAGGGACCCCGCTGCTATGTACATGTGAGTAGAATATATGGGGATACCTTTACTCATCACATGTGGGTGCACTTTTGCTTAAAAATGCACATTTAGAAGTGTGTCCTGTGCATGTTGACAAGGGGCTCCTCTTCAGCTTTTAAAATAGTCCAGTAGAGAAGAGTTTATTTCCATCTATTTGCCGTGCTCTGCCGTTATCTTGGAATATTCAGCACATGGGCAGACCAGACGTACAAGGCACTGTTCAACATAAGGAATAAAAGTATATTTTAATCTCTTGTCGAACTTTGATTCATACCACAGTTGAAAGGTATCTATGTATGTGTGGTACAAAACTCCTTAATATGGATGACAAGGGAAGCAGGCGACTGAGAGAACAGACCCACCAGAAACAACGTATGTATTAGAAGCATTAATGCTGACATTCTGAGTAAAGACCTGGAAAATCTATTTATTGTGGAATAAACTTTCAGAGAAATACTGCATTTTGAAGACTACTACAACGTCATTCTCAAAAGCACACATTGTGCATGCTGAAAATTCTAAGAGGACAAGCTAGAACGTGATATCCTGACTAAGATTCCCTTATTTAAAATAAAATAAGACATTTTGATAGCTGTGTGGAAGATACAGTTTATCCAGGATATCCAGATATAGTATATCCAATCCTGTGGTGACACTATAAAAATAAATAACACATATATCTCCCGTGCATTCTGGCCAAAGGAAGGGGCCTACAAAAGATCTCGACCTCTTGTCTGTAAATAAATTCCTTACAAATGGGAGAAGATTTACAAGTACATTTTCAGTGACAGGAAGGAAAGAAACACCAAAGCATTTGAACCCAGAACTGATTAAAAATATAGAGGGTGCGTCCATGTATGTCCACAAGCAACCGGAAGACACCACTAACAAGAAGCCACAAGAATAATGCAGAACAAAGTGGAACAGACCTGAAGAACTACCTGAGGAGTAGAACACATACTGGCCCTCATCTGCCAACTGCAGATATGCTTGGGAGCGCAAGAAAATAAAGTGCTACTAAAGGAGCATTTTCGCATATCATTACACCAATGTGACATAGCCATATCAGCCTTGTTCTTTCATGCTTAAGGCACTAAAGGGATATTTGCCTTCTGTATCATCTCCCCAGATATTCAAATTTCATGGGACTAGAGTTACTGGTCTATTTTGACTTAGAACATTGGGTGAGTGCTAAACAACCCCAATTGTATGTGACATTCTGATCCCTAAACAAGGTAATAAGTGGTTAATCCTCATTGACTTATCTGACCTTACAGCAAAGGCACACTAATATAACACAGAAAGTGACCCATTGCCATAAAAGAAATATGTCACACGTGGGCTGAAGCATGATTTTACAGTACCCACATATGATTTTAAAAGCATGGATTCAGCTACGAATGCCTGTAGCCAAAACTGCAGAAACCATTTTGGGCAGGTGGAAAATCCACCTTTTATCTATGTCACACCTGAGTAGTGTCTTAGGATTCACAATACCTGAATGCATAATGTAAAAAGGGAGATATCTACAATATTGGTATTAGTATGTCCCTCCTACAATATGATCGAACGTGTTACTTAAGTGCATACGGTGTGGCATCCTTTCCCTGAAGTAAAAACCTACTTGTGTAAAGTTGTGAGTCATATTTATCTTAAGTTGCTCTATCAGGCTTGCCCCTATATAGTGGAAGCAATCTAACTTTTTACTGAGGCTTGAAATAGTTTTCTGGAGGATCAGAATAGGATTACTTTGCCAGAGGTTCTTTAGTAGGGAGCAGCGAGACATCAATTACAGGCTATCTATTCTTAGTTGTCTTGAAATGTGGAAGATGGGAGTGAAAAGGAACAGAAGATGTGCACTACAGAAAACAGATGTGGACCATGACAGCTGACAAGTTGGTGGTAAACAGAGATCTGATGTGTGCATCTTCCTCCTCTTACCACAGGAGGACACCTGGCCTCAGAACAAGCAAGGGTTTGTTTCCTGTGGGAATTTTCTTGGGATAGCTCCTTGGTAAGGATTCAGAGCTACACACACTGACACTGGAGTCTTGCTATCTTGGAACACCACTTTCATGGATTAGTTTGCACTAAAGTAATGGGAGGTACTGAACAAGGCGGCTAGTTTGTCTGTGGGAAGCTTTTCAGGATAGGTTCATTGTTATCACTCATCACTATCAGGGGCTAATGTAAGAAGGGCCTTCCACCAACCGCACCCCAGAACATACGTAGATTTGGAAGAAGAGAAAAGGATGAATGTTATGCTATGTCTGCCTAGATGAAAAAGAGGTCTGCGACCTACAGTTCTTAGTACCCACAGACCAATTGTGACTCTCAAGGGTCAGATCAGCTGGTCCCCGGTGGTCCCAGGAACATAAAGGATAAGGCAGAAGAACCTGTGAAGAACCAGCAGACTATTGGAAGTTGCCAACTGTGCTGAAGCACTGGCTATAGAGAGTGATTTTACCTTCCTCACTCTGTGTCTTTGTTCTGGAGGCTGCTTGAAGGTTTGGGAGCTTGAGGGGTGATCAGAAGAAAGAACTTCAGCAGCCAATAAAGTAAGGAATTTTGACCTCTGCAGAACTTGGACAGCTTGCAGAGGCCACCAGACAAAGGTGCAACCATGATAGGCAAAATTTCCAGGTTCACCTAGCTTTTTGCCACAAGAAAAAAATCATAATTGGGACCTCACAGTGAAGGATTCCAGCCTGTGGCTCAAGATCTTGTCCTGCTGGAGGATTTCGATCTCCATTAATTCTCCGAAGCCCAAAACAAATAAGCAAATAATGGGAAACAACAAAAAAATCTGTAAAGGGGCAAAGCAATTTTTGCTGCTATATTGTTCAAGTTTGCCTTGGCCTGAGCTTTTTCCACAAAAACTCAAGACTTCAGCAGAAATCTGCATCCAAAGTATCTATGCTATGGGTACCCTCACCATCTAAAGTGTCCTGTATAGCCCCACTGGACCAATAAAACTGTGAAGAACCGCCATGTCTGTATCAGCCAAATACTCATCATGGTCGGTCTGAAAAGGCGTGTGGTTCTCAGTTACTCACACCATTGACTTACCTATTTTGCATCATTTAAGTTATTACATTTTCCTAATTTGGTTTGGGAATTTTATTGAGTTCTTGACTTTAATGTTGTTAGGTACTGGAGAAGTACTTAACAAACAAATCTCTGGTGGGGGCGTGGCTAGGCCTGCCAGCAAGATGGCTGCCACGCTGTGAGGCTCTGCTGGGCATTGGGCCTCTTTCTTACATTTATCCTGCTGGGGCGGCGCATACGAGCTAAAGTTTAGCCCTGAGGCCCGTTGGAGACTGGAGAGCTGCTGGGGGACTTTTGCGGCTGATATCCTCCGGAGACTGCTGCTGCTGACTGCCCCGACCCTCCGGAGACGGGCCTTTGTTTGGGCGAGGCCTGCGGCTGGTGGGCACACCCACTGGGCCTCCTCCACATTGTTGGTGGGCCCCGGGGGCACGGTGCTGTCATGGGTTGCGGCACCCGGAGATATGGGGGAGTGCGGTGCTCTCCCCTCTGGGACCAGATCGGCGGCTGTATCGGGCCACGGCCCCTTTCATTGCTGGTGCGTGGGGTGGCTCCCGCGGTTTGGGCCTGCCGGGCTGCCTGGGCCGTCAGGGCCAGATTCCGAGTCGGCCTCTGGAGCGATTGCTGGAGGTGAAAGGACGGCGGGGACGGCGCCTCCGGGTGTGGAGCCGACCCGAATGAATTGAGGTGGAGTGCCGGTTGGGCGCTCCATTGTGCTGTCTGGGAGGAGAGGAGCCGCAGGTGGGTCGCCCTTGTGGTCCGGGGGCCTGGCGGTCTCTCGGCCACGTGGGTCCTCTCTTGTTCCTGCTTGCTGGGGGAGACTTTCGCCGGCTGGGTCGAGCCGGGGGGGCCAGCTGCAGTACCGGGTGATGGTGAAGAGTGATTTTTGCATTACTTACCCCTGATTGCTGGTCTTTCCTCAGGAGACCACGTTGCTTCACTGTGTGGGGTTGCCGGGCAGGCGATTACCCTGGCCGTTGGGCGTTGGGTGGCCCTGTGGAATTGCCCCACTTCCGGACCTTCCTGTGTTGCCGGGGCTGCGCGCTGCCGGCGGGGGTGCGGGGCTGCCTGACGGGGGAGCCCGGCGAGCTGGCCGTGGACCTGGAGGCCTGGACAGTTGAGTCCCATTGCTTTGAAGGCGCCTGGAACAGACTTCGGTGTGCTCCCCCCTGGCTTGCTGTTTTTTGAATGGTGGACGGGAGTTTGCGTTTCATCTACGCTCTGTCAACGGTTCGAATATGGGCAAGACAGAACGGAAACAGGCCAAGCTTACCTTTGAAGGTGGGAAAAAGAGGGGTGGCACCTCCACCCCTAAGCTTGGGGAAGTGCCTGCTGAGGAAGGAGCTTGGGAGACCTTGGTCAAGGCTATGTTATTCGATCTCAAAAGTAGCCTTACAGGCATTGATGCCAAGCTTGACCATCTGATGGTGCAGCTAGACCAAATTAAAGCCAGGGTGGACGATCATGACTCTTGGTTTGACCATTTGGAAACGCGCACCTCGGAGCTGGAAGATCAACATAATGGTGACCGGGAGCAATTGCTCCGAATGGAACGGGTGCTTGAAGTTATACACAATAAAAATGAAGACTTGGAGGCCAGGTTACGCTGCAATAATATCCGCATAGTGGGTCTCCCGGAATTTACAGATATGGGTAGAATGGAAGAATTTGTGGAGGGCATGCTTTCAGAGCTCTTTCCTGGAGAGCTTTCCCGGATGTTGGTGGTGGAGCGGGCACCGAGGTCCTTGTGACCTCAGCCCCCGCCTGGAACCCTGCCGCGTCCCATCATTATACGTCTGCTGAATTACCGGGATAGAGGTACTGTTCTTCGACTGGCCAGGGAGCGGCAGCCTGTGGTCTATAAGAAGACTGAGTTGAAAAATTTTCCGGACTACACCCCCAGTGTGCAGGCCGCACACAGATCGTTCCTGCCAATTAAACGCACCTTGAGTCAGACTGACGCTAGATTTTCCCTTATCTACCCGGCAAAACTGAGGGTGCAACATGGTGGTAAACAGTATTTTTTGACAGACCCAAAGCTTGCGGCTAAGTTTGCCAAAACGGTACCTAAGAGGTCGGCGGCGACGGTCTCGGATGCCCTGGGAACTGAGAATGCAGCCTTAAGTGATACTGACTAAATGGGAAAGGGTGCTGCTGACTGGGGCTGTTTTTTTTTTGTTGATTGCTGGGTGACACAGCTCTGTGGTTCCGCCCTATTGGCCGCCCCACTGTTCGGCTTCTTGTTGGCCCTTTGCCCTCCTCCCCCTGTCCCGATCAGGGTAGCGGGATGGATGGCTTAGCTCTCGCCCCTTGGATGAGTCCTGTTGATCTGATGTTTGTTATAAAAGCGGTTAATGTTGTTCAGGGGGGTAGGCTATATACTTTGACCCTGTTTGGGGGTCTGCATGGGTGGGGGGTGCGCATGTTCTTGTTCCGGCTTTCTATTCACTTCCCATCCTCTTCCTTTTTCCTTCTCCCCTCTTACGAGGTTGACTGGCAGGGTGGGGTGCTGTGGATGTGCTACGCTGTTGTTGGACTGAGTTGATGGTGCTGGGAAGTGAGACCTTGGCCCGATGTCTCACTTGGAATGTGCGTGGCTTGAATGACAGACCTAAAGTGCGCCTTATGTCAGCTTATGTTAAGCGCCAGGAAATAGATATATGTATGTTGCAGGAAACCCATTTGGTGGCAGCTACGCAGCATCGGCTAAAGGCAGGCTGGATTGGCGAGTGTCACTGTGCGGTGTTCTCACGCTACGCTCAAGGGGTGGCAATTCTGCTCCGCAGGGGATTGCAGTGGCACACTCAGAAAGTCATTGTAGATCCAAACGGCCGCTGTGCCTTGATGTGTTGCACACTGCTGGATAGAGCTTGTAGACTTGTCTCGGTCTACGGCCCGAATACGGACAACCCTGAATTATTTCGTGAAGTGTGGCATTCGGTTGAGTCGCTGGGTAGCGGCGCGGTGATTTGGGCAGCGATTGTAATGTAGTTCTGGATCTTGCGGTGGACAGTGAAAGCCAGGCCAGGGTGCAGCATGTTTCTGCTGCCAAGGCTCTGTCGTCAGTTATGGTTGAGGGAGCTTTGGTGGATGTATGGAGAGCTAAACATGCGGCTGCTCAGGAGGGCACATGTGTTAACTATGCTCATAACAGTTGGTCCCGCATAGATTGTTGGCTGGGCTCGAGGGACGCGGAGCTCTGGGCGCAGTCGGTAGAGCATATGCGGGCACTTTATGGGACTCCTTTAAGGTAGTGATCCATGGCGTTTGCCTCGCGAAACAACATGGCGTGTTAAAAATGTTGCGGCGGGAACTGGCTGATTTGGAGGATCAGATTGCGGAGCTGGAGCGGCGCCTGGTGGCGGACTGGTTGGGTGCAACGCTGGCAGCTCTGCAGGATGCTGTTTCGCGATATGAGGAGGCCTCGCTTTGGGAAATCTGCTTCCTGGGGAAATACACCAAGGCGTAACACTATGGTGAGGGGGAGAGGGCCGGGCGCACGCTGGCATACATGTTGCGCAGACCTTGGGCTAGCAATTACATTAATGAGATAGACAGTGCGGAGGGTGAGCGGATGGTGGGGACGGATGACGTTATGCAGGCTTTCACTAAATTCTTCATGGATCTCTATGCTGAGCCTTCTGGACTGGACGTCGGTGCAGCTCGGGACTACTTTTCTGAGATTTCCTTGCTCTGGTTTGATGATGCGCACATGTCTTATTTTGATGCCCCCTTTTCCGTCGAGGAGGTTTTGGTGGTGATTCGCGGTTTGCCCAGAGATAAGTCCCCTGGCCTGGATGGCTTGACTCCAGCGTTTTATAAGGAGTATGCCGATATATTGGCTCCTCACCTTCTGGAGTCTACGAAGGAGTCTATGGAGACTGGGGTTCTCCCTGCCTCTCTTCGCGAGGCTTTGATTGTTACGATTCTCAAGCCGGGTAAGGATCCGCATTGCTGTGACTCATATCGCCCGCTTTCTATGATCAATATTGATAATAAAATCTTGGCTAAGATGATTGCTGCACGGTTGCAGCCGTTACTTCCTAAGTTGGTATTGCCGGATCAGTCCAGGTTTGTGCCTGGTAGATCTACGTCTCATAATCTGCGCATGTACTTTGCGATTGCGAGCATGCTTGACTCTGAGGATGATGCGGCAGCAGTGTTTTTGGATGCCACAAAGGCTTTTGACTCGCTAGCATGGGAGTATATGTTTGCATTGCAGAGGGGGCTACCCTACTGACAGCTGCCTATCTTGTTATCCTAGTATGCAAATGATATCTCGCTGTATGTGTGTGAGCCAAAGAAAAATTTGGATGTGCTCTTGGATGAGATAGTGCGATTCAGCACCTTCTCCGGTATCGCGATTAACTGGTCTAAGTCAGTGGTAATGCCCCTCTCTGTGGGGACGGCGGTATCCGATTGGATGGCCGGTGTGCTATTTGGGAGTTTGGCTAAGCCGAGACGTGGAGACACTTTGGATGGCCAATTATGACAGGGCGATTGCATGGTTGGAGGACAAGGTCGAGGTGTGGCGTTCGCTGCTGCTTTAGCTAATAGAGCGCATTGCGATTGCAAAAATGGTGGTGGTGCCTAAATTCTTGTACCTGTTCCTGAATCTTCCTCTTATTCTCACTGCGATCTTCTGCGGCACCTTCGGTCTGCTCTGATACGACTAGTTTGGGCGGGTGGGCAGCCAAGAATCACCTGGGAGAAGCTGACGCTCCCCTTTGAGCTGGGTGGTCTTGCTGCCCCTGACTTGGAGCTTTACTACTATTGCGCTCAGGCCCATTTTGTGTACTACTGGTTACACCCTATTCGGTATTTACCGCAACTTGCGCCTGAAAGCGATGCAGTGTGGCCCGACTGCTTGTCTAGAGTTCTTGGGGCCCTTCCCCGTCAAAGGGTGTGAGCACGGTGCAGTGCACGACCAGGGCGTGGACTGCAGTACTGCGCCGGTCTGGTGTGGGCCCGCCGTTCACTCCCTCGATGTCGGTGCTTGATGTTGCAGATGAGGGGATGTTCCGTGATGTGAGACTGCGTGATTTTCTTTGGGAATCCAACCTTACTGAGCTGGGTGACTGGTTTGAGGATGGGCCGTGATACCGCGCTGCATCGGCTGTATGTGTTGCGTGTTTGCGCGATGCTGTGTGCCCGCTTCGCTGGTCTCCCTGAGACCCCGCCGGTATGTCGGGCTCTGGAGATGCTGTGCCGGGCCCCGTAAGCTCATTACTAAGTTATACAATTGCTTGCAAGATCAGCAGGGTGGTGCTGAGATGGCAGCTAGAGCTCGCTGGGAGGCGGATGTGGGTGAGACTTTTTCAGAGGAGGTGTGGCGGAAATGCTGTGCACATATGAGGGCCTTGTCCCCTAACTATAGGCTGCGGCATATACATTTCAAGTTTCTGCATCGCCTATATTGTACCCCAAGAGGTCTTTACACTATGGGACTGCACGCAGATGTGAGCTGTGAGCTGTGAGCGGTGCCGCGCCCGGATGCCGATTTTCTGCATCTTGCGTGGTCCTGTGGGGGTGTTCTTGCCTACTGGATAGAGGTAATGTATATGATGGAGGAGATAACTGGCTTGCAGCTGCCTTTTTCCCCTAAACTTGCGCTGCTTGGATATGTCGATGAGGTGCCATTGGCCCATAGGAGATTGTGGGCCTGTTGCTGCTGCTTGTGAAGCGCAGGATCACGATGTGTTGGGGTTGTGGCAGGGCTCCCCACGGATCTGATTGGATGTATGATGCCTCGTTCTGCCATGAACAATTGACGATTTTCTGGGAGATGGTTCCTGGGGGTGCCCGGCAGCAGGATATTTGGGGCCCGCTGTGTGCCTTTCTGGAGTCATTGAAGTAAGGCTGCCTAGGCGTAAACTGGTGGGCCACGCGCATGGAGTTCTGGTTGATGTTGTCTTCTTAGGCGCCATGGCTGATATGTGTGACTTGTAAGTTGCCCTGCCCTCCTCCCTCCTTTCCCTGTTGCTCTTCCTCTTTTTCTGCAGTTGGTTATGGATGTTATTGCCCTACAGACGCCCGTCACTGCTTCCCTTGTCCCTGGACTTTGGATGCATAATGTTCAATAACTTTGTGGTCGAGGTCTCCACTGGGCCGGCTGGATGGACATGGAGCTGAATTCCAGTTGCAGTTATCTCTGGTGTTGATGGGCTTGGTTCAGGTCTCTTGTACACTGATGTGGGACTTCACACTGTATTAATTTTGTCCTTTCTGTTCTAAGGGCTACTTTGCTGTTTGTCTCTTATATGTTGAAAATAATAAACAAATATAATAATTAAAAAAAAAATCTCTGGTGAAAAGCCTGCCTCTACAGTCCTTATTGTGAGAGGTATATGACAATTATGAGGTCCGTGGAAGCACTGCAGACTTGTCTAATTTCCTGCATGGGAAGAAAGGTGACTGTCGTCTGATGTTGTATTCCCACCACTCTCAGAGCATAGGATGTGAGAGAGAGAGGCTTCAGAAATGTTCCTAAGACAATCCCATAGAGGTAGTGGTATTTTCTGAGAGTAAGGGGTCAATGCATTGCCCTCAAGGGAGACTTTCATGGACCCTGAGGGTGCTATGTAGCCCTCAGGTAGATACACAAGACTGGACTTAGTAAAGAATAGACAGGACAGTGCACCGTGGTGGTCGCATTAGGAGTGGCTACCCAAAGCGGTGCAATAACAGACGTTGTCACCTCATCTGCCAACAGTAGTGTCTGAACTTAAAGACACTGAACAAAAGAACGAGAAGACTGATATAAATCATCGACCTGAATGACGTTGGCATGTTTCCATGTGGATGTTATTCACAATAGCAATGATCGATTTCAGTAGTGGTGACCGCAGACCATTAAGCCAGGGTTCGTTCACCTGCTGTTATGGGAAGTTACGTTGTGATGGTGACGGGGTCCAGTAGAGGATTGAAGTTGCTGCATATGGAGGTCATTTTGTTACAGAAGAATTCCGAGACCTTGTTGTAAAGGTCTTGTGAGAAGGTGATGTTGGTGGAGGTGGCAGGAAGCACAGCAAAAACTTTGATGATGGTGAAGATTTCCTTCCTGCTGCTAGTGCTGGCGTCAATGTGATCTGCAAGTGCTATGCGCTTGGTGTTTCAATAACTGTTGTTGGTAGCTGGTTTGTAGATGTCTTTATCTGTGGTGCCTTGACTTGTTCTCCATTTGTCAACCTGAGAACCTCTGTGTACCAGCTGACCTGTGGTAGGGCTCTTGTGCTTGAGGGGAGCTAAAGTGTCGGTGCATGCAGCGATCCAGCTGTTGAAGTTTTTGATGTCTCTCAGCAAGTCAGGCCAGTGCTTGGAGAGGGCAGAAGCCCACTCCTTTTCTACTATGCTTTTTCCGCTGCGGCGGGCAGTTCCGGTGGAGGTAGGCCTGTGATGGTCCAGGATGAGTATGCTGAAACTGAGGGGGGAGTGGTCCATCCAAGACATAGTTGCTGGCTTGTCAACTGTGATGTTGCTGATTCAGGAGAAAATCGTCTCTAATAGGTGTCCGACAGTGTGGGTGGGTTCAGTAACATCCAGGATCAAGCCTAGGTTTCCAAATATTTTGGGTCGTTGTGGTCTTCTAAATCAAAGTTAAGGTCTCCGAGGAGGATGAAGATACTGGCTTTCATGATGAGGGGTGCCATGAAGTCCGTGATGCCACTGGCGAAAGTGGTGCGCTGTCCTGGTGGTCCATATACGAGGATTGCACCTGGAGAGAGGTTGGCTGTAATGTGTATCTTGAACTTGAGGTTTCTATGTAGCTTGTGGTGGTGTCCATGTTGGTGGTGCAGCTGGTGGTATCTTTGAAGATGATGGTGACTCCACCCCCGGCTTGTGCTGATGGTCTAGGCTAATGATCTTTTAGCCGCTGGGAATGGCTGTAGTGATGTCCAGTGCCGAGGTTGGTTTTAGCCATGTTTCCATGAGGTCTGATATCTCTGTGGCTTGTTTGGTGAGCAAGTGGGTATAGAGGAGCATGCATGCAGGCGTGGCTTGTTGCTTGGGTAGTGTTTGGTCTGTGTGAGCAAGTGGCTGGTTTGTGTGAGTGTGAGCGAGTGGGATGCTGGGTGCTGTTGGTGCAGGAGTGGTGGGAGTAGGATGTGCATGAAAACTTGATGGAGGCACATGTGACTGCTCCCTCCGTGTTGTGTGGTGCAATGTGGCAGCAGTGTAGCAAGCAGTGGCTGGGGTCAAGAGCATGGAGTAGTGCATCAAGGAATCTGTGGAAAGGGGGAAAACCATGTTTCCTGGCAATGGGCATGGTCCAGGCGAGGTCCGGCACAGATGGACTTGCCTTTGGTGCACCACAGCGTGTCTGCCCTTCAGCCACAATAAATAGGTCTTGCAAGGGGGAAGGGGCACTGGATACCATGGGCTTCAAACCAGTGATGTCACTTCCTGTGCATAAGTAAATAAATATAGTCAGAGAATAAGGGGAAATGCAAGTCTAAATTAAAGATAAAAATATGAGACAAATTCACAAAGACATTAAAAACATGTAAGTCTTCAAAGTCAGGGAAACGACCAGAAGTCCAGGTGTAAGCAAATATGTAATAAGAGAGAAATCCACAAATTTCCAGTTTGGACAAGGTTGCCAGCTGAAACAAGGCACCAGTTAGACAGTTAAGCACATTATTATTATTCTCTCAGCAGCCCAGAGACCATTAACTTGTCAACCATTAAAAAGGCTGAACAAGTGTAGGGGCCATGACCTCGGTGCAGCAAAGTTGGGACTCAAACATAAAGGACAAGGGCAACCATTACAAATTAGACAGTACAAAGGTTATGTGATCACATCACTTTGGCTTGTGCAAGAAATCATACCAGTAAAAATGCGCACTTAGATTTCAATGACAAGAGCCCAGTCAGTGGTTCTGAAATCCGAGTGGACTTAAAAGGTTTTTATTTTTTCTCATTAAAACAGTTGGTAGAAATATGATTTTGAGCAATGTGTTTCTAAGTTTTTAATCAAAAGTAAAGCATTTAGACTTGTCTGTATAGATATGAAAGCTGGACGACAAATAAAAATGTTCGTCGAAGAACTGACTCCTTCAAACTCTGCTGCTGGCGAAGGCTTTTGCTAGAAGGACGGACCAATCAACATTTGACCCGCTCAAGACGAAACTTTCACTTGAATTTTTTATGATATAAATTAAGCGCAAATATTAAGGCCACATGTGGAGGCAAGAAAACTCCTAAAAAATATTATGTTAGGAACTACGGAAGGATAACGGGTAAAGAGGAAGCCCAAGATCATGGCGGCTAGACATAGTCAAGAGCAATTGAAGGAATTTTTTCCATTGAATCACCAAGAGTCGGACATGACTGGCTGAATAAAAACAACAACATAGACTTCACTGTAGACGCAAGAGCTGGACTAATTGCTAGTGGAGAAATTAATTATCCAAAATACTAACAGGGGATGTGACAGATAAATAAATCATATTTTTGTGAGACAGAACTTTGTAAAATAGAAAGCCAGCATAAACTAGCAAGACATCCAGTCCTTGATTGCACCAACACAGATTCAGAGACGATGAAAATCCTCAGATGACACCCAAAGTTAGAGTTGGGTGTCATAGGTATACTTATTAAGAGGTATGGATAGAGATGCAGGAAACAGTCACTCCCACTCCTAAAACATCCATGTAGATATTAAATAACACGAGCACAGCAGCAGAATTCCGAGACATAGCACAACAAAGGTGAAAGGTACTATATCGTGATGCACAAACCTCAACAAACTAGGGGCCTCGTTTGGAATGAAATGTCGGAGCGCGAAGCTGCGCCAAATTTGACAGCTATGCACTCTGACATTTCAAAAATGCAGGGATGTGCCGCGTTTACAACATGTTTTCCTTAGCACTGTTGCTAAAATTAGCTGCCTAACGCCAACGCAGGCACCCTTGCACCATAGTGCAAGGGTGCCTGCGTTGCAGGGAATGACAATTTATGTGCAGGACGGTGTCCCTTCCTGCACATAAACAATCAAGAATGGCAATTTGTTACTTCAGAATGCAGCACACATAGAAGTAGCAAATCACCATTATTGAATGATTATTGATGTGCAGGAAGGGACATCTTCCTGTAAATAAACAATCATTAATGGCGTTTTGCTCCTTCTATGTATGCTGCAGAATGCAGCACGCATAGGAAAAGCAAAACGAGGAGAAATAAAAGTATTTCTCCTCGTCACGCCACTGTAAAGCAACCCCTTGGGTGGCGTTCGTCTTTGGTGCTGCCTCAGGTTTACAATTCTTGTAAACCTGGGGCAGTGTCAAAAGCAATGGGTGTTGCGTGGAAACGCCCACGGAAATACCCATTGCACCCCCCTCTGCCACAGAAAACTGCTTATTTACAAGGCGGCGTTAAGCCATGAAAAGTGGCTTAACGCCACCTTGTAGATATAGAAATGGGCACAGCAACAATGGAGCATCGCTGAAAATTACACTCCAGTGGCACTAGGGGTTTATAAATGAGCCCCTGGTATGCCCAGAGAGGTAGCTTTTAAACCAGTCAAGGACCTACTTACCCAATCCCAGACAAAAGTTTTATAAGTCATGGAAAAATCAACCCCACCATTCAATCCATACACGGTGGACCACAGTTTGCATTGCTGTGCCCCCATGCTACATTTAAGATGTCAACCGGATTGACTAGAATGAAAAATGTTGTGCTCAATGTTGTGATTATAGAGTTTATAGGTTGTTCAATATTCAGAAGGCTTACCCACAAATAGCAGAATAGTAATAAGAAGAAATATCAATGTTGGGTTTTTTCCACAATGTGAATGCTAGAACGGATTTCAGGGAATCATGAAACCTATCCTGTGCAAAAGTACTATTTATGATGGAAATCCTTCATTTAGAGAAAGTTACAGGGCGTTCCTTCAAAGATGCAGCCAGAACAACACCAATGCAACAGAACGTAGCCTTCATAAGGGTCAACACATTGTAAAACAATCTACATTTTAAGGACAACAATTCTCCCACATAACAAATGTGTTGTTAGATGAAGCAGTAGAAGCACAACAGATCACACCTTTGGCAAATATGTTGGAACACATCAAATAGACATTTTTATTTAAAAAAACAGCTGACATTAATGTTGTGGTGCTAGAAGAATCTATAGCTAAGGATCAAAGGGAATTCTTGCATTGGTTAATGGCAGCGTACAACACGTCTTAAGCTTTAGCCACAGTAGCCTTAATATGAGATGCTTTGCACTGTAATTGTTTTTATGAGCACTGCTTAGGTAGAAAGTTTAGAAAAACAGAAAAGGCCACATTAATTTTGCCAGTTTATTTTCACCCTGGTTATTTATAGCTCTTACAATACACAAATCATTGCAGTGCCAGGAGGCTAATTTTTCAATGTTAGCGACCACTTTATTGAAGCAATGTCATCAGAAAAGAAGGTGGTCACTGCCTCGTACATGATTTTTAAGGTACTAGGGTCATTACACATATCAGGAATTATGTTGTACACCAAATTTTGAAAATGTTCATATGGTAGGCTGAAAGAGATGTGCTAAGATAGCCCATTAGGTAAGTGTTAAACCCTTGTAGTGTCTTGCACCTATACTAACATAATTATCAAATGCTACTTCTATAGAGGCACCTCAAAAGGCACAAAAGCCATCACTGAATGCAGATGCACCTGCAGATAATAAAGGAAGGCCTGCAAGCAGCACATTTACCTTGAGTTTGCGCAGCAATCTGTATGGAAAATATTTCCGTAATCACTATGAGCAACACAGCAACATGTATGAATGTGCACCAGCTGAAATTCTGTCTCTATTTTTCCTGCAGTCTTTCTGCTTCTGATGCTGTCTGTAAGAAAATCAATCCATTTCATTTTCTAGGTTTTTCATATTGGTTACTGCAGGAATTTGGCTCTGTATATACTATTTCAAAGTAAGAAATAGTGTGCACAGAGTCCAAGTGTTCCCCTTAGAGGTAAGATAGTGTCAAAAGTAGCTAATTCTAATGCTCTATTTTGTAGTAGTGTGGTCGAGCAGTAGGCTTATCAGAGGGTAATGTTAAGCATTTGTTGTACATACACAGGCAATAAAGGAGGAACAGGTTCAAGATTTACATTAAACACTTTAAATGTAAGGTACTTCACTTAGATACTTTAGGAACTTTGAATGAACACAATATCATGTACAGTCTTTGTAAAAATGGCAATAAGCTATTTCAAAAGTGGACACAGTGTAAAAATCAACAGTTCCTGGGGGAGGTAAGTAAAGGTTAGTTTTGAAGGTAAGTAAAACACTTACAAGTCTCACATTTGGGGCATAGGTAGCCCACCGTTGGGGGTTCAAGGCAACCCCAAACTTACCACACCAGCAGCTCAGGGCCGGTCAGGTGCAGAGGTCAAAGAGGTGCCCAAAACACATAGGCTTCTATGGAGAACAGGGGTGTCCCGGTTCCAGTCTGCCAGCAGGTAAGTACCTGCATCCTCGGGGGGCAGACTAAGGGGGGTTTTGTAGGGCACCAGGGGGGACACAAGAAGGCACAGAAAGTACACCCTCAGCGGCAGAGGGGCGGCCGGGTGCAGTGTGCAAACAGGCGTCGGGTTTTGTATAGAAAGTAATGGAGAGACCCGGGGGTCACTTCAACGATGCAGGCAGGCACAGAGGGGGCTCCTTGGGGCAGCCACCACCTGGGCTAGGCAGAGGGTCAGCTGGGGGTCGCTCTTGCACTGGAGTTCGGTTCCTTCAGGTCCTGGGGGTGCAGTGTTGATTCCAGGCGTCGGGTCCCTTGTTACAGGCAGTCGCGGTGAGAGGGAGACTCTGGATTCTCTCTGCAGGCGTCGCTGTGGGGCTCAGGGGGGTCGTCTCTGGTTACTCATGGGCTCGCAGTCGCCGGGGAGTCCTAACTGAGGTGTTGGTTTTCTGCAGGTCGAGCCGAGGCGTCGGGTGCAGAGGGTGAAGTCTCACGCTTCCGGTGGGAAACGTGAAGTCTTTGGAAGTTGCTTCTTTGTTGCCAAGAAGTAGCTGTTTTTGAACAGTTCACAGGAGTTTCTTGGTCCTTGGGTGCAGGGCAGTCCTCTGAGGCTTCAGAGGTCGCTGGTCCCTGTTGGATGCGTCGCTGTTGCAGTTTTCTTCGAAGTTGGGAGACCGGCCGGTAGGGCTGGGGCCAAGGCAGTTGTTCTCTGCAGGGCTTCAGGTCAGCAGTCCTTCTTCTTTGTTAAGGTTGCAGGAATCTAGTTTCCTAGGTTCTGGGGTGCCCCTAAATACTAGATTTAGGGGTGTGTTTAGGCCTGGGAGGGCAGTAGCCAATGGCTACTGTCCTGGAGGGTGGCTACACCCTCTTTGTGCCTCCTCCCTGTTGGGAGGGGGGCACATCCCTAATCCTATTGGGGGAATCCTCCACTCTCAAGATGGAGGATTTCTAAAAGCAGGAGTCACCTCAGCTCAGGACACCTTAGGGGCTGTCCTGACTGGTGGGTGGCTCCTCCTTGTTTTTCTAATTATCTCCTCCAGCCTTGCTGCCAAAAAGTGGGGGCAGTGGCCAGAGGGGCGGGCATCTCCACTAGCTGGGATGCCTTTGAGGCCCACTGCCAGGTGTTACAGTTCCGGCAGGGGGAGGTGAGAAGCACCTCCACCCAGGGCAGGCTTTGTTCCTGGCCACAGAGTGACAAAGGCACTCTCCCCATGTGGCCAGCAACATGTCTGGTGTGTGGCAGGCTGGCAGAAACTAGTCAGTCTACACTGGAAGTCGGGTTGGTATTCAGGGGGCACCTCTAAGGTGCCCTCTGGGTGTATGTTACAATAAATTGCACACTGGCATCACTGTGCATTTATTGTGCTGAGAAGTTTGATACCAAACTTCCCAGTTTTCAGTGTAGCCACTATGGAACTGTGGAGTTAGTGTTTGACAAACTCCCAGAAAATATACTCTTATGGCTACCCTGCACTTACAATGTCTAAGGTTTTGCTTAGACACTGTAGGGGCATAGTGTTCATGCACATATGCCCTCACCTGTGGTATAGTGCACCCTGCCTTAGGGCTGTAAGGCCTACTAGAGGGGTGACTTACCTATGCCACAGGCAAGGTGAGGTTGGCATGGCACTCTGAGGGGAGTGCCATGTCGACTTTGTCATTTTCTCCCCACCAGCACACACAAGCTGTGAGGCAGTGTGCATGTGCTGAGTGAGGGGTCCCCAGGGTGGCATAAGACATGCTGCAGCCCTTAGAGACCTTCCCTGGCATCAGGGCCCTTGGTACCAGAGGTACCAGTTACAAGGGACTTACCTGAGTGCCAGGGTTGTGCCAACTGTGGAGACAAAGGTACAGTTTAGGGAAAGAACACTGGTGCTGGGGCCTGGTTAGCACGGTCCCTGCACACTTTCAAATCATAACTTAGCATCAGCAAAGGCAAAAAGTCAGGGGGTAACCATGCCAAGGAGGCATTTCCTTACAGTTACCTCTTGATATCTGGGGCCCTTGCCCTATACCAAGGCTGGAGCCGCCCAAAGGGGCCCATCTACATGTACTCTATTTACAAGGAAAATAAATCTTAAGTTGCCACAGCATTCACATTTTGTAATCACCTGTATGTGTGCAAATGATTTTCTCAGTTACAAAGTGCAGATGTGAGTTGTAGGAATAAAGGAAAAACATTTTCACATTACCCTTAAAATATGATTTGCTTTTAGCTGTGCAGCATCATTGCAGGGCATGTTTTCCATTGATGAAATATTAATTTAGTATTATCTGGTCCAGTCCGGGAACAATACTGGTATGGTTAATCCTTTATTACCCATTGTATTCCTTCTAGTTTGAAATACTAAAAATACTACTCCAACGTTTAGTGAAGTGCATCCAAAGGGAAGTGCAACCGGCATCCACATATACTTCACTCCATCTGCAACCAGATCCAGAAAAGGGCAAGTCAGAGGAACGCCACGCAATGGCTATGACAGGGAATAAAGGGAATCCCTATGCCTGCTCAGTCATATCTCTCTGAAAAGCTCTCATAGCTCACTGCCCCATTAAACTTGGGAAACAAGACAGACATCTGGAGCCAAACTCTGCAAGAAGGCAGGATCAGATGAGGATCTGGGAGTGGAGATATAATTTGTACTTAGTTAGAGTAACTGGTAGAGTGGGGAGGGTGATACTCATTTAATGGTTTCTGTGGTGAAAGGCACTATGGGATAGCTTGTGAGCTGAAAACATATGCCCAGAACAGGAATGTTGTCACATTACTGTAAAATATGGAGATTGAAGCCCAGCGTTTTAGTCCTATTCTTGAAAGCCGATCACCAAAGCTGGCTAGTGTTGCCATTCGACGTGCCTTGCTTGATTCACTCTCAAGAACTAACTGCCTGAAACAGATGAAGAAAAGAAAACATCCCAGCTTGCTGTACTGAGAAAAATACTGTCTTCCTAACCGAGGGCTTTGAAAATAATTGTTGGTGCCTTGAACCTCTAGGGCAAGCTAAGGCCAGAAGGGTGCTCCACACAAATAGTGGCACTAGCCTTTTTCTTACTTGAAAGGATATAGAGGTCCAAATCGCACCAGGGAAGATTGCTTGACCCTGTGTAATCCCTCACCTGTGGTTGGAGAAGGCAGAAGACACATGATCAAAGGTTGCCTACGAGAAAGAGCAATGTGATCTAGATGACTCCAATTTAGCCTTTCTCATGCTCTGAACTTTTTTGTCAGTAATTTATGGCAACAATTTGACCACTCAAGAGACCTTTCTACCTTTGTGTGTCAAATCTCGGCTACTACTTCCACCCTACCCCACTAAAGGTATCTGACCTCCAAAAAATGTCAACGCACAAAGGTAAAGCCCAGGATGAACTATCAGTGTTTACCTGTCTGGAAATCATTGTGAAATGACTGCAAAGGCTGCCTGGGTCCAAGTTACAACACTGCATTTTGGGCACAATTCACAAACGGCCTCTGCAGTCGTGGCAGAGGCTTCGCGCTCGAGGCGGAATGTCCGCATTAGCATGCTGTTAGTTTTTGCTATACCTTTGGAACTCTCATGTTAGTTTCTTCAGTTTGGTGCCATTGCCAGTTTACTAATTAATTTTGTCTTTTTTAACTAACTGATTTCTACATTTTAAGTTATTTCTTAACTTTGTTGTTGTTTTGTTTAATTGATGCACAAGTACAACATGCTATTTATCTGAGGAAAATTGTTGCTGCTTTAGGCAAGCTCCCAATGGTGCGCCAGGAACCCCTCACAGAAGAGTATACCATTTAGAGGTCGAATTGTTTGGACTTGTTAGGAGCTTATTGACAGCCACATCAAGATTGTGACCTCTTTAACCCTTAGCTCAGCAACCAGATTTCCTACATTCCAAGAGTGAGGTAGTGTTCTATGTCCAGCCACATCTGGAAAATGTTATGCAGCTGGTAGCTTATAGGACACTACCTCATACTACCAGAGTCCTATGGTCATCCACATCTAAAAAATGCTATGTAACTGGTACTTTATGACGTACATCCACCCTTGCATTTGGTCATGTTAGTAAATAGTCACCCAATGGGCAGGGTGGCTAGCTCATGGTACTGCCACAGCTGTTTTACTACCTTTCGGCTCTCCTGCTCTTGCCCCCCTCACGTTCTTCTCTGAACTTAGGTCACTGCTAGTGGAACTGATTTGAGGCAAAGATTGGTGCACAGTAGCATTGGATAAACTATGCAGCCCCCTACTAGAAGGTGGGCTTGGTGCTCCCAACTTAGAATTTTACTTTGATGCTGCCCAACTACAATGGCCTTTACAATGACTTGGATGAGCTGTATGTGGTGAGAGATCTGTGATCAAGCATCTATTGTCGACGACTCCCATGTATACATGGCTTTCGGGCCTAGGTCCACGTGAAGAGATGCCACAGATGGCCGTGGCCAGACGCAGCTGCAGAAATATGTCCTTGGCCGTGGTGCTCCCCTTGTATTCTCTCCTAATACCGATATGGCAGATGCTGGCTCCACAAGACCTTACCTAACATCACAATGTGTCTTACTGGAAGGCGGCAGGAGGGACTTGCACTGGGGACTTTTATGCAGATGGAGTGCTTCGCATCGTCCCCGAGATCTGTGTGGTGTTTCACATACTGGCAGGGCAGTTATTGACTTATGTGGCTGTCTCTCAGGCACTGGTCTAGACTGGGGGTCAAGAACGGATGGAGCCTGCGACCACGTACCTGCTTCACACCATGCAGTCATAACGAGGTACAAGTAAAGCCAGCACGGCTCTGTATGCAGTTTTGCTGGGGCAGGGACTGAAACCATATTCTACGGCAAGGGACTGCTGGATGATGAACCTCTGCCACCCCTTGATAGACAATGGTCCAAAGCCCTACAACAAGTCATTTAACTCCATTCAACTACCTACACCAAATCTACCTCACACCCCACCACTGACTTCTCAGGATGCAGGGTCCTGGACGCAGGTTTCTTCCATATAATGTGGGACTGCCCAGGGGTGTGGCAAGTCTGGGAGGAACATAGCAGTCTTACAGTCACCCAGTCATGCTTACTGGGTGGCCGACCCAAGGCTAAAGAAGACAAGTATCTCTATAGTCTTCAACCTGGCACTCGTGTTGTGAAAATGCCAGATCTCAATTGCCTGGTAATCACAGGCTGCACTGGACAAATAGGTCTGGACCCACACCATGCTGCGCTGGGCAGGGGCTAAGGCTGGGGTGCTATTGGACACTTGGCAGAAGGGGGGGATAAGCAGGGACTCTCAACAAGGGACATATACTTGCTAAAGGTGAAGGCAAAAGTGCTGGAGACGAAAGACGATGCGAGACCTTTATGGCCTGGATACGCATAGTATACTGACCTGGAGCTGACACACACAACACAAAGGTGAGCACCAACAGATTACACTGTGAGGGCTCAATGCAGGTTACACATTTGCTCAACGCACAACTGTTTCACTTTCTTGAACAGGGTTCATCTACCTCCAGCCCGAGAATCTTTTACTACTGGAATAGGCACAGAGATCCGCACCAACACAGAGGCGCCACGACTAAATCCACTGCTACACACAATATCATAAAATCAACTCAAAGTAAAACAATGTTGACTGTGATACGCATTGTATGGGAAGCGGGCCAAGGGAGCCCATACATGGGCATGTTTGTATTACTGCTGAATATAAACGATAAAACGATGTGATAGTAATGTTAGTAAATAGCAACCTGGGCTACTCCTGGTCAGACTTCCATTATTAAATAAGCCTAAAGGTAAACTAGTTTCCATTGCTGCTTTAATCACTTTAAGAACTCAGATTAAGAAAAACTAGGAGATCCTTTCCACCTAAAAATCCCTAACTTCCCCCCTCATGTCAATACTAGCTACACATGTACCATGCCAGCTTGTTCAATATGTTGTACCCCGCAAAAGTAGAAGTTTGAGCTGCAAACAGCCACCAAAACCTTTATTGGTCTCTTGAAGATATTTAACGAAACCACTTCCATGCAATTCTTGGGGTTGTAGCCTTTCATCTAAAATCCATCATTATTTTTAACTGAACCCTTTTGGTGCCAGGCCTCGATCGTGGAAGCACTGCCCTCCCCAGCAAGTCCCGCTCAGGCCCAAAACTTCCCCTGTTCCCATGACCATAATACAAAAGCTGCAAGACTGCCTGCATACAGCCAGCATAGAGCCCTTCTAAAGGTATTTTACATACTTTCTCTCTGTAGATGCTACCTCTTACCTTGCTAGCTCCCAGTTATCATGGGGCAGAGTTTAGCATTTCTGACAACATTGAAGGTGCCATTGATTTGTCTTTGGTAATGCACTAGCTCATGGCGTCTTTTTGGTTTGCAGCTGTGTAAATTTGTATGGTGTGTGTCCTGGTTGAGTTTCCAGGTGGCAGCACTTCACTAAAATTGCATGCTGTGAGTATTTTGTTACCTGCAGCATCTCTATGGTGCTGCAGGCATGGAAGATTAGGTGGCAGGTAGTGTGGCAGTCTATGCCAGATTTTCCTTATTTGGTTAAGGTCTCCTCTTACAACTATCCAGTTTTGAATTGCCAGAGGTAACATGGTGGCTTATACTTTCCTGTTTCTTTCCACAGGTTTACTTCCTTTGCAATACATTATGTGTTACTCTTGCAATTATGCTTTACTTCCCATGCCTATTTTTGGCTATAAAAAGCAGATCAATGGTGAAGGAAATTAGGATTCTGTCTTTACTGTGGGCTGAAAGGACACTTGATCAGTGAACGTCCAACTCAACCTAAATGATCTTACAAATCGTTGGAAAACTTGCAAACTCACCTCTTCAGCAGGGATTAGGGGCAGATTCTAAGGATGTTTCCCTGCCTCATTTGTTCTGGATTTATACTTCTGCAAGGGAAATTAGTAATATTTTCTGTCTGGCATTCAGTTCCTGTGCTTATTGATTGTGGAGCTTCCAATAATTATATAAACAGCGGATGGACTAATAGATATTCTCTTCCATTTAGAACTAAGGAAATTCCTTTAGCAGTTCAAGCTGTCAATACAACTTTTTTTGCATCTGGTCTTGTAACTGAAGAAACTGAGCCCTTTGCCCTCCAACTTGTAGCTCACCAAGAAACTGATTGGTTCTGATTCACAAAGATAAATACACACTTGTGTGTATGTTTACAATTATTTGCTATCCACAAAGGGATTTACAAGTAGTATTTTTTACAAGTGCTGAGTCTCTGCACATAAAAAGATAGGGCATTGCTCTTAACTTATCAGTATCACAGCCGAGGATGAATGGAAGACTACCTGCAGAGCACCTTTTGAGCATTACAAATATTATGTATTGTTCTTTTGGCCTTTCAATACCCCTGCTGCCTTTGAGCATTTTCAGATTTAATACTCCAGTCTGTAATTGTCTGTTTAGACAACAAACTGGTCCTTTCCAAGAATCCAAAAGACTAGCCTAAGTATGTTAAAGAGGTCTTGAAAAGCTTGGAGGAAAATAATGTGTTGGCCAAACCTGAGAAATGTGTCTTTGATGCTGATTCTGTAGAATAGCTGGGATATATAATTTTTGTGTAAGGTTTGACCATGGATAATCAGAAGGTGAAAGCAATTTTACAGTGGTCCTTTCCAACGTCAGTAAAAGAGAATCAAAGCTTCCTGGGTTTGGTGAAATACTATTGCAACTTTATCAAGGTCTTCTCAAGATTGTTACAGCTATAATTGGTCTTCTTACAAAGAATAACACATTTAGTTGGAACCAGGAGTCCATGTAGGCCTTCAACAAGCTAAAGCAATCCACAAAGGCTCCTATCCTTCAACAACCAGATATCCCAAACACTTTGGGGGTGATTCTAATTCTGGCGGGCGGCGGAGGCCGCCCGCCAGAATTCCGCCCCCATAATACCGCTCCGCGGTCAGAAGACCGCGGAGGGTATTATGAGTTTTTCCCTGGGCTGGCGGGCGGTCTCCAAAAGACCGCCCGCCAGCCCAGGGAAAAACTCCCTTCCCACGAGGATGCCGGCTCGTAATCGAGCCGGCGGAGTGGGAAGGTGCGACGGGTGCAGTAGCACCCGTCGCGTATTTCAGTGTCTGCAAGGCAGACACTGAAATACCTTGCGGGGCCCTCTTACGGGGGCCCCTGCTGTGCCCATGCCATTGGCATGGGCACGCCAGGGGCCCCCAGGGGCCCCGCGACCCCCCCTACCGCCATCCTGTTCATGGCGGCTTTCCCGCCATGAACAGGATGGCGGTAGGGGGGTCAGAATCCCCCATGGCGGCGCAGCAAGCTGCGCCGCCATGGGGGATTCTGAGGGCAGCGGTAAACCGGCGGGAGACCGCCGGTTTACCCTTTCTGACCGCGGCCAAAGCGCCGCGGTCAGAATGCCCTGCGGGGCACCGCCGGCCTGTCGGCGGTGCTCCCGCCGACCCTCGCCCCGGCGGTCGAAGACCGCCGGAGTTAGAATCAGGGCCTTTGTCCTGGAAACGGATACAGGTGATCAAGGTCTTGGAACATAACTAATTCAATAAGGCCTCAATAAGGTGGAACATACAAAATCTTTCTTTTCATGAAAATTAACCCCTGCTGAATATAAATATTTGGTGCTACAGAAATAGCTGCTGGGAATGAAAGAAGCCTGTGTACAGTGGCAACATTTCCTTCTAGTGTCTCAAGTCGAGGTATTGGTTCATTGTGATCACTGGAACTTGCAGGTTCTTTAACAGGCTGAATGCTGAAACAGTTATAAAGCTCAGTGGGCCTTTTAGCATCAGTATGATTTTCTAATCACATATTTATCTGGAAAGATGAATACTGTTGCTGACAGCCTCTCTAGACAATATACCAGAATAAAGTAATTTGGAACTAAAGAAAGGATTCTTCCTCCTAGTGCCTTTATGACAGCAACATTAACCACCACTTTCTTAGGCCAAATTTGTTGTGTTAACTAAATATATAAATCAAACCAGTTTCACTAGTATCATCCTTTTATAAGTTCTAAAGACAATCTAATCTTTTATGAGTTTAGTCATCATTTCTAAGAATCTTTGAGAATTTGGTGCCTTCACTATCCCAGGATTAATTCATTTCTGGCTGTAGGGGAATGAAAACCACAGAGAAGCTACTAAAGAGGAAATTGTGGTGGCCTAGGGCCAGATGTAGCAAAGGTTTTTACCCATTCTGTGTCTATGGGAAAAAGTGTTCGTGCATATGGCCCCTAGTCCCCAACAAGATGTGCCTGAATTTTTAAGCTCTTGTGAAACTAGCACTTAGAGTAAAACAGAAACCTAGAAGGCTGGTTTCCTTGTAAACTTTGAGTTGCCAACAAGACCTTGGCAGATAACATATGATTTCATTGCAGATTGGTCAAGTTATCCAACTGTTACCATTATAGTGGTAACAGTCAATTAATTAGCCAATTCGTGGTAATGTAGCGATGCATCAGAAAAATGTGCGCTTTGGTACGACAGTTCCTAATGCCATGGATGCGTTGAATTGACGATACGGCGCAATATGCCATAAGGGCCCATGGTGTGTCAAAAAAAATGGCACATCTATGGGAGGGATGTCGCAGCCAAAACTGACGCATGTTCTGCAAAAGTGATGCTAGGCTGCTTTGCAGCATGTAAAGGAACGCAAATCAGCTTTGCGTCACATTGGAGTGAGTAATACGTTGGAAATCCTTAAAAAAGTGACATGTTTCAGAATAAAACATTTCCCCATAGATAGAAAGGAAAATATAGAGCAGGCAGCAGCAGCCAGGATGACAACCCCAGCAACTCCAGCAAAGGCCAGGATGTTCAGACCGAAGTACAGGGGGAGAGGAAGAGTAATTTTAGTGAGGAGGAGAATCAATACTCATAACTAAGGTAACAACGAATGAATATCAGCTCTTTGTCACCTTTAAATTACCATTAGGGAAAAAAGATGCCATATGGAAGTCCATAGTGGATAAAATCAACAGTGTAGGGCAAGTCAAAAGGACAGTGAGAGACTGCAAGAGGCACGATTACAAGCGCAGGACCAAGGAGAAACTGGCAAGCAACTTCAAGGCAGCAATGCTGACTGGAGTAGCAGGAACTGAGGTCCTGAGAAGCTGACGTCCTTGGAGGAGCAGGTGGCAGCAGTCAACCCAGCCGAGCTGGTGGCAGGGTTAGAAGGAACTGACAGTGCAGCCTATGAGGACCAACAAGACGCACAGGGTAAGTGGCAACAAGATATGTTATGCTCAGCAGTGCAGCATGCTATGTTTCTGCGATGCACTGAGTGTAAGGGAAAGGGTTTGTAATGGCCACATGTCCAATCACACATCACAAAAATGTAACTTAACATAACCACTCACATGTTGCACAGCCTAGTCAACATCTGTCATGTATATTCAGTCCATGTGTGATGTGTTGCACCAGTCCTGCTTCACCTATGGATACTGTGACTTGCTGGGTAATGTATCACATTAGTGACCAGGACTACAAGTACCACAGTACAAAGCAAAAGATCTGGACTGGAACACCACAATATGCCAGGACACTGGAACACTGACCACCCTTACTTGGATAATGCATGCCCTTTTACACCATGAGGCCAGTGGGTTTGTCTTGGGACCATGCTGGAAAATGTGTACTGCAAAGCAATGTTATGGAATGGATTTGTCAGAGGACCAACCCCTCACTTCATAGGGGAGTCAGGTGTTGGGCACGTGAAGTACCACCACATAGGACCATGTGAAGAGAAATGTCCGGAGGGGAATAATTTAAACAATATTGGTGCTGGGCATCAAAGCAAGTGACCTTCATGTGCTGCCCGGCACCACAGGGCAAGGGCAGAAATGCACAGTATTTACGAAATATGGCACATTCCTGTTCCCTCCCTCAGCGCTGGCACCGTTATGGCTGACTAGCAGCAATGCAGGCACCCTTGCACCATTGAGTTGTGTGCAGGATTGTTTCTGATTTGTGCAGGAAGGAATACCTTGGAATGCCCTCCTGATGCAGAGTAAGGCGATAGAGCCATTTGCCCTGGCTTGCCTTATTCCATATCTATGAGGCTAACCAAAGCCACGCAAATAGGCTTTTGTGTGGCATCATAGGTATGGGTACTGCTGGAGCGTCAAAACAAGTGTTGCACTGGTGGCGCATGGGGTTTGGAAATATGCCACTAAGGGCCTGATTTATACTTTTTTAGCACCGCATTAGCGTAATATTTTGATGCAAAAGCAGCGCAAACTTAGAGAATATAATTGAATTTTTTAAGTTTGCGCTGCATTTGCGTAAAAAAATGACGCAAATGCGGCGCTAAAATAGTATAAATCAGGCCCTTTGACCCTTGCATGAAACTATGTTGCACACAGCTGCACTTATGTAAGCACACAGGTGTAGCCTGCCATGGTAGCCAACACCCTAACTCCTGGTTTGTAAAATAACTCGGGTGATACAAGTGATGTATAAAATAGGGAGATTTGTGTAACTATAGATGGTGTGAGACTGGTGGGCCCCTGGTAGTGCTGTACAATGTAGGTGTGGCTGAGCATATTGAACTGGCACTGTGTTTTAATGGGGACACATTGCATAGCAAGGAGGTGAGAAGTGGCGTGTGTTCTGCAAGTTAGCCTGAGCTATACACATGCACTGGTGTGCTTGATTGTGTCACACATCTGTTGCAGCTGGAAAGGGATGACATAGAACAGGGCATAGGTGAACTACATCCTACATGTGATGTGGACCAGGCGAATGATGTACCATATGTCAGGAGAGAGATGGAAGAAGAAATCTTGTCCCAGGCTACATATGTTAAAGCTGGAGGATGACTGTTGAACCTGGTCCTTTTTGCAGGGTCATCCCCAAACTTTTTGCCTTCTTCCTCCTATATTTTCGAACCAGTTTTTGTTGGCTTTAGGACTCTAGGGCACTGTACCACTGCTAACTAGTGCTAAAGTGCACATGCTGTCTGTCTAAATGGTATTAGCGATTGACTTATTCATGATTGGCATGTTATATTTACCGGTAAGTCCCTAGTAAAGTGCACTATGTGTGCCCAGGGCCTGTAAATCAAATGCTACTAGTGGGCCTGCAGACCTGATTGTGCCACCCACATGAATAGCCCTGTAAACATGTCTCGGACCTGCCACTGCAGTGTCTGTGGATGCAGTTTTCAACTGGCAGTTTAACCTGGCAAATGTACCCACTTGCCAGACCCAAACCTTCCTTTTTACTACATGTAAGTCACCCCTAAGGTAGGCCCTATGTAGCTGCATGAGCAGGGTGCAGTGTATTTAAAAGGTAGGACAAGTACTGGTGTGTTTTACATGTCCCGATAGTGAAATACTGCCACAGTCATTTTTCACTATTGCAAGGCCTATCTCTCCCATTGGTTAACATGGGGACTACCTTTAAAAACCTTTTAAGTGCAGTTTCCCATTGGGAGAAGATAGTGATTTGGAGTTTTGGGTTTCTGAACTCACAATTTAAAAATAAATCTTTTGGTCGGGTTGATTTTTATATTGTCTGTTTGAAAATGCCACTTTTAGAAAGTGGGCATTTTCTTGCTTAACCATTTTGTGCCTCTGCCTGCCTAACAGTTGGGCTGTTTGTGAATTCCCTTTAAACAGTGACACAAAGGGAGCCGAGGAGTGCCCTGCATATCCTGATGAGACTCCTAGGATAGAGTGGGGAGGGAGGACATGCACCTGAAAAGCTGCCTGTCTTCACACAATGCAGCCTCCAACCCCCTGGTGTGTGTCTGGGGCTAGACCTGGGTAAGGCAGGATCTTGTGAACAACAAAGACTTTCCTTTTAAGTTTGCCCACATCAGAGGCAGAAATGAGTATAAGTAGTGGACTCAAGCCCCCAGAATTTTAGATTACGTCTGAATCAAGAGGAACTTCTGCCAATGAGAAGAGCTTGATGCTTGGGGAGGACCTGCCACTCTGCTTGCTGACTAGAGTAAGGGTTCCTGCTTGGACATAGTGCAAACTGACTGCCAACCAGGGACCCCATTTCTAACAATGATAAACTGGGGAATTCAGAAATGACAGGATGACTTAGGTTGCCATAACTTTGGGCAGGATTCTGTGATGGTTTGATGCTGAGAAGTATGGCTAAAGTTGTGTGGCAAACCAGGGTAAGTACATGTCATGCATTATCAAAACTACTAGCATATGTAGGTACAGCCTGATACATAAGTTAGAAATACAGGAAGCCATGTTATGCAATTAGAGGTGGTAAATCTAATTGTCTGCTGTGGTGTCACTTGTGAGTCAATGTATGATTAGCCATACCTCTGTGAGTGACAGTAATTGGAGCTACTGAGCCTAAATAAGAATTGCTAGAGGAGTCATAAATGAGTTCAAGCGAGTGGGCCGGAGTCTAACAATGGGTGATACTCAGCAGATAACCAACTCTGACAATGATGAAATTGGGTGAGCGTCAGTGCTTGCTATCTATCTAGTTTGACTGTGCATATCACCTAAGAGTTAGCACACACTGGTCAGTGTTTTCACAGATAGCACAAACATGGTAAGTACATGCACATACACATTCCTGCAGTGTAGCAAGCTTGCTAGCTGTGTAGAGTAATGTGGATGCATACCAATATGAACCTTGCCAACACGAATACACAATGTGCATGGAAGACAGCACAACAAGGCAGTCTGCTATGTATGTATGTCAGACTGACAGCAGGATCAAACTGAATTCATCAACAAGCCCATATCATTCTCACAGAAGCAGTGGCCTGAGTAGTGGCCACATGGAATGCTTTGCACCTTGGTGACGTGGGGCATTGTGCACAGTAGTGCTGTAAAACATGAAAATACATTAAGCATAGCCATCATGAAAGAAGTGCTAATCTCCAAGCTTGATGTCTACCTTATCTCAACTTATCTGCACTGGCAGGGCAGTATGCTGAGAAACTGTGTTGCATGGCATGAAACAAACACCCTTGTCACACCATGGTGTTTGAACAATGCACAGATACTGCCTTCTGAAAGGCAACTACAGTGCCACTTCCCATCAACGCATACAAGTCATATAGGTACTACACATGAATGTTGAGATGAAAGTGAATGAGGGTAGCCAGATTACTACTGTCAACATCTAGCATTGATCAACATTGATGTATATCCATTATATTTCAGAGGGAGAAACATGTTTCAGCAAACCCTGGACTACATTGTCTCACCTTCTCCAGGTGTGGGAGGGTCTGACAGCGTCATCGGGTCTCCAGGGAAACTGCCTACAGCTGAACCTACCCCGTCTGCAAGTCCCAGCCCAGCTCCGGTCTCCAAGGACCCCCAGGTTGTATTTCCACATCAAGCAGTAGGACTCCAGCGGCAGGTGTTGGATGAGGGCATACGGAGATGGAGACCATTGCGGGCACCCTAGAGGAAGTCCATAGATGCCTCAGTCCCAGTAAGGACACCACTAATACAATTCAAGGCACCAACGCTACTGGGCACCTTTCACTGTGACTTTGTTGCTGTGCTGACAAGCCAGCAGGCCCTTCTCAGCACTGTGCTGCCTTCCTTGTTGGCACTGGCAGATTCTGCTGGGGGCAGGGGAGCCACATATTGAGCCGTTGAGGTGTGTGCGCCTCAGATGCCTCCTGCACAAACACCACCGCCCTCAGAGGAGGCTCACCAGAGGAGGAAGATGTGAACTTTCCCAATTTCTGGTGTAGAACTTTCCAGTAACATGTGTCTGTAGCTCTAGGCCAGTTTCCCCCTGGACCTGTGTTGAGTAATATGCGATCACCCTTGTCATCTGGAACTGTCTCATTTGTGTTTGCCTACCTGCTAATCTTATCCATTTGTTGGCTGTCTATGTGGCCTACTTTCTCTATTGCAATTTAGATCTCCTCCTCACTGGAACACTCCTCTCCTCCACATGTCACATGACATGTATCTGCCATAGACTCTGTCTGGACATTCTTTAGCTCTAAAACAATGCTGGGGTTGTTGTTGCAATAACTGCTACTGTGATCCTTACTATTTACACACATGTAAATAAATGCACTATCTTTAACCTGGGGGTTGTATGTCTGTTTCTGATTGGACTAAGTAGACCATGGTAGATGTGCTGACCCTAAATACACTACCTAAATCTAAAGTGAGTTGTGTGCCATAGACCTATGTAAAAATGTACACAGGCCAATGGGAATAGGCAATGGGAATCCTATGTGCATCTAAACTAGCATGTAGTTATCCAAGGTCACAGGCATGAAGAGCCATAATTAGTAACCAGTCAATGGTAAGGGTGAGTGACATTTCTGGCCAGGTGGGAGCCACTTCCATGGATACTAGCCAGCAAACAATACTGATGTGACAATAACATGTTGCAAGGGTGAGTGTGTAAGTGGCTGCCACCAGTGTGACCCAACACATCCTAGATTTGTGACAATGAGTTGACATAATCATCAATATAATACATGCAGCACAAATTACACACACACACATTGCACCAGTAGGTTATCACCTGTTTTGGACTGTGTGCCCATTCACAGCACAGTTCGCCTTACAGTGCACAATCATGTTTGAAGATCTCTTATGTGACTCCATTGGAAACTTGACTGGATCTTCTCTATAGGGGTTTCACAAAGTTACATAGGTATGCAAACACTGCCTGGAAATCCGATAGCATGTGCTTAAAACAACCTTAGCATATATGACAACTCGTAAGCAATAAATCATTAAGCATTTGTGAAAGTGGAAAACAGTGTTTATTATTAGTGTTAAATCTAAAACTATCTACCCTACTCTAACTTATCCTATTTAAACTTTGACTAAACTAACCTATGCTAACTAACCTACACTACCTTATCTTAACTCTATCTTAACCTACCTAACCTTAACTTACACTACTCTACACATATACCACACCAGGCATGTTAAACATCAACCTCCCATCCCACTTAATACACATATTCACACAGTACAAACATAAACTACGCCTATATACAAACTAGCTGAACATGAAAAACTAAACACATATGTTTTTTTATTATTCTTTTTTTACATAAACATATTATAAAACATCAACTCCCCACCCACTTAATATTCTTCCCTCCCATATCCCTGACTAACAACAACTCACTCATAAAATATTAAAATGACTAATACTAAACAAACCTATCACTATGCTATACCTGATCATAACCTATGCTAAAGTACTATTCTATAAAATCAAGGAATAAAAAAACACGGGAATGGCAAAATATCTGAGGGAGGGATAAATCTGGGCACCGATCCAGTCCATCGACAGCAACAATAACTGCATCATTTGCCCTAATGTGGCTAGTTGTAACTCCATTCCAGCCACCTTTGTTTAAGGTCCACAAGGCCTCTGAGGGCCTGTGTTGCAAAATCAGAATGCATTCCTGGGGTTGTGGTCACAGGCGGTGGTGCTTGCGCCGGCTGAGCTGTAGAGGTGCCAATAACCGGAACTGCTCCACCACCATGGGGCACATCAACATCCTGGCTGAGGCTTGCCTTGGCCAGTCCTTGTTGGCCCAGAGGTCTAGACATCCAGGTCCTGGTCGCCTTCCCTTCAACGTACAACCTTCCTATGCACCTGTAGGCCCGGATAACATGCCTGATGTGGCGGCATCTCCCCAACATGGTTGTTTAGGACTTTTGTTGTCACAGCGTCATGTTGTCTGGTGGAGAGGAAGGAAATATGTGTCAGACAAATTTAAATTTGTACGTGTGGCCTGCACAGGGAGAGTTGCCTACTGGTCGCTTTGTTTAAAAATGTCTGCCATTCCCCTACAATCTGGTATTTTGCTCAGTCTTTCGTGGGGCATATATGTTGCATGTACATTTGATCTCTGTATGCCCAACAGAATGAGAATGGAGCATATTTCTTGAACTTGACTTCTCTAATACAGGAATCTATTTTCGATCTCGTTTGTGAGTGGTACACAAAATCAAGCCTGATGGAAGCCTGCCAAACAGCAGTCTGAACTGCATGGTTCTTCACAGAATTCTTGAGGTCCCTTGGAAGGGACCAGACTTTAGCTTGACCTGTGGAACACACAATATCTATCTGCAAACTTAATATAGTTGTGCTAGGATTGCCTGCTCACCAGTGTCCGTGGCCACAAAAAATTGTAGGCTAAGAAAGACATCTGAGCCTCTCGGTTAGGGTTGCTGATTTCGGCAGGTTCGGGAACAGGAATCTGAAAGTTTTCATCCTGCCAGAAGAAGCTGCCTTGACCACTCTTTTGGGTGATTAGCCTTCTGATTGCTGGAGAAATGTACAGAAGGTATGCCTCAATGAAGAAATGGGGACCTAGAAGAGGAAGATCTTAAGGAGCTGTGAAGAAAGAACTGGGTGTTGACTAGCTGTAGCCTAGGGAAGCATCAGTGGCACTCGTCTACGTGTTGAGGCCTTGTATACCTGTTTCCCCTGACACCTGTACCTGAGCAAAGCAGGTCC
The DNA here is from genome assembly GCF_031143425.1 of Pleurodeles waltl. Taxonomy (NCBI): domain Eukaryota; kingdom Metazoa; phylum Chordata; class Amphibia; order Caudata; family Salamandridae; genus Pleurodeles; species Pleurodeles waltl. The sequence continues at coordinate 441,623,921 of NC_090436.1, read as the reverse complement.
CTTCCAGAACCTGTTCTGGCTTGGGGCACCTTGATCTTTCCCTGCTTGGTCCGTAGAGAACTGCAGAAAGCCGCCAGAGACAGGGGGTATAGCTACAAAGGACAAATCAACTAAAAAGTGCCTGTGATGGCTTGGTGCTGAAGAGGATCATTAACAAATTCCATGGTTTTCCACATCGTATTCACGCCTGTAACTGGGGGGCATTTTTATTTGTTTGGGCATATCCTTTGGGCCAGAACCCAAAGAGGAAAACTTACCATTCCCCAGCAGGTGCAAGCAAGTATGGTCTCTGCCTGCCTGTGTCAGTGCAGTACCTTCTTCACCGTCGCAGGCGCATGCGTCTGCGCACTACAGTGCGAATGTCTGGAGTCTGCAGGGCTGGGACAGGTTCAGCACAGTCCCCAATTTGTTGGGAATGGTTACTGGGAGACTTGCATTTTGGCTGGAGAGGTGTGTTGTTGTGGCTGTACATGGAACATTGGTGATTTCTATGTGGGAAGAAATAAACAGACTGGTCATGTTGCGGTAAACCCAGTGCTGAAGGTACTTGGGCTAATGGTTATATATGTATGTTAGAGGAATAGAGCACATTTTGTTGATTATTTATTCTTTGTACCTGTTCAAATAATCGGCATACCAGCAAGAGTCATTCACTCCCAACCTCTGGTTATCAAACGCAGGAATTGAACCCGTGTTCATCTTCTTAAAGGTACAGTGTGAGACTAAACTATTTTTAACAGACACTGGAGTAACTATTTTACTTAAACAGGTGTACTGGTGTGCGCTAAAGACCTAGATAAATAACAGGAGAGTTTACCTGGTAATCCCCTGGAATAACATGTGTTGAACCCCGCAATGACTGACTGGTGAAGATATCATTACTTACAAGAACCGGGGAGCACCATTTGCTGCCTCCTCCACACAGTGAGTCCATGCATAATTGTGCAGCATTTGGATCTCTATTTCTATGTGTAGTGTTTAGGTGTATGTGGTAAATAAAGTCATTTTGGACACTAACTATGAATTGTAGTTCCGTGATCAACGGAGTTCTGACTCTGGGAGTGGTAAGCTGCTTCACTTGGCTACACCGAGGATGGAGTGCTAGAAGGGAGTTCTGTTTAGGGCTCAGTAGTAGGCTAAAGCCCGGGGATGACAGGGGTAAAAGACTTTTATTGTTACAGTTTGAGTCCAGTAACTCCTGATTGTCCCTGGACTCCTGAACACGTTCCTGTACTGATGATTGAGCGACGGATTTTTCTCTAATTGTTTTTCCCCACATGACTGAAACCAATTCAGCAAACTCATCACTTTTTTTTTCATTTTCCATTTTGCCCGTTCCAAAGGAGATATTCCAAGCTACAGCTTGAGTGCTGGGATGGCGTAAAATGTAGCGCCAACAATGCAAGCTGAACACACAGAAACCCTCACTGTTCACAAAGTCTCACTCGGAGCAACCTACTGAAACTCATAAACTCATGAGTGACTCGAAAAGAGTGTTCTGGGCGAAGGGGGGAGAAGAGAGGTAGAAGGCTTGGAGATATTTTTTCAAGAATCCCGTTTCTTAACAATGTTTCTTAGAAGATCGGAGGACACAATGGATAAAACGTGCAGAAGGAATTCATACAACAGCTGATGCAATGGCATCACAAATACATTATCATAAGACCAATTATCGAGTATGTGTTCTGTTGATTGGCTGTGTGTTTTGACACAAGAGATTATAAATAACATTTTTAAAGAAGCATAATATGACCATGAAATCAACATTTTCCAGAGCGGGCCTTGGTAACACTCCAGTGCAGAGTGGTATAACAGCCAACTACTGGTTATTTTACAAAGATTTAAATCAGACACCAGTTCACCATTCGGTCTGAGCTTGACCCAAAGGGATCACCTCTGGTGACTCACAGAGAAACTTCTAGAGTTTCAGTCGTGTGAGGGAGAGGATAACGGAAAACAATTAATTGGACCTGGTGTATTTTGAGACCCGAAGGTGATTATTTCATATAACTTTAAACGTTTACAATTTTGGACAGTTAAGCCTTGTTATAACTTGTCTGCCAAAGTGAGGCGGGGTAAGTGAGACCAACAGGCTTTGCCATTTACGCATGTTGACAGTATGCCCAATCTTGTCTCTTCGTGCAGATGTTTTGTTTTAGTTTTTTTTGGTGGCTGGGCAAGACAAGAATAAATTGGGAGATGAAAACTCTGTATGAGTTTAGTAGAAAAATCTGTGGTTGTCTGAAACCTATTTTGGCAGCAGATTGGATCTATAAGGAATTGAACAGAATTTTACCTAGTATTTGTATAATGTGCATTGGTCACTAGCATGACAGTATAGCACTCAAATGGGTCTATTTACGAAATTATCATGTATGGCAGCCCAGCACTGTGTGAGAAGAGGAGAGCAGGAGAGCACCACATCTACAGAGATATGACACTCTCATCCCCTGTCCCTAGCACCAACGCACAATCAGACAGCCATTCACCACGCACACACCTTTGCCCCACAGTGCAAGGGTGTCTGAGTAAGTCTAGCTTAGGTATTGTAGTGGAAGGATAGCCTTCCAGTACAAACTACTAAGCTTAGACTAAAAACTTTTCCCACTTTGAATATGTACTGTACAGTGCAGCACACCCTCAAAGTTGGAAAAGAAAGGAGAAATAAAAGCATTTTGCATTGATAGCGCCTGTTTGAAATGGGCCTTATTTTTTGACACAATACCGGGCCTATGTTTTTTAGTAGATTGTGTTTTGTGTCAAAAACCATGAGAGGTTGCGTGGGAACGCCCATACAGCACCCGTAGAATGCCCCCTTGACGCTAAGTAATTCAAAGTAGTTATATGTGCGTGCTGCTTTACGTTACTTTCAAGTGAATTTCCAGTGCAGAAATACATTGGGAATAGAAAGATTTTGTGTCGAATTGTGTCACTTTTGTGAATCAAACAGGGTGCAAAATCTTAGTAAATATACCCCAGTGTCCAGAGTGGTTACTGGTAGACCTGTATATTTGGTTGGAGAGGTCTATGGTTGCAGCAAATGCTATGTAGGAAGAGTTGTGGGTTGCAGAAGATTCTGACACATGGAGTGGCCATGATGCAGTGAACTTGATGTCTGATTACATAAGGACTAACAATTATAGAGATAAGTGAGAGTAATGGAGCACATTTCATTCAGTATTTCTTTTATGTATGTGCATGAATAATGGTCACATGGTGGTTGTGCTACCGCATTATTGGTGGTGGTGGTGCAATCAAAGGGAAACATCAAACACCACAATACATAGGTTTCCGGATCGCTGACATGCATGACGTTGGAACAACCCACTGTATGTGGCTGTAAGGGTGCAATCCACAAGTGACGATGAAACAACCCAACACAAGCACCAGAAACCACAGTATATAGGTCTATGAGGTCCACCCAGAAGCGTCAATGGTGCAACATAGAGAAATCAGCAGACACCAACTAAATGGCTCTGTTGGGGCCACGTAGAAGCAGTAACTGCACAACTCAGGGAATTAACAAACACTACAGTCTATGGCTCTAGGGTCCCACCTGGGAGGCAAAGACAGTGGGTGTTAATCTCTAAGCCTGAGAAAAGAATGTAGTTAGATTTAAGAAGATGAAAAGGAGTGGCAGAGAGTGAGATTACGTTTTAAGGAAATAATTTAAGTTCAGGGGGCACTAGCATTAGCTCCCTAAAAGGGAAAAACAGATAGGTCACCAGAGGAAATATCCCATGTTCTCCAGGCCCTTGTCTTTTGTGTCTAGCTTGACATCCTGGGATGAGAAGTTAAGAGGAAAAGAGAGATGGAAAGAGAAGGGAAAATTACAAGTTTCTGAAGAAGGAACCAAAGAGAGAGAAAGACCCAGAGGAGAAGTGTAGTTGTTGGTGTTCTGGCCTGACATCCCGGGATGAGAAGTTAAGAGGGAAATAGAGATGGAAAGAGAAGGGAAAATGACAAGTTTCTGAAGAACGTACCAAAGAGGGAGGAAGGCCTGGGGGAGGATGGGGAGGAAATCACATGAGTTAGAGTTAAAGCCACAACAATCCATATCACAGACTCACCTATGGAAGTAAAACTCAAAGAAATATACACATGCATTGCCCATGGTGGGCAATAAAACACACACTGCCAATATTAACCAATCAATTGCAAGCTGCTAAGTAGTGGGTGAGCACGGAGCAGTGCAAGGAGGGCTGAATCAAGCCTTCAGTTATCTTTCACCTTGTGATGGCCATCTAAAGAATGCGTGCAAGAAGGAGAGTGGAAGGGATTGGACAGAGTGGAGGAACTCAAGGGTTAAGGCCTGTGAGACATCTGTAGTGGCGAAACACATAAATACAATACAAGCATGCAACGCTCACAGACAGAATGAAACAAACTGCCTACATAAACCAGAATGCATTGCTTTTATCAATTGCAAGCCAATATTGGGTAGGCAAGGCCCAATCACATGAGGGGTAGTGAAGGTAAAGTGTCATATCGAGAGCATAGGGGAACCTTCAAATGTCTCTCTATTTGCGATGACCCAGTGTCAAATGGCCAATGGTATTTAAATGAACATGAGGGGGTATGAACTGAACTCAGCTCTCCTTACAAGCACTTCTGTGCTTTAAAAAAACAAGAGAGACTGAGGTGGAATGTTTTCAGGAAACCTGCCTTCTCTAAGATGATCAAAAATATTCAAATTGCAAACATTGTGTATTGTTTCAGCTAAAGAAAAAGGTGGGGGATAGAATACTCCTTGTTCTTTAAGGGGGGTTTTACTTTATTAGGAGCGGTTAGGTTCACATAGAACAAGGGTATATTTATGCCGGCAAGAGGCAAAACTGCAAGGTTCCACCTTGATGATGATTTTGGTTGACATGCAGAGGGTGAGAATGATTTATGTGTCTATTTCAAAATTGTCTTGGATCCTGGCTTAGATAGATCAACAAGGCGTAGCCCTAAAATTAAGGATATTTTGATGACCCCAAAAGAGATCTCAAGGTCCTCCTTTCTGGAGACCTCATTCTAAGATCTAGTAATGGCTATGGCTTGGAATAACTGCTACCATTTTCGCAATTCAAACAGATGCTAACGTCAGTGGTTCAGGTAAAGTCTTTTGAAACAGATTTTCATGAATTCGTTCTTCAACAAATTAAGAGAACATTAGAGATACACATAGAATTGGGGAACCGATAAATATTTACAAGAATTATGTTCTATTGATATTAGTTAGATTTATAAATACTAAATTAAAATTCAATCTAATGCGATTAGTTGAGTGTAGGCACTCCTCCCATGATTGTCAATTATGCAGTTAGAGGAAAGCACAGTCATGCCCAGTCTTTGTTTCTGTTTGATATTGGTAGAAGAGGGCTCTCAATGGCTGTGCCAAGCATTCGAAAGGCAGGAATACGTGCTTGCGAGATGCCACTTTAAATGGGATCGTGAATTGTTTTGCAAGGTAACAAAGTACATAGATGTTGCTTTATAACTCTTGACGGAACCCCAATGTTGGCTTTCTTTGTAGAATGTTCAAACTAATTTTCAGCATCCTTTTAAAGTTTTGGCTTAGTAGATTTCGTCTACCCTCATATATTTATAAGTGGTCAATTTCACCAAAGTTTTACCTGCAATATTTTTGCACTTTGCACAAAAAATGATTGTGATTTCATTTTAATTGAATGTAAGGTGCAACGTGTTTAATGTATTTATTTGCAACTTACTATAATGGATTTTAGGTCGAGCCCACTAGACATCACAGTTGTCTGGTTGCAAAACACTTATTGTGGCCTTGCCTGGAGTTTACAGGGGTTCACAGCATGCCCATTGCTTACTATTGGTTGGTTTTATTGCTACTCTCATTTGCTTGCTTCTTATTCAATAGCTTTCCTTGTCCCAGCCTGTTCAACTCATGTTTGTCCCTCGCCTGTAAAATCACCTCTTTACCTTCTTCCTGGTTGCTTCCATTGTTCCACTGCTTGCTTTTCTTTTTAGCTCAACACTGTTTGAGAGAGCATGTGTTTTCATGCTCTCTTCCTCTTGTACTTCTGACACACAAATACCTAACTCTGCCCTGCTATCTCCCTCGTGTACAGTAGGCTCTTCCTTGTGTTGTTCTTCCCTTCCTCAGATCTCCTGTGCTCTGGTTGCCTTCCTCATTTACTTCTCCCTCCAACCTCTGAGTGCTTCTTCCTCGTGTGCTACTTTTCCTTCCCTCCCCACCCACTCCACACTGCTTCCTACCCCACCCTGCTCTCTGTTACAGAAACCACCTTCCCTCTGGCTTGGTCCTTTCTCTTTTAATATATGATTTTTTTGGAGGGGCCAGCAACATATTGCTTCCAGCCCTTCCACCTTAAAAAAGCACCTTTATGCAACTTCAATTTTATATTTTTGTTTGATTTACTAATCCATCTTCATTTGGTAAAACATTGTGGGACATATATACAAGTCCCTTGTGCCACCGGAACATCACTTTTTGTGATGCTCTGGTGGTGTTGCACCCTGTGCCATATTTAGAAGGCGGCGTTAAGCCACTTTTGTGGCCTAATGCCCCCTTGTAAATATGGCCCTCGATGCAGTTTTCTGCGGCAGAGGGGTGTGCAATAGGTGTTGCTGTGGGTGTTCCACTGCAACACCCATTATATTTTACTCTGCCCCAGATTTACAAAGGAATGTAAATCTCAGGCAGTGCCAAACACTAACGGCCACCCCAGGGGTGGTGTCAGAGTGGTGCAACGAGGAGAAATACTTTTATTTCTACTCGTTTTTGATTTGCCTACGTGTGCTGCATGGTAACAAATCACCATTATTGATTGTTTATGTACAGGAAGGGACACCTTTCTTCACATAAACAATCATTCCCTGCAAAGCAGGCACCCTTAAATCATGGTGCAAGGGTGCCTGTGTTTGCGCTAGACACCTAATTTTAGTGCCAGCGCCAGAGCAGAGGACAGAAATGTGCTGTATCTTGTAAATAAGCCCCTTTCTTTTTAATGTTTGGCCATGTTGCACAACACCTTGTCGATACTGTACAGCATCCCCAAAAGGCATTGGCAAAACATAGGTCCCAGAGGTGGAATCTGTCAGCTTTGCTAATGCTTGATATAAACTTTCAAAAAAAGTTTAATTTATTGTACTGTCTGACGCCCTTTACGAGGTCCCTGGATTTGGGTGTATGTGATACTGAAGGACAGGAATCTCCAATTCTGAATGGTATCTGTACACCTTAAAGCCGGGCATTGCAAATTATTTCTCCCAAGAATAGGAAATAGTACACAAACCCAGGAAAGCTGGGTCCAATTTCACAAGTTCAGGGGGAAACAATATCCCAAAAGTGCACACATTTATCACTTGCTCAGAGCAACTTTAAAGTGTGAGCAGGGGATGCTTTCAGGCCCGTGTTGTGGATGAATGCGGTGTAAATGGAGAGCACAGCAGATAGGTGGCGAGCGTTTGCTGCTCCTCTCATCATGCTCTGCGCTAAAGTCCAGGCCCCACCCAACCTCTCCAGGCAGAGACACTAGGCTACTAAGGACGGCCTGGAGTGCCATTCCTAACAGAGAGCTTGCTCTGGCTGACTTGTAATGGGGCCTGTATGCCCACTTACCCTGGAACCAAAGATCTTACTTTGTGTTATATCACAGTATTCATTTTGCTGCATGGTTCTGAACGATTTACCAAGGACGGGTGTAGAAATCAGTTCCAAACGTGATGAAAAGTATTAGAAGCTATCTTTATTTTGAGCAGCACAGTACTCCCTTTTCTCAGCTTGTGTCAGTACTGGCCATCCTGGCTCTCTCCCTTCAACCTTCTACATTCCATTCCAGAACATACACTGTAAAGGTTCCATAACTTAAAACATAACAAGTGTAGCATTGCCTAGAGCAAGCAATTCATAAAATAAAACATAACACAATTCCATCCTTTGAAACAAAATACAAATAAACTAAAACAAACTATTAACAAAAATATTATACAAACTCTCCCCGTTTAGCTAGTATATGTCTCTCACGAGTGCTAGATTTGACATGTGAAGCTATAGACTCATTATCTTTTGTCATGCTGTTTTCATTGCTAGTCATTCCTTCCACATTCTCATCACCTGCAGAACCACTCCCATACATGCTATTGTCTTGATCACCATTTCTTCTGTGTTGCTCCAATGATGGCATAAAACACGAATCACACTCATTTCCTATCCTCACCAATGAGCTTTCCCCCTCACCATCATGAGAGCATTCACTTCTTGCATTGCACTTAGCCAATCTTCTTACATTCCAAACTTTGCCACCCTGTGTAACCACACTTTTGTTGTACACTTTTATTACTCTCATGGCTTTTCCAAATTTGGATGTTCCTTTGCTCACTAATCCTGGCTTACACACTCTGACCCAATCTCCCACCACAAAAGATGGATCCTTAACCTTTCACTTGATGTCATAAACTTCTTTGACTTTCTCCTGCTTCCTTCTCACTCTCTCTTTAATCTGCTCTACACATATTTTCTCCTGGTCTCTTCAACTTGCTTCTTCTTAAACCACCATGGACACAATTTTGACACAGGATGTCTTCCTCTCAACAACCTGAAAGGGCTAACCTCTGTGGTACTCTGGGGAGTAATATGATAGTACCATAGTTTCTCCCTTAACTTTTCCTTCCATTGTCCCCCAAATCCACGTGCCCAACTAATGTTTTCCTTAAGGACACGATTAAACCTCTCAACTTGTCCATTGCCCTGTGGTTCATGTAATGCTGTGGTAACATGTTTAATGTAACTGTATCTAAAGAAACTCTGCATTTCCTTTGCCATTAGTTGAACTCCATTGTCTGTTATTAAAATTTCTGGATATCCTTCCCTTGCAAAAATGTCTTTGAAGAATTCAATTATAACACGGGAGGTAGCTTGAGAAACTAATTTCACCTCTGGCTATTTGGAATGATAATCCACCAAGACCAAAGTGTAACGAGCTTTGCTGGGTAATGCATAAAATGGTCCTGATACATAAAATCCCAATTTCTGCCATGGTGAATCTGGCCAAGGTATAGGCTGGAGAGGAGCAGGTACAGGTTTCAAAATTTTTTCATTATTCACACATACTTCCCATTCTCTTACTAATCTGTCTGCCATACTATCCAGACCATGCCACCAAAAATACGTGCGTATTAATCTCTTCATAGAAAACATTTCTGGGTGCCCCTCATGTGCTAATTTAAGAATCACCTCCTGCATGCCCATCAGTGGCATATATTTTATTTTCCTGAACACGAGGTTACCTTCCATTTCCAACTCATCAATTACTTTGTGAAACAATGCTACTTCTGCGGGTATACTTCTTTTGTTGGGCCATCCTTCATAATGTATTTTCTAACTTCATGTAGAACCAAATCTTTTCCACCACACTCCATCCATTCTTTTTCATCTATACCTTTAAATTCATCTTTCACATATTCAGATACTACCGAAACAACATTGATTCCTGTCTCATACTGGTTCATATCAATATCCTTTACATTCTCTTGGGGAAGTCGTGATAGACAATCAGCCATCATATTACTTTTTCCTGGTACATATTCCACAGTATAACAGTATTCCTGTAATATTGAAATTAATCTGGCTATTCGAGTTGTTGCATTCCACCCACCACCTGGGGAAAGAATCCCACCAAAGGCTTATGATCTGTTTTTAAAACTAAACATGAGCCCCATATATAATTGTAGAAATGTTCAATCGCCCAGATACATGCCAATAATTCTTATTCAATAGCTGAATATCTCCTTTCAGTATCTGTAAGAGTACGAAATGCAAATGTTACATTCCATATTTAATTTCTATATTTTTGAGATAGCACTGCCCCAATTCCATACATGCTGCCATCTACGGTATCAATACATCGTATACCCACTCTGAAAGGTTTCAAAGTAGGTGCCTCAGCAATTTCTTTCTTTATCATCTCAAAAGCAGATTTTTGTTTATCCGTCCACATACATTCAACTACTTTCCGTATAAGCTCTCTAAGTGGTCCATTTTAGTGGTAATATTTGCTATAAATGTTCTATACTATTCACTGAGCCCTGCGAAGGACAACAACTTTTCAGTATTACCAGGAGCAGGAGCATTGATAATAGAATCCACTAGTGAATTCTTTGGGTACTACTCCCTCTCCTGACAATGTGTGTCCCTAATACACCACTGATTTAGAAAAAAATGGCATTTCTTCTCCTTTAAAGTTAAACCACTTTTCTTCAATATTTCACACGCACTTTTGATATGCTCCGTGTGTTCCCTTTTATTTCTAGAAAATATCAAAATATCATTTTGGAAACACTTTACATAGTTTTCCTTGTCTTTGAATAAATAAAAACATTTCCCTTTAAAATACTTACTCTGCAGAAGCCAACCCAAAAGGCATTCTCTTGAATTGAAATAACCCATCTGTGTGATGAATGCTGTGAGGTGGCATGCTGTGAGGTTGTCAGTTCAATGTGGTGATATGCTAACCTCAAATCCAAAGTGGAAAGTATTTTGGGTCCATCAATCATGCTAACTACCTCATTTATATTAGGTAGGGGATGATAGTTCACTACAATATTTGCATTCACAGCTCTAAGATCTACACATAATCTCAAAGATTTGTCTGCTTTTTGGGCCAAAACTATCGGAGAAACCCATTCTAAGGACTCTATCTCCACTATAACATCTTCCTTAATCATCTCTGACAACATATGCTTTAACTCTTCCCTCACACTTATGGGTACATGTTGTATGTTTAAGTATAGTGGAAGGTTGAGGGGTGGAATGTAGAATGTGGGGAGATGGAACCTGGGGGTTGGAGGTTGAGGCATTCTGATGTGGGAGACGGTTGAGAAAGGATGTGTGGACCAGCTTGAGAAAATAAACTTAAGAAATACAAGATTACGTGTGTCCTCATCATTACATTTTGGCGACGAGGGAAAGGAAGATTCAATGAAAGAAGTAGTGGACTTTTAAAGGTTTGACAGGATGTACTCCAGGCGCACACTACGGAGGAGGTGAAGGAGTAGTACTTCACGCAATTTCAACAGAAGGAAACACATGAATTGAACGGGTGCGCGATATGGAGGCACTGCAGTGAAGGTGGGCTTTCAGTTTTTATTTTATTTTGGTGCTTTCTGTTCCTCCTTCTTCGCTGCCTTTGCCTGCCCGTTTGAACTGCCGTTGTGGGTTTGGACGCGCAGCCTAATTTAAACAACGCGCCGCGCGACATCCTTTTCTGGATCCTAGAGCGTGCTGTACATACTGTGCTCTACGCGCAGTAGCGAATCTTCGCATCGTACCGGATTGAATTTAAGTGGAAGACTGCCGTGTTGAGGATTACATGAGGATTACATTAGCAATATACCTTACTTGTTTGCGCAGCCCTGTGTTGGAGTACACCTGTTTCTTGCTGTTCCTGCCGTCTGTGCTGTTCTCTGCATATTGTTCTGGGCGGAGCCGGGACTTTGTCTTCTAGACATAAACAGAGGACTATCGGATGGTTTCTTCTATTATTGTCACTAAAGAAGGTCTTTAAAGGAAAAATGCGGAAAAGGAACATCTTTGTGACAAATATTCATTAACTTTATGAACAACTAAAGTCACTTACATAATTTTTATTTTATTTTTATTTTTCATATTTTTTTCTCCCCCCTTTTTATATATAAATATACTTATTAAAAGGAAAAGGGAGAAAAGATGCAGTTTGAACCTCCTGCAAAGTTTTTACAGAACAAGGGAGAACCACCATTGCATTGGACTAGGTGGAAGGAAGAGTTTTTGACTTATATGAAAGCTATTGATGATGACGAAATGTCACAAGATAGGAAGAAAAATATTTTATTACATTGTTTAGGCTCTGAGGGGCAGATGGTTTTCAGAACTTTACCACCAGTACTGTTACCAGATCATACGGAGGGAGAAGTGGACGTTTTCAACGAAGCGCTAATGAGATTGGAGAAGAGATTCAAACCTACTGCAAGTCTGGCATTAAATAGATTCAAGTTTTATACTAGGGCACAGCATTCTGATAAGACATTTGATGAGTTTTTAACATCACTACGAGGATTATCTATACATTGCAATTTTGGTGATATGACTGATGAGATAATTCGGGATCAAATTATAGTGCATGTGAAAAGCAGGAAGATCCAAGAACATCTGTGGGTTATGGGGGATCCTAAATTGCAAGATGTAATCTCTACTGCGAAAGCTCTAGAGCAATCTGAGAAGTGGATGAGATCTGTACAGGATGTCGATAAAGTTAATAATATAGAATCTGAGGTGGTGGGTGCAATGATGGGTAGTAATTCGAGTGGTAATCATGGTTTCAAGAATACTGGTGTGGGTAAGAAATGGGTGAGACAAGATAGGATGGAGAAACTATCCTGTTTCCGTTGTGGTAGTGTGAACCATCTTGCATCATCGCCCCAATGTCCGGCAGTTGGAAAAGAATGTATGAAATGTGGAAGGTTGGGACATTTTGCTCGGGTATGTAAAGATTTCAAGAAAAGTAACTATGTAGCCAAAGGGAAGATGGCGTGTGTTAGTAGTGGTAAAGATGGTCATGATTGGCTGAAGGGTGATAATGAGCAAAAGGGCATGGTGTTGTCACTCAAGCATGGGGATGAAATACGGTGCGAACAGATAAAACGACCTAGATGTGAGGTACAAATCGCTGGGAGGAGGCTGGAGTTAATGGCAGACTCGGGGTCACCTTGGACAATTGTTACACAAGATTATTTTAAGCAAGTCTTTGAGGGAATTTGGGATTTGACCGATTTGAAGGAACCAGATATTATTGCTGAAAGTTTTGAAGGGAGGACTATTGATGTGACTGGTTTTGTTGAAACTGGAATCACTTTTAAAGAGAGACGTGCCAATATTAAATTGTATGTTGCAGTTAAGGGGGTTAATGTCCTAGGATGGAGGGACCAAGGAAAATTGGGTGTAATTTTGAATCCCCGGTGTAGTGAACCTGTATTAGTGATAGAGTCCAGGGAGGCAACAGAGTGGATTACTTCTAAGTTTCCACAAGTTTTCACTAGTAAATTGGGCAAATTGATCAACTACAGCCACAGAATTAAAGTCAAGGCTAATGCCAAACCTGTAATTCAGAAACTTAGGAATGTTCCCATTAGTGACAGAGATGAATTAAAGAAGATCTTGTCAGATATGGTGAATGAGGGTGTGATAGAAGAGATTGAATCCTCTGAGTGGGTTTCTCTGATCGTTTTAGCACGAAAATCTGACAATTCTTTGAGACTGTGTGTGGATCTGAGAGCTGTAAATGTTAACATCATTGTGAATTGCCATCCTTTACCCAAGATAAATGAGGTCATTAGTATGTTGGAGGGGGCGAATATTTTTTCCACATTGGATTTGAGATTGGCGTATCACCAAATTGAATTAACGGAAGATTCTAGACATCTCACGGCGTTTATCACCCCGCAAGGGTTATACCAATTTAAGAGGATGCCGTTTGGATTGGCGTCAGCAGCGTCAGTCTTCCAGAGAGCGATGTTTCATTTGTTTAAAGACATGGACAAATATGTGAAGTGTTTTCAGGATGATGTTTTAATTTTCTCAAAAGATGAAGTTGAACACAAACTGCATGTAGAAAATGTTTGTAAAGTGTTGAGTATGAATGGTTTGACTTTTAGGGAGAAGAAGTGCAAATTCTTCTTGAAATCTGTTGAGTACCTAGGTCATACAATTTCGGGAGAAGGTGTTGTACCAAAACGATCCCTAGTGGAAGCAATAGTAAATGCTTCTGCTCCTGATGATCGTGAAAAATTATTATCATTCACTGGCTTGTGTGAGTATTATAGCAAATTTATTGAGAATTTTGCTACAAAAATGGAGCCTTTGAGGGAGCTTACGCGAAAAGGAGTCCAATATGTATGGACAGAAAAACAGAGTAATGCATTTGAGAGGATTAAGAAAGAGATAATACAAGCGCCTACTTTGAGACCTTTTTGTGTGGGGGCACAATGCATAGTTACTGTTGATGCAAGCATGTATGGGATTGGTGGGGTTTTATCTCAGAGATGTGGGAGAGACAAATGGAATGTTACGTTTGCTTCTTGCACATTGACGGATGCAGAAAGAAGGTATGCAGTAATTGAGAAGGAATTGCTAGCATGCATTTGGGCTGTGGAGCACTTTCGGGACTATATTTGGGGGTCCAATTTCATTCTGCAGACAGATCATAAGCCTTTAGTAGGTATTTTATCTCCTGGGGGAGGTTGGAATGCCACTGCTCGTATTGCCAGACTTGTTTCCAGGTTGCAAGAGTATTGTTTTAAAATGGAGTATGTGCCGGGTAGAAGTAATGCTGTAGCGGATTGTTTGTCGCGTCTTCCACAGGATGAAGGGAAAGGTGTGAGTATTGTGGAAAGGGATGTGGTATCTTCTGTGTCTGGATACATGTCTGCCGAGTTTGGTAGTATACATGAAGATGAGTGGATGAAGTGTGATGAGGAGGATTTAGTTTTCGAAGAGGTTAAGAGATATGTGAGGGACGGTTGGCCAGGAAGGAATTGTATAGCTGCTGAGTTAGAACCATATGGTAAAGTTAGGGATGAATTGCATATAGAGAGTGGGTTGTTGTTTAAGAATGGGAAGTGCATTCCACCCAAGGGTATGCGAGATGTGATTTTGAAACTGGCACATCGTGGTCATCCTGGAATGTCTTCTATGAAAAGATTGATACGCACTTGTTTTTGGTGGCCTGGTTTAGACAAAATGGCAGATCGGGTTGTGAGGGAGTGTTGTGTGTGTGTAAATGCGGAGAAAATGCTGAGAACAGTACCTGCTCCCCTTGAACCTATTCCCTGGCCGAATTGTCCGTGGCAGAAGTTAGGTTTTGATGTTTCTGGCCCATTTATTTCTCTTCCAACAGATACACGTTATGCTTTGGTGTTAATTGACTATTTTTCCAAATGGCCAGAGGTGAAGTTGGTTGCTCAGGCGACATCTGCAGCTATTATTGAGTTTTTCAAGGAGGTATTTGCTAGGGAAGGATATCCTGAGGTGTTGATTTCGGATAATGGCGTCCAACTGACTTCTGGTGAAATGCAAAGTTTTTTTAAATATAGTAATATCAAACATGTTACTACACCTCTGTATGATCCTCAAGGGAATGGTCAAGTAGAGAGATTCAATCGAGTTCTTAAGGATAGTATTTTCTGGGCAAGAGGATTTGGGGGAATGTGGAAAGAGAAATTAAGGGAGAAGTTGTGGTATTATCGCATTACCCCGCAAAGTACCACAGAAGTGAGTCCATTCAAATTACTGAAAGGAAGACATCCTGTGTCTAAATTGTGTCCGTGGTGGTTTAAGAAGAAACTGAGTAAGGACTGGGAGGATATCTCAGTGGAGGAAGTTAGAGAAAGGGTGAGGGGGAAACAAGAGAAATTTAAGAAGAGATATGATGACAAGTGGAAGGTGAGGGAACCTAGTTTTTCGGTTGGTGATTGGGTAAAGGTGCGTGAGCCAGGTTTTGTGAGGAAAGGTGCATCTAAGTTTGGCAGGGCTTTGAAGGTTGTAAAAGTGTTCAAAAAAAGTGTTGTTACACAGGATGGTAAAGTGTGGAATGTGAGCAGATTGGCAAAATGTGCTGGTAATTTTGAGTATCATGATGGAAATTGTGGAACTGATCCGTTAGTGATGTTTGGAAGTGGGATGCAATCTGGTGTTTGTATAAAAAAAGGGGCAAGTTGTGAACAACAGGAAGTCATGGAGAATGGTTCTTGTGAAGGAGAGGCTAATATGGAGTTGGGTGACAGTAATGGTAATGTTACTATGGATGATCATTCTGTTGTGAATTATCATCCTGTGAATTATAATTCTGTTGCGTCACTTGTAAAGTCCTATGTCAGGACGAGACGACAGCCTGCAAAGCTCAAAGACTTTGTTTAGAAAAAAGTATGGTGTTTACATTATGTTTTGATTTACAATACATTTTCTGTATTCTGTTGTTATATGTATTTTAATGTTTATATTTCTTTTGTTAGTTTTGTTTAAGGAGGGAAAGTGTGTTGTATGTTTAAGTATAGTGGAAGGTTGAGGGGTGGAATGTAGAATGTGGGGAGATGGAACCTGGGGGTTGGAGGTTGAGGCATTCTGATGTGGGAGACGGTTGAGAAAGGATGTGTGGACCAGCTTGAGAAAATAAACTTAAGAAATACAAGATTACGTGTGTCAACTATCAACACCAGATCCCGACTTCTTGGATTCAATATTATGCCTAGTTTCCACTGATCCTTCCAGCCTAGTGCATTTACCCCTTTCACTGCAACTTACAATTTTATGATTGCACATCTCCCTTTAAATTTGATCTCAGTTTCTACATAACCTGTAATATCAATTACTGTGCCATCAAAGCTTTCTGCTGTAATGTCAGACATCTTTAAATTTTCTATGTTCCAAACCTTCCAAGTTTTTGAACAAAATAACTTTGGGTAACAATTGTCTAGGGTGATCCCGAGTCAGCCATAAGTTCTAGTTCTGTGTCCCTTCCCCATACTTTGCATTTGGGAGAGCCTTTAATCACACCATCTTCATCATTCCCATCATTGGTTTTAAGAGGCAATACCATACCTATTTCACTGTCATCCTCACACCCACACTTGTGTTCACACTCACTAGACCTTGCATTGCACACATATGCCAGTTTACCCTTCACAGTAGTATATACCTTTATCAAATCCTTACACACCCAAGCAAACTGCTCAACCCTGCCACATTTCTTGCATTCTTTGCCTAATGCAGGACAATTAGCAGAGGATGCAATATGGCTTGTGCTACACACAAATAGCATTCAAGCTTCTCATCTTATCCTGTTTGTCATACTTTATTTTCTAACATATTGCCTTATGCATTGGCACTCCCTGAAGCACATACAACATCACTCTCGCTCCCTTTGACTTTGTCAAATTCTTGCACAGATTGCATCCACCTTTCAGATTGTTCTAATGCCTTAACTGTGGTAATTACATCTTGCAATTTTTCCCATTACCCACAATTGTTCTTGTATCCTTTTACTCTTGACATGTACTATTATTTGATTTCTAATCATCTTATCAGTTATTGCACCAAAGCTACAATGCAAAGATAATCCTTGTAATGCAGTTAGAAATTCATCAAAAGTCTCTTCACTCTTCTGTGCTCTAGTGTACAATTTGAATCTACTAAGTGCTATACTTGCAGTGGGTTTAAATCTATTTTCTAATCTTAACAATGCCTCCTGGAACACATCCACCTCCTCTTGTTGTTCTTGAGTCATAACTGGTCTTATTGTACTAAATATCATGTGCCCCTCTGAGCCTAAACAATGTAACAAAATGTTTTTTTGTTTCTTGAGACGTCTTCATCATCAATTGCCCTCATATATGTTTGAAACTTCTCCTTCCATCTCACCCAAGGAATAGATGGATCACCTTTGTTTGTAAGAATTTGGTTGGTGATTCAAACTGCATAGTTCAAATGTGGAAATAGTGTTCAAATCACTGAGATACTGGAAATTTGCACCAGAAGTGTGGAAATCACTGAATCTACTTAGTTGAAATAGTTGTTAGCAAATATAATAAAACGACTTATATTTGCTGAATGAATTTTCATGAGCGTGCAAATCACTGTAGTCAACAGTAGTAAACAATTTTACTTCAGATTACACAAGCGTGCAAATCACTTTAGAATAAATATAATATTGATCTGCACAATAACTGGAATTAGCGTGCAAGGTCCTCTTTCTATTCTTTTTTTTTAATATCACGTGACGCTAGAGATGCTGCATCATAATTCACAATAGAAACAGACAGAGCTGCATCTCCACGGTGAAATCAGGTACATTCACTTTTAAATGTACACATACTGAATATGAAGGATCTGCGTGAGTACCACAATAAGGCTTGATAGCATCATTGAATATTTCTGCTGAGAAGGTAAAGCTTGTGCTTTAGCTTTAGCTCTCGGTGTGAAGTAACTCGTGCTACAGTTTACAAATGAACTGCAGCCTAAAGACTTCGTCACAGTATGTAAATAATTTCTAAAATTGTACATTACCACATGTCTGGACACCGTAATGTCAGTCCTGTTGCTTTTACACGCCAAAAAGATTTGAAGATTACACAGTTTTCCTAACAGTGTAGAAATAGAAATCTGGAAACCACAGGTTCTAAGGAGAAAACACTGACCATGTGCCGCATAATAACAAGTGTTTCTCCAGCTCGTCGCCACTTGTAGAAATCAGTTCCAAACGTGGTGAGAGGTATTAGAAGCTATCCTTATTTCCAGCAGCACAGTACTCCTCTTCTCAGCTTGTGTCAGTACTGGCCATCCTGGCTCTCTCCCTTCAACTTTTCACAATCCATTCCAGAACATACATTATAAAGGTTCCATAGCTTAAAGCATAACAAGTGTAACATTGCCTAGAGCATGCAATACATAAAAATAAAACATAACTGGAAATTATTGTTAACTTTTTATCAAAATGTGTGCCCCAGGAGAAGAGACTTAGGCCCTCATTCTGACCCTGGCGGTCGGCGGAGAGACGGCGGTCGGACCGCGAACAGACCGGCGGTATTAAAAATGGCATTCTGACCGCGGCGGTCCCCGCCGCGACCGACCGCTACTTCTCCACTCCGACCGCCACCGCGGTCATGACCGCGGGGCTGGAGTTTGCGCACTCCGGCCCGGCGGTCGTCCCAAGACCGCCAAGGGTATTATGACCCTGCCTACCGCCGCGGTTTCTTGCGGGCGGGAACCGCCGTGCGAACCATGGCGGTAAGCACTATCGGGGTCAGGGAATTCCTTCCCTGGCACTGATAGGGGTCTCCCCCACCCCCCACTACCCACCCGAGTCCTCCCCCCACACCCTCCACCCCCCTGCCACCCCCCAGAGGTGGTACGAACCCCCTCCCCACCCCCACCCCGACATGCACATACATGTACTCCGACATGCACACACCCCCAACATGCACATATACACACCCCCTACACACACATACACAACAGGGACACATACCCGCACACATACATGCCGACATGCGCACCTGCCGAACAGCACACATTACCCATAGACACAGCAGCACCCCCCGCCCGCATACACGCACTCACACACCCCCTCTACACACTCACACGCACACCCCATGCACGCACACATCACACAACACCCCCCCACCCCCTCCCCTCACGGACGATCAACTTACCTTGTGCGTTGGTCCTCCGGGAGGCGACGGGAGCCATAGGGACGTGACCGCCAACAGAAGACCGCCAACAGAAGACCGCCACACAGAAATGTGGGTCGTAATTCTGTGGGCGGTGTTCTGCTGGTGTGGCGGTGGAGGTTGACCAGTCTCCACTTTCCCGCCGACCGCCAGTGTGGCTGCTGGCGGTTTTCCAGCGGAACGCTCCCAGCGGTCAGAATGCGCACAGCGGCACACCGCCGCGGTCGGCGGTCTTCACCGCGGCGGTAACTCAGCGGTCTTGCGAAAAGACCGCCAAGGTCAGAATGAGGGCCTTAGTAATGGACAGTAGAGACCTACAAAATGGAAGCTTGCTTTTCACACAACATTAAAGATGCTATAAATGTAACGAACTGAAAACTCACTCATAACCATTCGTCACAACACAGGAGGGGAAGAGTCAGTAGGTATGGTTTGAAAACTGTTTAAATCAACTGAGTTTCCATTCCTCTCTAGTGTTTCTGACCTGATCAAAATACTGTTCAGGCTAGAAATCTTCCGGTAACATTACAGCCAGAAGAGTTCAAGCATTGTTGTCGCTTTGTCATTTGATGCAGAAATAATCTCCCTACAGGTGCCTTCATCCCTGATATCATAACACACATCTTTGTGAATTGTAATGAGTAATGAGGCTGCATAATGGGAAACCTTTGACTATACAAACAGGATACAGTGAAGATGAGCAAGAGATAAGGATGCATCCTTTCTTCCTTGACTGTGGCTCCTGCAGTGGATCAGCTCCCACAGTACATCTGTTGAAATAAAACATCCCGCCTGTCAACATGCACAAAGTAGCTCTATCTATAGAATATATGAGTTATCACCTTTAGGCTACCAAAACAATAATTAGCAGCATATTCCTCTATCTGTGTGTGCTGCAGAATCCAGCACACATAGAAAGAGTAATTAACGATGAGAAATAAAGATATTTCTCCTTGTTACGCCTCTCCTGGGAGGCGTATCTTTTTGGCGCATTCCCTGGTTTACCTGGTTTGGTAAATCAGGGAATGCATAAAAAACCATGGGACTCGCGTGGGATCACCCACGCAAAGCCCATGGAACACCTCCCTTGCGCAGAAGCAATGCAGCGATTTGCGCTGCATTGAATTACTCCACATTTTTTAAGCCATTCGAAGCCACGGAAAGTGGCTTTGCGTGGCTTTCAAAATCGGACTTATAGGTTTGTGCCACACATGTACCTTCTTGCATTGGGCAAGCATGATGCAAAGCTCGAATAAATATGCCCCCTGAGTATTTTATGATATCCCTCAATTTGTTCCACAAACTTAACCAGGATCTAAAGTGCTAAACATAAGGTTAATGTGGCATAATTCTAATGTTTTAATTGAGCTACTCACACATAAATGGTCTTAAATGACAGAATATTTTACCACTCCATATAAAGAATCTTGCTGCAGCATAACAAACAGACTCTTGACAAACTCTGGAAGAGCTCAGCCATTACTTTAATGAGTAGTGTTATCTGCCTGAAGATGGGCGCTTTGCTTGGGCTCCTTTACCGTTTTATCATGATATACTGAAAAAGTAAGAGCTTTTCACAGAAGATGCCCATTGGATTTGTTTTGGGGTGAAGGTGGCTATAGAGAAGTGAGTGTTTACTGAAATGATAAAAAAACAAGGACCACATTGACTTAAACTAGTGAATTATGTTTAAAAGCTATGATTAGTTTTAAGGTAGGGTCTGTTGGTTCCTAGAAAAGGAACTACTGGGTATGCACTCAAATATTTACTATAGTTCCTGCGAAAGACAAACCAGGCTGACCCTATGACAAAAAACCTAACAACCTGCCTCGGCCAACGTAGGCTGCCTTTTGTCCATTCCCTATGACTTAATACAGAGTTATTTTGTGCAGGAAAATAATTTTCAAAATGGAAAGTCCCACAACCACCAAGAACAACATCACTCCCTTGCAGGAACTGTGCAACAACCTTGCGCACTTCTTCCAGGACAAGATCTTGGCCATCTACGAACACTTCAAACACCAACCCTCCACTGCAGACAGCATCAACCAACTCACATGCATGAACACAAACCCTGAACACCTTCTCACCCACGGGAACTCTTCACTATGCAAGACACTATCTCCAACATGAATTCTATGCACTCAGGAGCACCCACAGACCCTTGCCCCCACCATGTCTTCAATCTCAGAAGCAAGACAATTGGCAACCTGCTCAGGAAGGTCCTGAATACCACCATAACCGTGGCCTCCTTCCCTGAGGACTGGAAACATGCTGAAGTGAGGCCCCTCCTGAAAAAAACATCCGCCGACCCAGCCAATTGAAGAACTTAGGACCCAGCTCTCTGCTCTCCTATCGGGCGCCTAGAAGACCACAACCTCCTGGAGCCCTTCCAATCCGGATTTCGAGCTAACCACAGCATAGAGACAGCCCTGACTGCAGTCACAGATGACACCAGAGCCCCCCTGAACAGTGGGGAAACAGCAGCTCTCATCCTTCTGGATCTCTCCCCTGTATTTGACACTGTCTCCCACCACATCCTGATCAACAGACTCCACCACATTTGGATTCAAGGAAATGCCCTCAAATGGATCGCCTCGGACCTCACTAGCAGAACCCAAAGGATCCATCTCCCACAGTTCACCTCAGAGCCCAAGAAGATCATCTGTGGAGACCCCTAGGACCGTCCCTCAGCCTAACCCTCTTCAACTTCTACATGACCTCTCTGGCTGTCACCGTCAGATCAAATGGACTCAACATCATCTCCTACGCCGATGACACAAAGCTCATCCTCTTACTGTCAACTGTCCAAAAATCCCTTCCACCACAAAAGCTAACTTCCACAAATGCATGATGAATGTAGCGGACTGGATGAAGAACAACTGTTTCAAACTCAACACTGAAAAAATGGAAGTCCTCATCTTGGGGAGCAACACCTTGCCATGGACTAACACATGGTGGCCCACACAGCTTGGCACACATCCCAGCCCCAACAGAGCACGCCTGCAACCTTGGCATCATTCTGGATAGCAAGCTATTAATGAAGAAACAAGATGACGAAGTCTTATCCACCTGCTTCCATGCCCTTCGCATGCTCCGCAAGATCTTCAGGTGGCTACCAGCAAACACCAGAAGGACTGTCACGCAGGCCCTCATCACCAGGAGTCTGAACTACAGAAACACGCTCTACATAGGAATCACAGCATGTCTCCCGAAGAAACTCCAGGCAATACAGAACTCAGCGGCAAGACTCATTCTCGACCTCCCCAGATGGACCCACATCACACCCCCACCTCAAGAAATTACACTGGCTCCAGATTCAGAAGAGATGCCAGTTCAAGAAGCTGACCCTCACCTAGAAAGGCTTGCACAATGAAGGGCCAGGATACATCAACAAAAGCCTGACCTTCGATCAACTGACTAGGCACCTCTTATCAGCTTCCCTCTTCCTGGCTGACACCCCACAGATTCATCAAACCAACCACAGAGGAGCCTTCTTCTCACA
Organism: Pleurodeles waltl; assembly: GCF_031143425.1. Classification (NCBI taxonomy): domain Eukaryota; kingdom Metazoa; phylum Chordata; class Amphibia; order Caudata; family Salamandridae; genus Pleurodeles; species Pleurodeles waltl. The sequence continues at coordinate 441,601,177 of NC_090436.1, read as the reverse complement.
CCTGGTGGCAGCCAAGGCTTGGAACAACCTCCCCCTGCACCTCAGGACCGCACTGTCACTCCAGTAATTCAGAAAGGAACTAAAGACCTGGTTGTTCGAATACCTCATACCTCCATGCAGCAGCAGCTCCAGCTCATTGAGACCCTCACGGGTGATTTGCAGCGCTCTACAAATATTTGATTGAGAAGAGGGGGTGGCTGAAGGTAACAGATGTTAATACATGTGTTGTGGAAAGACAAAAATGACAAAAATGTAATTTCAACATTTTTAAAAACTTCGATTGCAAAGTATGTGATAAATTAACTAACTTTTATTTTAAAAAAATCCCCTGCAGAGACATTGGACAAGGACATTAAATCAGTTCTGGCTTACATGATTGGCCACAAAGAGGCTGCATTTCCAAATATCTTACAGGCTTAAGACACCTGCTGCAGAAATCTTTGTAGGCCCAGCAATTTTGAATGCATTATAATACTGGTAAGATAATTCTAGTGTTTAATACAGTTTTGTGTTTTGCTCAGTCACAGTTTTGGCACATAGAGTGGCACAGAGTGTTAATGAACCTACTGCAATGCACATCATGTAACACAAACAATCACAGATTCGTATTTTATGGGTAGGTAGGCTACTGCTTTTGACATGGAGATTATTTTGTTACTTCCAGTTCATAACTTGCAATCATTCTAATATAGCACAGTGATCTATTTACCGGCATCTTGGAGCTGCATGGCAATTTTAAGCCTTGGGTTTAACCTGCATCTTCTTAAGTAATGCATAAAACTACAACCTCATTAGAACCTTCTTTGTCAGCCCCACTTAAGAGGAGAAGATTCACCAAAACAGATAATCATTGACGGCCACGCTAAGCTGCCAGCCTGCAGGCTAAACATGAAAAATATCGACTGACAGCAAGCTCTAGATAACTGGTTCACAATAGATTTATTAACCATTAACCCAGAGGGATTCACCTGGAAGGGAGTTGGATGTTAGGTTCACACGCATATCTGGTTACATTTGGTATATCGAAGTGGATGCAAAAACACTTTTTAAAACACATCTTAAGCGGTAAAGCAGCTACCAAAACAAACTGAAATAGCTACCGACAACTAGACTGTAATTTCCGGAAGATATTTACAAAAACTAAACTTATATGGAAAATGTGATCGACTTGGGTGTTTTTTATTGATAAATTGAACACAATACGTGAAAGAAAGAGACAGGACAGATGTAAAGAGACATGCCAGATCCACTTAAGGTACTCCTAACGCTACCTAATGTATCTCCTTTGCATGCCTTTGAATAATAAACTCTCGGTTTCACAATCGGACCCCTGTCTTAAAGCACTAATTAACACAATTGCATGAACTTCTTTAGCAAGTGATATTACAAGCATCACCATATCTACGTCCAGTATAGGATCGTCTTTAAAATCTGAAAGGGTGTTCCCTTACTCCTCTATTTTTTTCAAATTACTGCCCTGGCTCTCCTCCAAAAAGTGTCCCTGCTTCTTCTAGTGTTATGAGAGATTCATTCTTTCTTAGGCCTCAGGCTTACCTGCATCCCCTGTCGCCACAGGGCCTCCAAGGTGGGCTAGGCCACACGTCCACTAGCAGTGATGCAAGGATCAGGGGAGCAGCTACGACCTCCAATCCTCAACCATCCAGTAGCCGACATGTTTACCTGAATGTAGATGCACTCTGGATCAGTAATGATGAAGGTTCGGGTCCATTAGAGGCGAAGCCTGGGCCCGCTGTGCCAGAGCTTCAATGCGACACGACCATCTTGGTTGCCAGCTCGGCCACCTAATTTCTTATCTGTTATTTCACATTATGAAAACTCAATTCAGTGGAACAACAGATAAACAACATAGTAACCAGTGCTTTAAATGGGAAAATAGAAGTGCAGGTACTCTCTATCAGAGTACCTGCTTGTTTCTGAGAAGTGCCGGTACTCTCCAATTAAAAGTATTACGTTTTTCTTGAGATATGCCGGTACTCTCCCTCTCAAAATAAAAAAGTGCCGGTACTCAGTACCGGAGAGTACCGGCCCATTTAAAGCACTGATAGTAACTGACAAAAAAGGCTGCTTGTGAGAATTGCAGGCTAGAAGGACTGATACACCTTGTGTTTTTGGATGTTGCTCTCGCCCAACATAAAATCCTTCAGTCCCAAAATATTTAAGTATATCCAGATATGCAGTGTAACGTGGAGTTGAAGTTGATCCACAGTAATTAAATTCAGAGACTAATGTAAAATATGTAGCTCTAAAGAGGAAATATCACTTGTTTATTTTAGTAATATTGGGAGGGTCCAGATTTCCAAGGAAGGTGTTAAGAACACCCTATCCTGGCAAAGCTAACTGCAACAAAGAACTGGCTTTACTACTTGTCTCAAGCACAGCATCTATTTAAGACTAGGAAACGTCAACATCAAAATTAACTACTGCTAATGTTTATAATACCTCTATGCAGTTGTGATTTATGACCATTTTTTTCTGGACTTTTTTTCGTCTATCTCCTTTTTTTTATTTAAGATAATTTTTGTGTGTGAATATATGTTCACTATTGACAGGACAGGTCTATTACATGCATGGCAAATGATGGCCAGAGCTGGGAGGAACAAGAATTCAAGTCTCTCCAAAGCACAAAGATGCATGCATGGCCTTAGCTCTACATCATGAATCCAATATCTTCTCTCATTTTTTAAGGTACTATAGCTATACTAACCCTTCCTAATGATACCGCAAAAAATGACAAAAGGTTTATATTCGCGCAAACAATTTTGCACATAATGCTTGACAAAATACTTTATATACAACAGTGAAACTCTACGTTATCAAACACTTAGCAGCCTGTTGGAGACAATGCGGAGGAATGGGTACCATCTTCCACATATTATGATCCTGCCCTTGAGTTGAGACCTTTTGGGATACGATTTTAGCGACAATCAGCGGAATCAAGGGGAGAAACCGAGAGAACAATCCTGTTTCAATACTGTAAGGGCCCACACAGAGAATACTTACACCTTGTTCTATTCTAGGGAAAATAGACTTTCACATCTCGTAGTGGCAGCTAAACATACTATACTGGGACTTGGAATTACAATTATAATCCCTACAAGATAGTAGGGGATGCCACACTGGGGACCTTAAGTTGAGAGTAACCAGTCACAATTTCTAAGCCATGTTAAGGAGTAAGAACCAAAAAAGAGAGGCTAATATGAAATATAGATGATTTGGGTGACCATAGAAGTATTTTTGCAAGTGCCCACTTCTTATAAGACATTGGTATGTGCAGTGATGAAAACTTTGCAGGGCATGCTGAGAATTCACAATTACTACACCACTATCTGTCAGAATTATTCATCTAATTTAAGTCAAAAACTCATCACCAAATTATTATTAGACAGTCTTTCTCCGAATTGTTAAAAACATTCTGGCAGCAGGACACTGCAATCATTCCAAACATGGACCCATACTATGTTGTAAGTAAAATTAAAAGAACGTCTACTTTCAATATGTAGAAAGCTAAAAATGCATTTCACCACATTCAAGCCTGCTCCTCTGGCTTTGAATAGCAGTAACTGCTAGGTCACATGACTAGTCTTACCCTTAAAGAAGTCCTTTACTGGATTCCTGGTCAACACATAGAGGGCCTCATTATATGTTTGGTTGGCGGCGGAGGCCGCCCGCCAATCTCTTTGGGCCGGAAGACCGCCACTCCGATTTTTTGCCTGCTGGCCCTATTACGAATTTCTCAGTGGGAAACTCACCACAACATTGATACCTGCTTGTAATCGAGCTGGCAGCAATGTTGCGGTGCGTCGGGTGCGACAGCACCCGTCGCACTTTTCACTGCCTGTAATTCAGGCAGTGAAAAGCGCAATGGGGCTATCCATGGGGGCCCCTGCACTGCCCATGCCAAGTGCATGGGCAGTGCAGGGCCCCCCTGGGGCCCCCAGCCCACCGTCACCGCCAGCCTTTGCATGGCGGTGGAACCTTGCATGGCAGTGGATCTGCGATGCAAAAGCTGGCAGACACAGAAGTCGTAATCCCTATGGCAGCGCTGCTAGCGGATTAAGACTGCTGGCACCACCAGGCCTTTGGGCGTCCTAAAAGAGACGGTGCCAACTGTGGCGCTTTCGCCATAGTCATAAAATTGAGGTCGGGCCGCCACACGACTGTGCCCCAAGACTTTAAAAATCAAACCTGTGGTTCGATCCAATTTTATTGGTGAGGAACAGACAATAATTATTAATAAAATCCTTGTTTCCGCCCCTCGCTCTACAAGTTTAATACAGTGTCTATAGGATGTTGTATCCAATTCTCTCTGGGGCCCTGCCTTGAAAGGATTTAAGAACACAAACTTTCAATAGTGAGTGAACTTTCCAAAAGACAATGGTTAGTACTTAAAAAGAAGTGAACCAGTAGTTATGCATTTTCTTCTTCAGCCAGTCCCTATACAGCTTTCTTCTTCTGTCTTTTGCCATCTTGGCAAAAACAATAAACTTTTTCACTTTTCCATATACTATACCATAGGAAGATCTTGGAGTGGAGATTTGTCTATGGTAAGGTATATGAAAAGTAAAATAAGTTTATTAGCAAACATATTTTATGTTAAATATTAATGTATATTCATGGTATGTATTTATTTTAAACAAAGAACATTTAAAAATGCTAAAGCATTATTAACTTGCTTTTGAATTTAATATCAAAATAATTTTAATATATTGAATTGAATTAACATTTTAAAAAGTTAATCAAAATCCTATCTAAAGTCAACTGTTTATATCTCTTTACAAAAAGTTATGTATATGATATATTTTAAAAAATGTAATTATTTTTTTTAAGTTACATATAATTTCAAATTTAAAGTTATTAGAATATTTATCATAAAATATTTTATGTTTTATATGTTAACTATGAAATAATATTTATTTATGTGTGTGTATATATGTATGTGTACATATATATGTGTGTGTGTGTGTAGATATATATATATGTGAGTACATATATATGTGTGTATAATATATATTTTCACAGAAAAAAGAAAGGTTAGAAGGATGTTATAGTTAGGAAATAGAATTTAAAAAACCTTAGAAATTCACTAGAAAACCAATGGTTACAGGGATGTTATAGTTAGGTTCACATTTTACACACAAAACCGAAATTCAATAGTTATTAGTTAGAGTTATCTCAAGTAACTATAGCTCATGCCCTAAGTTAACTATAACTCCTGCCGCTGCCATAAATAGGCATTCTCAGTGGAAAAAAGCACACAGATTCCTGATTCGGAGACCAAGATAGGAAGCTGAGACTTATTTTTTTACACATTTTTAGCTATCAAGACTGAGACAGAGTGGTGCATTTGGCAAGGGAAAGGGGAAAACTGCAATTTGAAGGATCCAAATTAATGATGTTTCCAGGTTTTACTTCTGTGCAACAGTGCATAAATGCTTTCTGGAGATTAAGAAAATAGACATTAATGTTTGAGTTCAAGATGAGAATTGAGCTGAAGGGCAAAGCTCACTTTTTCAGTGCTGCAGAGGATGTGAAAGATTTGATGGAGATGTAGTAGCAGGTGCTTCATCAATAACTAGCTGTTGATCCTGTCTGGAGAGAGATGTGGTAAGCTCACAAACACATATCTCAAAAGTTTGTAGGTCTTTCAACTTGACATTTGTTAGGTGTGCAAATATAGAACACTATGGTACATGACCCTTGTACTGCTAAGGACAAACATTTCAAATATAATTGGTTTCAGTGCTAGTGATACTTTGAATTACAGAGTATTCTGATATGAGGTACACAGGTCAATATGACACTTTGTAGACTCAGGTGGAGTGGCCTGTTGTTTGTTAGCCTCAAGTATAATCACACTATGGGCCTGATTACGACCTTGGCGGATGGGATACTCTGTCACAAAAGTGAGGGATATCCCGTCCGCCGTATTACAAGTTCCATTATATCCTATGGAACTTGTAAGACAGCGGGCAGGATGTCCGTCACGTTTGTGAAGGAGTATCCCATATGCCAAGGTTGTAATCAGGTCCTATATGTTGTGTGGGTTGATTAATACATGTTGTGGTAAAAGAGTATTAGGAAACCATACTGAAACCTACCCAACTTTCAATGTGGTTGGGGACGGTTCATAAGGCAGCGTTCAAACCTCTTTCATACATTGGGATATTTTATTCATATGGGCTGAAACATGGTAATCAAAGGCCCACTATTCACACTTACATTGAGTTGATTCAGTATAACTGAAGTGCTTCACATGGGCAGTCAGAGGACTAAATAGCCATGTCAAGCCAAATAAAGTATTAACATACTTAGAGCGGCACAATAATGACACTGGTGTTCTGCAGGAAAACCCCCTGATAGATTCAGACATATTTTATTTGGGGAAAAAGAGGCAAGTGACAAGCAATATTTTTACTACTACTACTGGTGATCAGGACAGATATTTATTAGAGCATGGCCATATGTCCCGGCTGGCATTTACCCTAGATAATGCTTATTGTCCAAACATTGGTGATCAAGAATTTTATGATGAGCTCGTTTGGAAATTTTCGTTTCTGGATTTCTCTACAGAACATGGGCCTGTAAATGGGTTTTCTAGACCCGCTGATTCACATTGACTAAGTCCTTCGTGCCAGAGAACCTGGTGGACTGCAACCACCCTGTAACCCACTGAGCATTACTTGAGTGAGAAAAGTTTTAATTAATGATTAGTGTTTTGAAATTTCACAGGGCTGGTTAATGGAAGCTAAACCCTCTTTCACAATGAACAGACACACTAAAAAACACTAGGAATCTAGAAGTATACTTTCAAGGTTTATTAAAATCAAATTCCTATCAAAGCATGCACAACATGACTAGTAACAATAATAAAAGTACACAAGATAGTGGCAACAATACTTGTTAGGAGGCAGAAGAATAGAAAATATTTTATCATTCTGACAGTATCATAGAGCTTCTTTACATCAAAATCTCCAACCCCTCCTTCCCTGGGCTAACTAAGCTAAACGTGGGACCAAATGAGGCCTATTTGAGTTTCAGAGATGGTTCATCCCAATATATATTTTCTGAACAATGGGAATAATGTTCAGAACAGAAACAGCAGCTGCTTCTTTTTTCTCTGTGTCAGAGTGGCTATGTCCTCGAGTTAGCAAATAAGACAAAAGGAGGACCACATTGACCCTCCAAGTAGCCTTCAGCAAAGAAAGGTGTTTATGGCTACTGCAGGGCCCTCAATCTCCTATCCCTTGTGCAAAGTTCCTCTCTAACAAATAACAATGCTTTGTTCTGGGTTATATAATCTGTCTGAACATTGTTGAACATTTTCAGCGTAAATACTTACTTGAAGGGTGGCAGAGTCAGCCAAGATGGCCAACTAGACATCCTTTACAGCTACTACCACTGCTGACAAATAAATCCAGCCACATCCTGCACCAGAGTGAATATCCCTAACCCTTAAAAAACGGTTGAGACACTAACCTGTGTCCTGGACCTGCCGACATCCTGTGGGGACCCAGAGGCGAGCCATAGTGCTGCCCAGCGGCTGCCGGGCATGGTGGCCTGGCCCTGGGGTTAGGAGCGCATGGTCTCCATGTCTACCTGCTGTCACTGCTACGCAGTGGAGGTGTCTTCCAGTGAACCCGGGGAGAAGTGCAGCTGAGGCTGGTGCCGGCACTGAGGCCTGACTGTGGCCCTTCCTGTGGTGGCGACCGGAGTCACGGCAGCCGGTGTGACATTTACAGCCTGTTGGGCCATGAGCGGAAGAACTGCTGGAGGCTTCTGAGGCTGGGGGGGACTCTTCCAGACTTCTCCGCGGCTGTTGCTCTTGCATGCTGGTCCGGACAGGAGGAGCCCAGATGGGGACATGGCGGCTGTGAGGAGCTGTGGCTCCCCCGCCCCTCCGGAGCAAAACTGGATCTGTATGCTCCCCTGATGAGGGGCCTGCGGCCGACTGGTGGTGAGGTGAGCCTGCTGCTGGGGATAAGAGCTGGTGGAGACTCCCCTCCCTTTCCTCCTTGGCAAATATACAGGCTCTGGCGTGAGCGGTGGGCTGCGCCAGAGACCTTGACACCTGGAAAAGCAGTGTGCTGCCAGATGGACCCTTCCTGCAGCGATGCTCCTTGGGGGTGGTGAGGGCCCTGGTATGGTCTCCCCCAACCCCGTTACCAGGTGAATTCCTCCAGGCTGTGGCTGTTTTGTGAGCCCTGGCGGGGGGAACTGATCTGGCCTGGCTGTGCGGCTGCTGCCTAGTGGGAGTGGTGACTCCACCTAGAAGGGCCCTGAACTGAGTGCACTGGTCTAGCTGTGGTCGAAGTGAGTGGCAGCTGGGGACTGTGGAGCTGATTAAGCACAGCTGGACAGTGTATGCATGATGACCACTGGGGCCTGCTCTGGAACTGAGGGCTGCAAACCAAGAGGACCAAGGCCACGTCACTGATTGGAGGGGGAACCTAATCGAGGATCCTGACTGACTGCTGAACCGGTCTCGCAAACATTGTGCTAGGGGCCCAGGGGCGCAAAACTTGGATGAAGAGCCCAAAACACAGTGGCGTGTCATCGACCATTGGGAAGGACAGAGGTGCAAAAACAGCGCAGACCAACTGGGTAGAGAAATACACAGTGACCTTCCCAAAGATGACCGTGGGGGCACCATAGTCTGACGACCAGCCGAAGGACGCGCATGGGCGTACGGTGACAAAGCTGGTGGCGGCTATACAGGGCTCAAGAGTTGCGCTGGAGGGAAAAATGAATTCCATGGCTATAGATATTAACCATCTCCGACTGGACCTCTGGAAAGTTGTGGGTCACACAGCCGCAGTCCAGGACGGCCTGATAGAATAACTACAAAGCAGGGTACCAAATCAGATGTGACCGATGCCCTTCCACAACTTATATGAGGATTGGGGCTGACAGATATTTGAAGGGCAGAACATCCAGTATCTCAAACATACTCATGTTATAGCCCTGAGGTGGACACTCATAGCAGACTGGACTATTTTTTTTGTACAAGGGGAGATCACTCACTGAGTCTGGGACACAACATATTTGGCCTGGTATATGTCAGATCACTCACCTTTACTTTTGACCTACTCCCTTGCCTGAGAGGTACCCAAGGTCCCATTATGGAGGATGAGGGCAGAATCTCTCACTGATCCAATTGATAGGAGTGCGATTGTGGACAACCTAAATGATTATTTTTCCCTCAACTGGGAAAGCACTCAAACCAGGAGGACGGAGTGGGACGCCGTGAAGGTGGTGTTGAGCGGGGTGGGCATGGTAACTACCACGGGTATTAGACATGCCCTGGAGAGATACCTCACTCGTCAGGAGGAGCAATTGGCAACCCTAGAGGGGGCCCAGCCAGGCAAACCAGCACAGAGGCTGGCCTGGGGAGAAGCTAAGAATCAGGTCCTGTCACTGTGAGAAAAGTTAGAGAAACACATGTGGCACATACATTGCCAAAAGCTGTATATGGAGGGGGATAAAGTGGGCAGACTGCTGGCCAGGCTAATACACCAGGAATGCCGCACTGGCCCAATACTACAGATAAGAGACCCCACGGGCAGTATAATGCACACACAACAGGCAATCAATGAGACATTGACATGTTATTTCTGAGGAGTATATGGCTCACCTGAGTCGACTTCGCCATCTGTGGTGTCGGCATATCTAGAACTGATACAGCTGCCGCGACTTGAGGAAGCAGAACAAGGTAACCTGGAGGCCCTCCTCACCAAACAGGAAATCCTACAGGCCATCAATTCTCTTAAAACCACCAGAGTTCTGGGAGGAGATGGTCTGCCAGCAGAGTTATATAAGGCATTGCCCAAAACCATGGCAGAAAAACTGCTCCTGGTTTATACGGAGGCACTAGACTGTGAAATACTATCAGCCTCTATGAGGGAGGCGCGTATCGTCCTAATACCCAAACCGGGAAAAGACCCATTGGACGCGGCCTCACATCACGCTGTGTCACTTTTAAATGTGGACCGTGGGTGGGCTTACTGTATACCTCGCCACTGGCTAGGGTGCGTACTGGGGGCAGGGTCTCGGAAGAAATCCAATTACAGAGGGGCACTAGACAGGGGTGCCCCCTATTCTCTATACTATTTGCCCTGGCAATGGAGCCTGTGGCATTCAGACTGCTTTGGATACTGTACGAAGGGGGGATACCTGTGGGCCCTACGATGCATATTGTGTCGCTGTATGAGGATGAAGCTGTGGTGTACTTGTGACAGCTGGATATCTCGGCCCGATCCTCCTAAACGTGATGATGGAATTGGGTGAAATCTCCAGCCTAAATGTTGATCACACAAAGGCTGCGCTGTTCTCGATGGGCCACCTGTGCAGGCTGGAGGCTACACGACTCCCCACTTTGGGTATTCCCTGGAGCGGTGATAGTGTCTGGTATTTGGGTAGGCATATCACCTATGCCAGAGAGAAGAGCCACTCTTGAACATGGGATGGGTAGTTGCAAATCTTAAGTCATCCATAGCGTTTTGGAATTCCCCTAATCTCTCCCTGATGAGGAAAATTGCAAGAGCCAAAATATCTCACTGAATTGTTGTGGGCAGGGAAGCACTGAAGAGTTGGCTAAAGAGGGGGATGGAGGTACCTGACCTGGAATTATACTAGTAAGCATCTCCCCTGCAACATGCAGTGGATTGGTTTGATACTGAGGTGAACTGGGAGCGAACTCTCCTGGCTGGCACTCTTGGTGCTTGTGAAGTCGGCTCCCTCCTGCTGCACGGCGTGAGAGCACCCACGAGCGCCTTTCACTCCAGACCATGACATATGGCACATCAGGCCATTTGTGTAAATAGCTGACACAGTGGCTAAATGGCAAACGGGTGGGTGCACAACCTTAGCGTATCTATATCCGTCTGGCCGGTTTATTACCCTTTCTGAGGCAATCGACTCTTTTGGGGTGGGCAGGGGACACGTTCTCCAATACACTAAAATTGTGGTCACAGCACAGGAGATCTGGCCTTACTTCCTAGATGCCCGAACCCCCACTCACACTATGGTCTTTCTACTATCACTGGCATGAGGTAGGGAACTTATCACTAACATATATCGTGCTCTGCGGACGGACAGACCCAAGACCCCCCTTAGAGTAGAAGACACCTGGCAACAATTGAGTGATAACCCCATCACAACCGCAGAATGGACTTGAATACCTGGAGGGGTGAGGAAGGTCTCGACAAACACACGCTTCAAGCTTGCACACTATAATGTGATTCCTCTCACTTATCTCACACTGCAGTGACTGCAAAGGATATACCCCACAAAAAGGGCATAATGCCCGCAATATGGATACATGCCGGCAGATTTCAGCCATATGATATGGATCCGACCACCCATTAGACACCACTTGGACAGTATCTCGGCCCACTTACAGAGGGCGACTGGGAGACCCCAAGAGCGGGACTTTAAGCGTTGCTTATTGGGACTGATTCCGGACCAAAAGAACAGAAAGCTAAGCAGAAAATGCACTCTGCTTGTCTTGCTCTGGCCAAGAGATGGATAGCCATTAGATGGCTCAGCCTGACCCCGCCCCCCCCCACTGGTGACTGATTGGAAATGGGACATGACGGAATGGGACAGGGCAGAGGAGATGCATATGAAACAGTTCAGATGTGACGATAAACTGGTAGATGACCTATTGGCATGGGCAGCCATGATTCAGGACCTAGTGGACAATGTGCATACTACCCCTACATATGTCCTGGTGCACCGGATGAGGAGCCCTGCAGAGTGCTGACACTGAGAGCTGTGTATAACCTTCTGTTAGTGCCAGGATCCCTGAGCTGAGCATGGGGGAGGGGAGAATGTTTATAGTTGATGTTTATGTATATTTTCCACAAGGTTCACTATGAATGTTGCAATGTTTTTTCCTTTCAGCAAATAATGACTGTGACTATATTATTACTACACGCATCCTTTCATGTAGTGCTAACTGCAAGCTAAATGTCAATAAAATAAATTTACAAAAAAAACAATTAGTAGAAATCCCATCTAACCTTTTACTCACTGCTAGAAATGGGGTCTCTAGTTGGCAGTCGGTTTGCACCCTGTCCCAGTAGGGACCCTCACTCCAATCAGGATATGGGAGATACCCGCTCAGATAATCCCTGCTCACCCCCTTGGTAGCTTGGCACGAGCAGTCAGGCTTATTTCAGAAGCACTGTGTAAAGCATTTGCAAATAACACACAGTAATAAGTGAAAACACTACAAAAGGATACCACACCAGTTTTAGAAAAATAGCCAATATTTATCTATATAAAACAAGACCAAATACAATACAAATCCAACATACAGTAAGACAAATACGAATTCTGCAAGATTTACTCAAAATTACAGTTCTTTGAAGTCGATAGCTCCACCTGGGGCTATCCCGGCGTTGTGATCAACAAAACCAACAGTTCAGGCCAGCCGTGGCGTTGCGGGCCAGCTACGGTGTCGGGAAGACCTACAAACAGTATCTTGGATTAGCAGGGCGTTGTGATCCTCGCGGTGAGCTCTGGAGAGCGGCGTCACTGACGTTGCGGTGTCGGTTCCGGAGTCGTCGGGCCCTTGAGGTCACACACATTGCAGATCGAACTCCAGGCTGATGAAGTCAGGTGCACCAGTGTGGATGGTGTCGGGGCTGCAGTGCGAATCAGAACGATGCGATGTGCGGTGCCCACAGGTCACGGTGCAGGCAGTGGCACGGTGACGGCGTTCAGTGGCGTAGGTGAGACCATGGCTGCAGTGTGAAGCGGGGCGGTGCGATGTGTGGTGTCCACAGGTCACGGTGCAGGCAGCATCATCGTCATTGCTGAAGCGCTGTCGTCAGTAGGCCCAAGCCAGCAGTGCAGGATGGGATGGTGCTTCGTGATCCTTATGAGCGGTGTCCACAGGCCACGGTGCAGGCAGGATGCCTGGTGACGACACAGGAGTCAATGGTGCTGGCGTCGGTGGACCGGGGCTGCGGTGCAGGATGGGACGGTGCTTCGTAAACCTCACGAGCGGTGTCCACAAGCCACTGTGGCGGCAGAGGCGCCGGTGTCAGCAGGAGCCACAGCGTGGGGGATGCTCAGGCTGCGGTGTGAGCAGGCGATGCCGGAGTGCGGGCCCCACAGGTTGCGGTGCAAGCAGCGGCTAGGTGAAGTCATCCGATGGCGGCTTCGGGGAGACAAAGGTCACGGTGCAAAGCGGGGCAATGTGACTCGGCAGGTCACGGTGCAGGCCAGCGGCATCGTTGGCAGCGTCCCAGTGGGTTCTCCTCTTGAACAGCACAAAACACACAGTTCCCAGTGCTGCAGGTCGAGGAAACTGAAGTCTTTGGTGTCCCTGAGACTTCCAACTGGAGGCAAGCTCTACTTAAAGCCCTTGCAGAATTATCTCAAGCAGGACACACAGCAAAGTTCACCCTTTGCACTCTTTTAGGCAGAAGCAGCAACTGCTGGCCAGTCCAGCAAAGCAACACAGCAAAGGGACAGTACTCCTCCTTCAGCTCTTCAGCTCTTCTCCTGGGCAGAGGTTCCTCTTGATTCCAGAAAGATTCTAAAAGTCTGGGGTTTTGGGTCTTCTTCTTATACCCAGTTCTGCCTTTGAAATTGGCAAACTTCAAAGCAAAGTCTCAAGTGTTTGCAAGATCCTTCCTTGTCCAGGCCAGGCCCCAGACACACACCAGGGGGTCAGAAACTGCATTGTGTGAGGGCAGGCACAGTCCTTTCAGGTGTGAACGACCACTCCTCCCTCCTCTCTAGCTCAGGTGGCTCATCAGGATATGCAGGCTACACTCCCGCCCCCTTTTGTGTCACTGTCTAGAGAGGTGCAAAACAGCCCAACTGTCAAACTGACAATCCACAAACAGGCAGAGTCACAGAATGGTATAAGCAAGAAAATGCCTACTTTCTAAAAGTGGTATTTTCAAACAGACAATTTAAAAACCAACTTCAATAAAAGATGTATTTTTACATTGTGAGTTCAGAGACCCTAAACTCCACATTTGTATCTACTCTCAAGGGGAATCTGCACTTTAAGGATATTTAAAGGCAGCCCCCGTGTTAACCTATGAGAGCGATAGACCTTGTACAGTGAAAACCGAATTTGGCAGTATTTCACTGTTAGGACATATAAAACACACTAGTATATGTTCTACCTTAAACACACACTGCACCCTGTCCCTGGGGCTACCTAGGGCCTACCTTAGGTGTGCCTGACATGTAGTAAAAGGGAAGGTTTAGGCCTGCCAAGTGGGTACACTTGCCAAGTTGAATTGGCAATTTAAAACTGCACACACAGACACTGCAGTGGCAGGTCTGAGTCATGTTTACAGGGCACTAATGTGGGTGGCACAACCAGTGCTCCAGGACCACTAGTAGCATTTGATTTACAGGCCCTGGGCACCTCTAGTGCACTTTACTAGGGACTTACCAGTAATTCAAATATGCCAATCATGGGTAAACCAATCAACAGCACAATTTCTATAGAGAGCACTTGCACTTTAGCACTGATTAGCAGTGCTAAAGTGCGCAGTGACAATAAACCAGCAAAAACAAACCTTAAAAAATAGGAGGAAGAAGGCAAAAAGTTTGTGGATAACCCTGCAAAAAAGGGCAATTTCCAACACAACCCCCTCCCAGCCTAAAGCCAGGGTAGGCCAATCAATACCTTGCTGGACTTCTCTGCTCAGGGCGATAGAACCTGGACAATGGCCCACTACTGCAGGAGCTCTTGCCAGTTCTACGCCTCTCTGAACCCAGATTGATCCCTCGGTCAACACTCTCAGTGCCCACTGAACTAACCTTAGGGGGACCTCTTCTCCTCATCTGAGAACTCCATCTGTGCAGCACCTAACCTTACCTTGCTCATAGATGCATCTCAGTAGGCAGACGGTACCACCAGGGCCAACAGTGTGATGTGGCCCATTCCACCCCTGGGGTCTGACTTCAGTCCCCCTCCCAGGGAAAACTCTGACCACAAGGATAACAACCAACAGAGGCCACTGACAGCTGTCAGTGGCAAGAGCCAGGACCCAGGCCATGCTAGGGTCTCTAGCCTCTGTGGTTTTAAAACGTGGGGGGCAGTAACCCCAGGTGTCTTCCACCCTTTTTCCTCTTCCCTTCCCACCAGTTCAGGAGTGGTGTCCTGAGACTGGTCACTCACCCTTGGGTCTGTACCCCCAGGCTGAGCAGGGGACAGGGGTGGGCTCTCCTTCCTCCTGTCCCTCGTGCTGGGATCCGGTACCCTTCGCCTTGGAGTGGAACCCCCAGACAACTGAACTGTGAGGGTGCCTCTGGGGGCCACCCCTCCCAGTTCCCATGACACCTGGGGCAACTAATTCCCCAGAAGGCAGTCTATGGTCATCTGGGGACTGACTATGACCCGCCTCTGGGTCACCTCCCCACCTCACTCTAGGGATACCAGGGCCATAGGACGGAAGAAGTCCTGCCCATGGGCTGATGTCACCCTACACACCTGGCCGGTGTGCGGTTCTGGGGAGACAAGCCTTTCCACCATCATTGTATGGCTAGCCCCACTGGCCCTCAGAGCAGTGACTGGGACCCCATTCACTGTTACCTGGTGGAAGTGACGACTCCCACCCTCAGGGATCACCAACTCACCCTCTGAGTCAACCTTCCAACTAAGGGATATCATGTCATCGTCTATGACCTGGCCCTGGGGGCTACCTCCCCGTAAGGCCACATTAGCCACCTCGGTTCGAGGGGTCACCAATGTGGGTTGTTTTAGGACAGACAGAGTCCCCTTTCATGTGTCCTAACTGAGAACACTCAAAGCACCGGGAGTGAAAATGGGGTGCCCTGGGCCACCGCCTACCAGAACCTCCCTCCTTCCTGTCACAAGGGGCCTGGGACTCTTTTCTCCCTCCTTATTCTGGGACCTGTCTGCGTCTCCCTTGACTTCCCTCTCCTTCTTCTGGGAACCCTGCCCACCTCTGGTGGAGTCTCCCCCAAAAACCTTCTTGTGGAGCCTGGTACTCACCCAGCAGTCCACTTCCATAGCAAGCTTCCTGGGGTCAGTCAGCTTACTTTTCCAACACTCAGTTATCACATACATAATCTAGAGTCCAATCTCTGGTCTGCATAAAGATGTTTGTCAGGCAAAAACACCACCCACATCCTTTCTAAAAACTCAACAGTTATTTTGTACCTCTCATGAGGAACTACAATCCTTAGTCAGTAACTGGCATCACAGGATTTTGAAGAAATCCTGAGAGATTGATAGAACTGAATTCAATTGTTCCTGTGCAATCTCCACCACCACATTGCAGGCAATATATACCTACTGACCAGCACAGCCTGGTTACAGGGGAAGACATAGCATTAAAAGATTGCATAAGGGGGGAAAAGCACCAATAAAACTGTAGTCATTGCTTGGGGCTACAAGAATACAAGAAGCTGGAAGCCATTGACAAGGAACCTCTTCCTTCATAGCTTAGGTCACTTTGGTGAGGCTTGCACTGTCCCTCACATGCCTGCAGGGAGCACACATGACACTAATCAGTAGTCAGGGAAAGGTCTATAAAAAGGTACAGCCACGGTGAGGCAGTGTCTCAGCAACTTTCTCAGTAACTTGCTAAAAAAGGCTAGTCCTGTTGACCACATCTACTTCTGCGTTCCTGCCTTGCCTGCTTAGATATTTAGGCCAGTACTTATACTTTTTTAGTGCCACATTTGCGTCACTTTTTTACGCAAAAGCGGCACAAACTTACAAAATACAATTGTATTTTATAAGTTTGCACCACTTTTGCATCAAAAAATGACGCAAATACGGCGCTAAAAAGTATAAATAAGGGCCTTAGACTTTTCATTGAACTTGTTCCAGTTCCTGTGGTACTCTCCTTGCTCTGTTAGGAGAGTCCCCTTGGATTGTGTTCCTCAGTAGTTTGCATGCCTCTCCTGACCCCTTCTATCTTGACTTATTCCACTCCTGAGTAAAAGAAGCTGTCCTTGGGAGGAGTTCCCTCTGACTGTCTCCTTTCTCTTGCACTTGTGTT
This sequence comes from Pleurodeles waltl, assembly GCF_031143425.1. Classification (NCBI taxonomy): domain Eukaryota; kingdom Metazoa; phylum Chordata; class Amphibia; order Caudata; family Salamandridae; genus Pleurodeles; species Pleurodeles waltl. The sequence goes on along the minus strand of NC_090436.1, from coordinate 441,584,150 downwards.
ATCTTCCTATAATTCTACAGAGGGAGTTATCAACATTTTTCTGAAGATGCTGCTGAGGATTCCAGTTATCAGCAACAGTGCTTTCTAGCTCAGGTAATTTATTTGGGAGGTCTGGCATTCGAGCAAAGTATATATTGTTTAGAACACAGACACACATTGCACCATGAGTACATCTTACTGATTATTTCCCTCATCTCGTTCCAGCTTCCTTGGTCAGCTTTAGCATAATTTGTGAGCTGTCTGCTTGTTTGTAACAGTTGTGGCTCAAAGAGGAGATCAGCACAGCATCTGGGTTAGGTAGATGTTAAGCAGGAGAGGGGTTTATGGTGAGAGAGGGCTCAGGTCAGAAAGGGGGCAATGACTCAATAAGAGATCTGTTAGTGTGAGAGGAGGCAATCTAGGGGAGGGTCATATCTTGTATTCCTGCAGTTTTCAGTCTCCTAAGCACAGCGGGGTGATGGACCGTATGAAAGACAACCAAGAGAAGTGCTGATTTTCAATTAGAATCCACCGTAGTGTTGATACTGTTTCATGTTGAAGTTAGTGCAGATTTCATGCTCCGGCTAGGTCAGAATCATGTTTTCATTTTAAACAGAAAATTATCTTTTTATATACATTTAGATTTTTGTTTATATTGTATATTTATTACTTGAAGAGAGTCCCATGGGACGATTGTTGTGATTAAAGATAATTGTATATGTGCTGCTCCTTTTACCAGTTTTCCCAGGAGAGGATGATTGCAAATAGGATTACAGAAGGGACATTATTTTTTTAATTCAGATTGGTGTGTGCAGTTTTGAGTATTAAAACTACTTGAGTAAGAACGTGTCAGGCCAATGACAACTGTCAATCATTGTGACAAGTATTGCGGTTATATTTGGAACCACAGAATACATCTGCTCCTGCAAGCTCATTGAATTGCCAGGTATCGCCTCTTTAGGATTTCACTTTCATTGGCTAACTAGGTCTAACACTCAAAGCTTATTCTTGGACAGTGGTACGCTAGCAAACGAATCACTCACAATCAATACAACGTCCAGGTTGTGTTATTACTTTATAAAAAAGGAACACACCTTGATTTGCGTTAAGGAACATATACTCAGGTTCTAGAAGTCTTATGTCTCATTTTCAGACCACGTACAGAGGCCAACGGCTTCTCACGGTAGGTCGCTACCACTGAACGATGGTGCACTAGAGAAGCAAAGGACTTAATAGCACTTGGAGACAGTCTTACAGAGTGTAATGGATACAGTTCCTATCAGCAGATTTGAGTTCAGTAGGAGACACTGTCATGGGAATTTGAGCGCACACAAATGTATTTGGGAGGGGCTGTCATCACTTGCAGCAGATTCTCAGAAGTGTCAGTGGTCACTGAGGTGCATCAACTCTTACTTATAAAGGTTGTGGTTCCTCACAGATGCGCGCAGATAATGAGGACAGATGTGAAGGTACACAGACCCCTCATAATTGTACCATGGGCACCACAGAATACAAGGCACAGTGGACCATCAAGCATGGTGCCGTAGCATAGAAAGCCTCTCAAAGCCAACGTACATCACACTGGGCACTGATTTCTTGCCTTCTTATATTGGCAATTTCAACTCAGCAGTTTGCTGAAGGCTGGACCCATGGAAAAGCTGAGTCTTGGCAGGCAGCTATGCTATGTCCTTCTAATCCTTTGAGTTACAGAACTGCAGCCTCTTTCTCAGTCCAGGGGATACTGCCTCTCCTCCCTGGTGAAGCACGCAAGGTTCCGGTGTATGATCCTATCTTTCTTTCACAGAAGCATGTAGAGTTCTTCCAAGTACAGGAATAACACTGGTTATCGGAAGGGTCAGCTTACGTACAGTACAGTGGTAGTTGATCTTCAGCCACCACTTAACTGAAATTCAAAATGGAAGTCACATTAACCCCTTAGCTGCTGGGCCTTTTCCCCCCCAGTGCTGAGCCCTTTTTTGGCTATTTGGGGTAGTTCGCGCTTAGGGCTTCATAACTTTTTGTCCACATAAGCTAACCATGCCAAATATGCGTCCTTTTTTTCCAACATCCTAGGGATTCTAATGGTACCCAGAGTTTGTGGTTTCCCCTGGAGGAGACCAAGAAAATAGCCAAAATACAGTGACAATTTTGTTTTTTCCAAAAAAATGGGAAAAAAGGGCTGCCGAAGAAGGCTTGTGGTTTTTTCCCTGAAAATGCCATCAACAAAGGGTTTCTGGTGCTGAAATCACTAACTTCCCACCTTTCAGGAACGGGCAGACTTAAATCAGAAAACCACATTTTTCAACACAAATTTGGCATTTTACTGGGACATACCCCATTTTTACTATATTTGGTGCTTTCAGCCTCCTTCCAGTTAGTGACAGGAATGGGTGTGAAACCAATGCTGGATCCCGGAATGCTAAACATTTCTGAAAACTAGACAAAATTCTGAATTCAGCAAGGGGTCATTTGTGTAGATCCTACAAGGTTTTCCTACAGAAAATAACAGCTGAAATAAAAAAATATTGAAATTGAGCTGAAAACAACAGCCATTTTTCTTTATGTTTTACTCTGTAACTTTTTCCTGCGATGTCAGATTTCTGAAAGCAATATACCGTTTTGTCTGCTGGACTCTTCTGGTTGCGGGGATATAAAGGGCTTGTAGGTTCATCAAGAACCCTAGGTACCCAGAGCCAATAAATGAGCTGCACCCTGCAGTTGGTTTTCATTCTATACTGGGTATACAGCAATTCATTTGCTGAAATATGAAGAGTGAAAAAGAGGTATCAAGAAAACCTTTGCATTTCCAAAATGGGATCAAGATAAGGTTTTGAGGAGCAGTGGTTATTTGCACATCGCTGAATTCCGAGGTGCCCATACTAGCATGTGAATTGCAGGGCATTTCTTAAATAGACGTCTTTTTTACACACTCTCTTATATTTGGAAGGAAAAAATGTAGAGAAAGATAAGGGGCAATAACACTTGTTTTACTATTCTATGTTCCCCCAAGTCTCCCGATAAAAATGATACCTCACTTGTGTGGGTAGGCCTAGTGCCCGCGACAGGAAATGCCCCAAAACACAACATGGACACATCCTATTTTTTTTTATAGAAAACAGAACTGTTTTTTCCAAAGTGCCTACCTGTAGATTTTGGCCTCTAGCTCAGCCGGCACCTAGGGAAACCTACCAAACCTGTGCATTTCTGAAAACTAGAGACCTAGGGGAATCCAAGGAGGGGTGACTTGCGGGGCTCGGACCAGGTTCTGTTACCCAGAATCCTTTGCAAACCTCAAAATTTGGCTAAAAAAACACATGTTCCTCACATTTCTGTGGCAGAAAGTTCTGGAATCTGAGAGAAGCCACAAATTTCCTTCCACCCAGCGTTCCCCCAAGTCTCCCGATAAAAATGATACCTCACTTGTGTGGGTAGGCCTAGCGCCCGCGACAGGAAACGCCCCAAAGCGCAACGTGGACACATACAAATTTGTGGAAGAAAACAGAGGTGTTTTTTGCGAAGTGCCTACCTGTAGATTTTGGCCTCTAGCTCAGCCGGCACCTAGGGAAACCTACCAAACCTGTGCATTTCTGAAAACTAGAGACCTAGGGGATTCCAAGGAGGGGTGACTTGCGGGGCTCGGACCAGGTTCTGTTACCCAGAATCCTTTGCAAACCTCAAAAAGTGGCTAAAAAAACAAGTTTTCCTCACATTTCGGTGACAGAAAGTTCTGGAATCTGAGAGGAGCCACAAATTTCCTTCCACCCAGCGTTCCCCCAAGTCTCCCGATAAAAATGATACCTCACTTGTGTGGGTAGGCCTAGCGCCCGCGACAGGAAACGCCCCAAAGCGCAACGTGGACACATCCAAATTTTTGGAAGAAAACAGAGGTGTTTTTTGCGAAGTGCCTATCTGTAGATTTTGGCCTCTAGCTCAGCCGGCACCTAGGGAAACCTACCAAACCTGTGCATTTCTGAAAACTAGAGACCTTGGGGAATCCAAGGAGGGGTGACTTGCGGGGCTCGGACCAGGTTCTGTTACCCAGAATCCTTTGCAAACCTCAAAAAGTGGCTAAAAAAACAAGTTTTCCTCACATTTCGGTGACAGAAAGTTCTGGAATCTGAGAGGAGCCACAAACTTCCTTCCACCCAGCGTTCCCCCAAGTCTCCCGATAAAAATGATACCTCACTTGTGTGGGTAGGCCTAGCGCCCGCGACAGGAAACGCCCCAAAGCGCAACGTGGACACATACAAATTTTTGGAAGAAAACAGAGGTGTTTTTTGCGAAGTGCCTACCTGTAGATTTTGGCCTCTAGCTCAGCCGGCACCTAGGGAAACCTACCAAACCTGTGCATTTCTGAAAACTAGAGACCTAGGGGAATCCAAGGAGGGGTGACTTGCGGGGCTGGGACCAGGTTCTGTTACCCAGAATCCTTTGCAAACCTCAAAATTTGGCTAAAAAAACACATGTTCCTCACATTTCTGTGGCAGAAAAATCTAGAATCTGAGAGGAGCCACAAATTTCCTTCCACCCAGCGTTCCCCCAAGTCTCCCGATAAAAATGATACCTCACTTGTGTGGGTAGGCCTAGCGCCCGCGACAGGATACGCCCCAAAGCGCAACGTGGACACATACAAATTTTTGAAAGAAAACAGAGGTGTTTTTTCCAAAGTGCCTACCTGTAGATTTTGGCCTCTAGTTCAGCCGGCACCTAGGGAAACCTACCAAACCTGTGCATTTCTGAAAACTAGAGACCTAGGGGAATCCAAGGAGGGGTGACTTGCGGGGCTCGGACCAGGTTCTGTTACCCAGAATCCTTTGCAAACCTCAAAATTTGGCTAAAAAAACACATGTTCCTCACATTTCTGTGGCAGAAAGTTCTGGAATCTGAGAGAAGCCACAAATTTCCTTCCACCCAGCGTTCCCCCAAGTCTCCCGATAAAAATGATACCTCACTTGTGTGGGTAGGCCTAGCGCCCGCGACAGGAAACGCCCCAAAGCGCAACGTGGACACATACAAATTTGTGGAAGAAAACAGAGGTGTTTTTTGCGAAGTGCCTACCTGTAGATTTTGGCCTCTAGCTCAGCCGGCACCTAGGGAAACCTACCAAACCTGTGCATTTCTGAAAACTAGAGACCTAGGGGATTCCAAGGAGGGGTGACTTGCGGGGCTCGGACCAGGTTCTGTTACCCAGAATCCTTTGCAAACCTCAAAAAGTGGCTAAAAAAACAAGTTTTCCTCACATTTCGGTGACAGAAAGTTCTGGAATCTGGGAGGAGCCACAAACTTCCTTCCACCCAGCGTTCCCCCAAGTCTCCCGATAAAAATGATACCTCACTTGTGTGGGTAGGCCTAGCGCCCGCGACAGGAAACGCCCCAAAGCGCAACGTGGACACATACAAATTTTTGGAAGAAAACAGAGGTGTTTTTTGCGAAGTGCCTACCTGTAGATTTTGGCCTCTAGCTCAGCCGGCACCTAGGGAAACCTACCAAACCTGTGCATTTCTGAAAACTAAAGACCTAGGGGAATCCAAGGAGGGGTGACTTGCGGGGCTCGGACCAGGTTCTGTTACCCAGAATCCTTTGCAAACCTCAAAATTTGGCTAAAAAAACACATGTTCCTCACATTTCTGTGGCAGAAAGTTCTGGAATCTGAGAGAAGCCCCAAATTTCCTTCCACCCAGCGTTCCCCCAAGTCTCCCGATAAAAATGATACCTCACTTGTGTGGGTAGGCCTAGCGCCCGCGACAGGAAATGCCCCAAAGCGCAACGTGGACACATCCAAATTTTTGGAAGAAAACAGAGGTGTTTTTTGCGAAGTGCCTACCTGTAGATTTTGGCCTCTAGCTCAGCCGGCACCTAGGGAAACCTACCAAACCTGTGCATTTCTGAAAACTAAAGACGTTGGGGAATCCAAGGAGGGGTGACTTGCGGGGCTCGGACCAGGTTCTGTTACCCAGAATCCTTTGCAAACCTCAAAAAGTGGCTAAAAAAACAAGTTTTCCTCACATTTCGGTGACAGAAAGTTCTGGAATCTGAGAGGAGCCACAAACTTCCTTCCACCCAGCGTTCCCCCAAGTCTCCCGATAAAAATGATACCTCACTTGTGTGGGTAGGCCTAGCGCCCGCGACAGGAAACGCCCCAAAGCGCAACGTGGACACATACAAATTTTGGGAAGAAAACAGAGGTGTTTTTTGCGAAGTGCCTACCTGTAGATTTTGGCCTCTAGCTTAGCCGGCACCTAGGGAAACCTACCAAACCTGTGCATTTCTGAAAACTAGAGACCTAGGGGATTCCAAGGAGGGTTGACTTGCGGGGCTCGGACCAGGTTCTGTTACCCAGAATCCTTTGCAAACCTCAAAAAGTGGCTAAAAAAACAAGTTTTCCTCACATTTCGGTGACAGAAAGTTCTGGAATCTGAGAGGAGACACAAATTTCCTTCCACCCAGCGTTCCCCCAAGTCTCCCGATAAAAATGATACCTCACTTGTGTGGGTAGGCCTAGCGCCCGCGTCAGGAAACGCCCCAAAGCGCAACGTGGACACATACAAATTTTTGGAAGAAAACAGAGGTGTTTTTTGCGAAGTGCCTACCTGTAGATTTTGGCCTCTAGCTCAGCCGGCACCTAGGGAAACCTACCAAACCTGTGCATTTCTGAAAACTAGAGACCTAGGGGATTCCAAGGAGGGGTGACTTGCGGGGCTCGGACCAGGTTCTGTTACCCAGAATCCTTTGCAAACCTCAAAATTTGGCTAAAAAAACACATGTTCCTCACATTTCTGTGGCAGAAAGTTCTGGAATCTGAGAGAAGCCACAAATTACCTTCCACCCAGCGTTCCCCCAAGTCTCCCGATAAAAATGATACCTCACTTGTGTGGGTAGGCCTAGCGCCCGCGACAGGAAACGCCCCAAAGCGCAACGTGGACACATCCAAATTTTTGGAAGAAAACAGAGGTGTTTTTTGCGAAGTGCCTATCTGTAGATTTTGGCCTCTAGCTCAGCCGGCACCTAGGGAAACCTACCAAACCTGTGCATTTCTGAAAACTAAAGACCTTGGGGAATCCAAGGAGGGGTGACTTGCGGGGCTCGGACCAGGTTCTGTTACCCAGAATCCTTTGCAAACCTCAAAAAGTGGCTAAAAAAACAAGTTTTCCTCACATTTCAGTGACAGAAAGTTCTGGAATCTGAGAGGAGCCACAAATTTCCTTCCACCCAGCGTTCCCCCAAGTCTCCCGATAAAAATGATACCTCACTTGTGTGGGTAGGCCTAGCGCCCGCGACAGGAAACGCCCCAAAGCGCAACGTGGACACATACAAATTTTTGGAAGAAAACAGAGGTGTTTTTTGCGAAGTGCCTACCTGTAGCTTTTGGCCTCTAGCTCAGGCGGCACCTAGGGAAACCTACCAAACCTGTGCATTTCTGAAAACTAGAGACCTAGGGGATTCCAAGGAGGGGTGACTTGCGGGGCTCGGACCAGGTTCTGTTACCCAGAATCCTTTGCAAACCTCAAAAAGTGGCTAAAAAAACAAGTTTTCCTCACATTTCGGTGACAGAAAGTTCTGGAATCTGAGAGGAGCCACAAATTTCCTTCCACCCAGCGTTCCCCCAAGTCTCCCGATAAAAATGATACCTCACTTGTGTGGGTAGGCCTAGCGCCCGCGACAGGAAACGCCCCAAAGCGCAACGTGGACACATACAAATTTTTGGAAGAAAACAGAGGTGTTTTTTGCGAAGTGCCTACCTGTAGATTTTGGCCTCTAGCTCAGCCGGCACCTAGGGAAACCTACCAAACCTGTGCATTTCTGAAAACTAGAGACCTAGGGGATTCCAAGGAGGGGTGACTTGCGGGGCTCGGACCAGGTTCTGTTACCCAGAATCCTTTGCAAACCTCAAAAAGTGGCTAAAAAAACAAGTTTTCCTCACATTTCGGTGACAGAAAGTTCTGGAATCTGAGAGGAGCCACAAATTTCCTTCCACCCAGCGTTCCCCCAAGTCTCCCGATAAAAATGATACCTCACTTGTGTGGGTAGGCCTAGCGCCCGCGACAGGAAACGCCCCAAAGCGCAACGTGGACACATACAAATTTTTGGAAGAAAACAGAGGTGTTTTTTGCGAAGTGCCTACCTGTAGATTTTGGCCTCTAGCTCAGCCGGCACCTAGGGAAACCTACCAAACCTGTGCATTTCTGAAAACTAGAGACCTAGGGGATTCCAAGGAGGGGTGACTTGCGGGGCTCGGACCAGGTTCTGTTACCCAGAATCCTTTGCAAATCTCAAAAAGTGGCTAAAAAAACAAGTTTTACTCACATTTCGGTGACAGAAAGTTCTGGAATCTGAGAGGAGCCACAAATTTCCTTCCACCCAGCGTTCCCCCACGTCTCTCGATAAAAATGATACCTCACTTGTGTGGGTAGGCCTAGCGCCCGCGACAGGAAACGCCCCAAAGCGCAACGTGGACACATACAAATTTTGGGAAGAAAACAGAGGTGTTTTTTGCGAAGTCTCTACCTGTAGATTTTGGCCTCTAGCTCAGCCGGCACCTAGGGAAACCTACCAAACCTGTGCATTTCTGAAAACTAGAGACCTAGGGGATTCCAAGGAGGGGTGACTTGCGGGGCTCGGACCAGGTTCTGTTACCCAGAATCCTTTGCAAACCTCAAAAAGTGGCTAAAAAAACAAGTTTTCCTCACATTTCGGTGACAGAAAGTTCTGGAATCTGAGAGGAGCCACAAATTTCCTTCCACCCAGCGTTCCCCCACGTCTCCCGATAAAAATGATACCTCACTTGTGTGGGGAGGCCTAGCGCCTGCGACAGGAAACACCCCAAAGCGCAACATGGACACATACAAATTTTTGGAAGAAAACAGAGGTGTTTTTTGCGAAGTGCCTACCTGTAGATTTTGGCCTCTAGCTCAGCCGGCACCTAGGGACACCTACCAAACCTGTGCATTTCTGAAAACTAGAGACCTTGGGGAATCCAAGGAGGGGTGACTTGCGGGGCTCGGACCAGGTTCTGTTACCCAGAATCCTTTGCAAACCTCAAAAAGTGGCTAAAAAAACACATGTTCCTCACATTTCTGTGGCAGAAAGTTCTGGAATCTGAGAGAAGCCACAAATTTCCTTCCACCCAGCGTTCCCCCAAGTCTCCCGATAAAAATGATACCTCACTTGTGTGGGTAGGCCTAGCGCCCGCGACAGGAAACGCCCCAAAGCGCAACGTGGACACATACAAATTTTGGGAAGAAAACAGAGGTGTTTTTTGCGAAGTGCCTACCTGTAGATTTTGGCCTCTAGCTCAGCCGGCACCTAGGGAAACCTACCAAACCTGTGCATTTCTGAAAACTAAAGACCTTGGGGAATCCAAGGAGGGGTGACTTGCGGGGCTCGGACCAGGTTCTGTTACCCAGAATCCTTTGCAAACCTCAAAAAGTGGCTAAAAAAACAAGTTTTCCTCACATTTCGGTGACAGAAAGTTCTGGAATCTGAGAGGAGCCACAAACTTCCTTCCACCCAGCGTTCCCCCAAGTCTCCCGATAAAAATGATACCTCACTTGTGTGGGTAGGCCTAGCGCCCGCGACAGGAAACGCCCCAAAGCGCAACGTGGACACATACAAATTTTTGGAAGAAAACAGAGGTGTTTTTTGCGAAGTGCCTACCTGTAGATTTTGGCCTCTAGCTCAGCCGGCACCTAGGGAAACCTACCAAACCTGTGCATTTCTGAAAACTAGAGACCTTGGGGAATCCAAGGAGGGGTGACTTGCGGGGCTCGGACCAGGTTCTGTTACCCAGAATCCTTTGCAAACCTCAAAAAGTGGCTAAAAAAACAAGTTTTCCTCACATTTCGGTGACAGAAAGTTCTGGAATCTGAGAGGAGCCACAAATTTCCTTCCACCCAGCGTTCCCCCACGTCTCTCGATAAAAATGATACCTCACTTGTGTGGGTAGGCCTAGCGCCCGCGACAGGAAACGCCCCAAAGCGCAACGTGGACACATACAAATTTTGGGAAGAAAACAGAGGTGTTTTTTGCGAAGTCTCTACCTGTAGATTTTGGCCTCTAGCTCAGCCGGCACCTAGGGAAACCTACCAAACCTGTGCATTTCTGAAAACTAGAGACCTAGGGGATTCCAAGGAGGGGTGACTTGCGGGGCTCGGACCAGGTTCTGTTACCCAGAATCCTTTGCAAACCTCAAAAAGTGGCTAAAAAAACAAGTTTTCCTCACATTTCGGTGACAGAAAGTTCTGGAATCTGAGAGGAGCCACAAATTTCCTTCCACCCAGCGTTCCCCCACGTCTCCCGATAAAAATGATACCTCACTTGTGTGGGGAGGCCTAGCGCCTGCGACAGGAAACGCCCCAAAGCGCAACATGGACACATACAAATTTTTGGAAGAAAACAGAGGTGTTTTTTGCGAAGTGCCTACCTGTAGATTTCGGCCTCTAGCTCAGCCGGCACCTATGGAAACCTACCAAACCTGTGCATTTCTGAAAACTAGAGACCTTGGGGAATCCAAGGAGGGGTGACTTGCGGGGCTCGGACCAGGTTCTGTTACCCAGAATCCTTTGCAAACCTCAAAAAGTGGCTAAAAAAACACATGTTCCTCACATTTCTGTGGCAGAAAGTTCTGGAATCTGAGAGAAGCCACAAATTTCCTTCCACCCAGCGTTCCCCCAAGTCTCCCGATAAAAATGATACCTCACTTGTGTGGGTAGGCCTAGCGCCCGCGACAGGAAATGCCCCAAAGCGCAACGTGGACACATCCAAATTTTTGGAAGAAAACAGAGGTGTTTTTTGCGAAGTGCCTACCTGTAGATTTTGGCCTCTAGCTCAGCCGGCACCTAGGGAAACCTACCAAACCTGTGCATTTCTGAAAACTAAAGACCTTGGGGAATCCAAGGAGGGGTGACTTGCGGGGCTCGGACCAGGTTCTGTTACCCAGAATCCTTTGCAAACCTCAAAAAGTGGCTAAAAAAACAAGTTTTCCTCACATTTCGGTGACAGAAAGTTCTGGAATCTGAGAGGAGCCACAAACTTCCTTCCACCCAGCGTTCCCCCAAGTCTCCCGATAAAAATTATACCTCACTTGTGTGGGTAGGCCTAGCGCCCGCGACAGGAAACGCCCCAAAGCGCAACGTGGACACATACAAATTTTTGGAAGAAAACAGAGGTGTTTTTTGCGAAGTGCCTACCTGTAGATTTTGGCCTCTAGCTCAGCCGGCACCTAGGGAAACCTACCAAACCTGTGCATTTCTGAAAACTAGAGACCTTGGGGAATCCAAGGAGGGGTGACTTGCGGGGCTCGGACCAGGTTCTGTTACCCAGAATCCTTTGCAAACCTCAAAAAGTGGCTAAAAAAACAAGTTTTCCTCACATTTCGGTGACTGAAAGTTCTGGAATCTGAGAGGAGCCACAAATTTCCTTCCACCCAGCGTTCCCCCAAGCCTCCCGATAAAAATGATACCTCACTTGTGTGGGTAGGCCTAGCGCCCGCGACAGGAATGGATCACACAAGGGTCAATGGTAGTCATTGCTTGAGGTCTACTGTTAACCCTGGAGTGATTCATTCCTGAAGCATGCACTAGGCGCAGGCACACAAGCAGGGTTTTGTTTTTATCAGGACAAGTGGGGAAACACTGGGTGGTAGGAATTTTGAGGATCCCTGCAGATCCCTGGACTTCTGCTCATTGAAATGCAAGGAAAATGTGTTTTTTTAAGCACATAATGTAATTTCAAGGGGATTCTGGGTGAAGGAAAACTGGTGAGAGCCATGCAAGTCCTGCACCCTTGGACTCCCCTGGTACTAGTTTGTTAAAGTTAACCCACCACTCACACTGGTTGGTTTTAGCACCTCCAGAATTTATGGTTTCAAAGCATGATTACTTATCAAAGTATCTGAATATTGAAACCAAGCCTTCTGAAGGTGGGCCATAAAGCCGCGTCCAGGCACCAACCTCTTTATGGTCCATTCACACGCCATTCACGCACAACAAACAACCCTTTCATATCGCCAGCCACGGGCCCAATCCAATCAATCACTCCACTCACATTAACTTACCGCTGCCAGACAAGGGCCCATCACATTCACACGCCACAGAACGGAATAAGTTTGACTACATTTTACCACCTGTCAAGTAACTGCCTCCTTCTTCCTTAACATTAAAAAAAATGCATGCGTAACAAACCTTTAGTAATGACTCCTGTGACAGCCACCTGAGGCTCAGGAAGACATGTTTTTCAAGCGCCTTTAACGCACTCTCTGTGCTAAATCCAACTCCTTCCAGTTTGTGGATGCAAGTTGGGGGTGTCCGAGTATGCCGTACAAAGCGATTCCTCGAACTGAGTGTGCATATCTACCTTTGAAACTAAGGGAGACATGCTGGGGATTTCTCATGCTGTTACCTAAAGAGAAGGTCATAGGCTACCTGCCTCCTTCTTCCTTAACATTACCAAATGCATGCGTAACAAACCTTTACTAATGACTCCTGTGACAGCCACCTGAGGCTCAGGAAGACATGTTTTTCATGCGCCTTTAACGCACTCTCTGTGCTAAATCCAACTCCTTCCAGTTTGTGGATGCAAGTTGGGGGTGTCCGAGTATGCCGTACAAAGCGATTCCTCGAACTGAGTGAGCATATCTACCTTTGAAACTAAGGGAGACATGCTGGGGATTTCTCATGATGTTCCCTAAAGAGAAGGTCATAGGCTATGGAAAAGGGTAGTGTTTGGTACATAGGGGAGTCCATGAGAACGTAGCATATGTCCCAGCCAACATTATGTGCAGTGATGTGACTATAATGCACTTATACAGCAAACTGAACATCTACTAAGTTCTGATGGAGGATGAACATGAAAAGCAGGTCAAACACTGACCTATACAAGTCATTCTCCTTCAGTGCTGGGATGGCACCAATGGGTTTGAATCCATAGGTGTAGATGATGTACATCTGTACTACCTTTACTATCTGCCTTCTACCTGTGCAATAACCCTGTGAAGGCACTCCTACCATAAGCTTTCCTTACCCATCCATGTCTCTGTTCTCATCAGAGTCCTGGCTAATCCTGTATAATAGCCAAGTGAACCTATACTAGTTTGTGGAAGCAAGTTGGGGGCTTCCAAGTATGCCCTACAAAGTGATTCCTCGAACTGAGAGAGCATATCTACCGTTGAAAGTAAGGTAGACATGCAGGTGAAGAAAGGGTACTCCATGGCAATGTGGCATATGTTCTGTCCACTAGTATATGCAGTAGGGGGAAGAAAATGCATGTTAATTGAACAGAACACCGACCACGCCAAAAGGAAGTCCATGATGAAGTAAAATTCTGTGGCTCCTTGCCTAACGAAGCAGTGGCCCATGGACGTTCGGTATCCATGCACTGCCACTGAAAGGATTACCCAACAGCAGCTCAACCTCAGTCGATTTCCCAGAACTTTGCTTTAGTATGATACAACGTAAAGCAAGTAGGGATACAGAGGCCTGGTTGTGATGGATACTGGGGACAGTAATACCGACTCTCCTGCCGCTTTCCATGCTTTGAGCACACTTTACAGCGACGACATGGACGATCCTTTTTGGGTGTTTTAGGTATGCGATCAGCAAAGTGTCGCTCCTGCAGCCTTGCCACATCCTCCAGAACATATGAGGTGGAGGCTGCTGCTTCTTCTGTAACAGCAGTGAGGCTTTCAATTACAGACAACTGGAAGCCAAGGAAAGTCATGAGTCTTCCTGTTGTTGTCTGACGGTAAACAACATACGCATTATATGTTGCCATCTGAATCAGGTGGGTAAACAGTTTCTTGTACCAAGTGCGAGTTTTACGACATGCATTGTATGGTTGAAGAACCTGGTCGTTCTTGTCCACTCCACCCATGTACTTATTGTAATCGAGTATACAGATGGGCTTGTGGACTTCGGCCATCTGACCCCAAACCGTGATGGGAGAAGTGCTCTCATCATGAATTGTAGTGAGCACGTATACATCACGTCTATCTAGGAACTTGACTGCGAGCAGTTCGTTAGAACGCAATGCAGTACTCTGTGATTTCTGGAGCTTCTTGCAAACAAGCTCCCGCGGGAATCCTTTGCGGTTACAACAAACTGTACTGCAGGCCACAGTGCCAGCTTTGTAGAGCTCACTGAACAGCTCTACTCCTGTATAGAAATTGTCCACATAAAGGTTATAACCTTTGTGAAGAAGTGGCTGGACAAGTTCCCATACAATCTTACCTGTGACCCCTAACACGGGAGGGCAACCTACAGGGTTTAGGGTAGAATCTTTCCCTGTATACACTCTCAGGCTGTACACATAGCCAGTAGAGCTCTCACACAGCATGTACAGCTTTATGCCATAGCAAGCTCTTTTGCTCGCAATGTACTGTCTGAAAAGCAGCCGTCCTTTGTACAGGATCAAGGACTCATCGACTGCTATATTCTTTCCAGGAGTATATATCTCTGGAAACCTGGCAGACAAATGTTCCACGACAGGCCGAATTTTGAACAACCTGTCATGATCTGGATGGTCCCGGGGCAATGCAGCAGAATTGTCATTGAAATGCAGCATGCGCTGCAGTAGCAAAAAACGATCTCTGCTCATGTATGGTGCGAAGATGGGAGTTACCCAAACCGTGCGAGTCGTCCAGTAGGACTGCAAGGTGGGTTTCTGTACTAACCCCATTTTGAGCGTAAGGCCCAAAAATATGTTCAACTCCGCCAGCGAAGTGGGAGTCCACTGGCGTGCCCTAGAACGGGGCCCTAGAGTGCCTCTGCGCTCCCTCAGAAATTGGTCTGCACGCAAATTTGTTTGCTGCACAACTTTCTGAAGAAAGTCAACATCCAAAAACAGATAGATGTAGTCGACTGGCAAAAAGTTAGCTGTATCGACTTTACATCCAGCGTCACCAGTAAAAGGTGGAATTTGGGGCTGAACCAAACAGGGGGGCTGCCAAGAGAGCACTCTCTCTGTGCTTGCGGCAGCAAGCACGTGCTCTCTGGGTTCGGCTAACCCAATGTGGTCCCGCTGCCCAGAATGTGCTTGCGAAGGGACAGCACGGATGTCGTCATTGTCTCCTTCAGACTCACTGGAAGAGGTGTCGTCAGATGGGACTCCGCCGACTGAAAAATCACTCCCAGAATCTGCCCCATTGTCCTCTCCCTCAGATGCTGTCTCAGTGTCTGCTGTCTCAGTCTCTGAGCCTACATCAGAACTGTCCTCCATAACCCGAGCTAGGGCTTGATCAGCAGTCATCCAACGAGACACCATCTCTGCAACTGGCTAAACTGTCCCTCTAAATTACTAGCCTACGTAGAAGGCAGATAGTCACAAAATTGCGTGTGGGTATGTTTGTTGTGTACAACAGGAAATGTCGTCACCTTACCTTCGATTCTTCTCCAATTCTGCAGATTTTCTGAAAACACTGAAAAAAACAAAAAAAGAATGTATTACTTCACCTTACCACACACCCTGTGCAACAGTCATTTTTGGTGCTCTGCCTCCCATTACCTCCTCTTCTAATTCCCTCAGTACTACCCAGCAAAAGTGCCACTCATATCTCCATAGTCCCCCTGGCATTACATTTGTTTTAAAGCGCAGGTAACGCTTGCCTTTACTAATCCACTCAGCTACTTTATGGCAACTGCCACTACAGAAAAGACATGCATGCATGCATATATATATATATATATATACATATATATATATATATATATATATATATTGTGTGAACAAGATTCTCACCCCACTACACGAGGTTCAAATTGACATCTTTTATTGCAAGCAACAGCCACGTACGCGTTTCGACTCTCAAGGATTCTTGATCACAGTAAATGAGTCCCTCTTTTCTTTCATTGTTTATTCTTGCGATAAAACATGTCAATTGGAACCTCGTGGAGTGCGGTGAGATTCTTGTTCACAAAATATTTTTGAGGTTGCTCTCCTCCATCACTGAGCACCGGCAGTGGAGTGCACTGCGCAACAGTCTTTTTAACCAATTTGTGTTGCATATATATATATATATATATATATATATATATATATATATATATATATATATATATATGTTTAGAAACAAAGTGGTTGAAGGGTTGCTGGTCGGCACACTCCACTGCCGGTGCCCAGTGACAGAGAAGACCAATCTAGAAATTATCTAATGCCGAAAAATTTCACCGCACTCCACGAAGTACAAATAAAAGTGTATTTTATTGCAGTTAATAACCACCAACGTGTTTCAACTCACCAAGGAGTCTTGATCACGGTCCTCGTGGAGTGCGGTGAAATTGTTCACCATTATAAAACAACACACACAAGAATAACAAGCATTTACAATGTAATGGGTCTCGCATCTGCTCGAGTTAGAGCTATTAGCGTTATTAACTCCTAACCCAACTTTTCTTGCCACATAAATTGATAATTGAAAGTTAAACTCTTTCACATAAGAGAGCCGATTCACAGCGCCACGGCCACCATGAGCATCATGTGAAGAGTTACACAAAAGGAAAAGAAGTTCGCTCGCAGTTAAACGTAACAGCAAAAGTGCAATTAGCCATGTACCAGGGGCGATGGCCAAGGCGGTAACAAAACCTCCCCAAGGAGGGACAAAGGTAAATCATTTTCCAATGTCATCAAAGGATTTTTGAAGGTCAAGCCCACGAACGAGTGGTAGTGATGGGCGTGAGGTGGGCGTTGTTAGAAGCCCAGATACACACCAACAAGTCAGAAAAGAAGCACATGGACGCTGCAATGCTTGTCCTGAAAAAAAAAAATATATATATATATATATATATATATATCTATATCTATATATATATGTGTATACAGTACATATATACACATATATATGAGAGAGAGAGAGAGAGAAAGAAAACACGACACTCATGTCACAAACCTTTTTTTTTATACATGTGTGCTTGCCCTTGGCAAAGCACACATGTATAAAAAAAAAATTGGCCCCATTGATGGTCACCCTAAGGGCTGACCACCCAAAATTTTTTTTTTTGTTTCTTTTTTACCCTGGGGGGGGCGATCGGCCCCCCCAGGCAAAACTACATGGTTTTTTTTTCCCCCCTGGGGTCGGCCCGTGTTCCAAGGGCCGACCCCGCCATTTATTTTATTTTTTTTCGTTTTTTTTTATTGTGGGGGGCGCGATCGCCCCCCAAAACTGTGTAAAATATTAACTATTGCCCCCGGGGGGGGCAGCCCGTTTACGAGGGGGCCGACCCCCCCAAAGAAGATCCCTGGTGCCTAGGGGCGTTTCCTGGCCGTGGATCGCAGCCGCGCTGCGATCCACGGCCAGGAAACGGTGCCAGGGAGGCATCGATGGAAAGGGGAGAGCCTCCCCTTTCCATCGATGCCTCCCTGTCATCTGGGGAGGCCGTTTTGGCCTTTTTTTCCCCACCGGAGAAAGAGAGAACGCTTACCTGCTTCTCTCCTTCTCCGGTGGGGAAAAACTGTGACGTCAGCGCGCCTCGCGGCGCGCTGACGTCATAAGGGGGCGGGAGGGGGGTGGGATGGAGACGCGGAAGCTCTTCCGCGTCTCCTACGGTCCAAAAAAATATATAATAATCCTCCGGTGCATTGCACCGGAGGATTTTTAACCCCCTCCCTGGTGTCGGCCACTGGTCGTGACCCGCACCAGGGAGGGTGTGTGGGCGTCGGCCAGTGGCCGACGCCCGCACCAAAGGGGTGATGGTGCCAGTCATAACAAAGTACGTTTCCTTTAAGTATGCTACAGTTTCATATCAAACAATCTACCTAGAAAATGTAACCTAAATGTATAGGCTAGGGTGAAGACAATGTCTACTAGTCAGGTGTTGATGGTTCTTGTTCTTCCGCAGCACAGGACACAGGGGGCAGGGAATGGATAGGCAGCCCATCTGTTTGTTGTTGGTGTGCAGGCTTTGGCCATGCCACTGGCCTCAAGCTTAATTTAAGTGTCACCTCTCTCGGGCTGCAGGCTGATATACTGAAACATGCTTGGTCAAGGCCAAGTGAGCATCAAGAATCCTTTCGTTGAGTGGATGTGATTTCAAAACCAGTAACATACACTTGACTTCACAATGATTTTTACAGGGAGGGATTGAAAGAGAAAGCAGCGCAAGGGGCTGGTAGAAAAGTTGGACAGTACCACTGACTATCACTAAACTCTTTGGATCCTCCTACAGACCTAAGGGCTGCATCATACTGGGTCCCTAAAATGGGTATCAAA
Source organism: Pleurodeles waltl (assembly GCF_031143425.1). NCBI lineage: Eukaryota > Metazoa > Chordata > Amphibia > Caudata > Salamandridae > Pleurodeles > Pleurodeles waltl. The sequence continues at coordinate 441,565,975 of NC_090436.1, read as the reverse complement.
GCTCTCATGTGTAAGAAGACTCTCCTGCACACGTATAATCAGTCAGAATGAGGGGGCCAGCTACGACAAGCTATCTTGCACAGGGAGATGCTCATTTGTTGGATGGGTGCTCTCTAACCACACCCTCTGGACCCAATATAGCCACACACCGTACTCACACACTGTATACTATATTTAAACACAGTGCCAACACACATTGTGCCTACCACACCTACCCACTGAATGCCCGCTCTGCGCTCAAACACTCTATATAGTCTTTCTATCGCCAGGACCACTCTGTACCCACACATCGTGTGGCCACACGCCATGCGCTCTCTTCCGTGGAGACCTGACCCATCTTTACCCCTGACATTTCAAATCCCGTGACTGAAAGGCAACTCTAGCTCATTTCTGTGGTAATCATAAAAATATTGTAAGCACCCGAGGACATGAGCACAGACATTGGATTTGTCAGTGATTGTTGAAACGTCAGTGGCGCTGAGCGGATCTTCAGCATGCTTTGTTTTATGGTAGACACACAGGCTGCCAAAGCAAATGAAATAAAATCTGCATTATTGATGTCAGCAATGTGTCTTCATTAAATGGGCCATGCACGGATTCTCACGTAGCAGACTTTCCTGTGGGTTTTTCCTACATGTGCCTCTGAGCGTAGGTTGTCGACGCAGATTAATAAAAAACACATACAAATCAATACAACACTCCGCGGGTCGTTCCCTCTTTCCCCTTCCCTGCAGCAGCCTCCTTGCTTTCACCGTCATCGTCCTGTCACGCACTGCAATTAGTTTACTATTTTCGTTGTCTCTTGTGTTGCTTCTACCGCGCCTTTCTAATCTTGATTTGAGACAAGAGCAACTCAATATCGGGCAAGAGGTGCTGTTCCCATCACACCGAACACCTGCAAAGCGCGAGCAGCTGATGAGTCAATTCTATGCGGTGCTCTGGAAAACGTGAATGAAAGGGATACGTTAATGGGAAACTCAGTCAACAAACGGGTCTAAATCATCCGTCTTAACTTGTAGCAAGAGTCCGCTGACTCTCATGCTAAGCGAGGAAAATGTCTGCCTTCCCAGCTGTGTGGTAAACAAAAGTCACGTCTGTAGTGAAGTAGCCTCTCACACACTTGCGCATCGATGCGACTGCACCTGTTGCACTAGTAATAGATTAACCCCTGACTCGATCCAGTAAATAGAAGCCCACCTTGACCACTCTACAGCCAGAACTGGGTCTATCTGGACACCTGTTTTGTTTCATCCTAAGTACCTCCTTGCAATAAAATCATGAAGCCATCGACCAGGTTGTATCTTCTGTGTACTGACTTCTCGGGATCTCTGTGCATTAAGCTTCATGTGTAGTTCAATGTAACAAACTCCAGGCCCAGTCATTCACTACCACCTTCGTCGGTTTGCCGCGCTCGGCCATGGTTGATATCCTCGGTGCTGGCATCGGGCTGGAAGAAGAGCTCCATGGTTGGTAAAAATGACTGCTGGATGTCTGCATTTGGAAACTGTTTTAAAAGTTAGTTTCTTTTGAGCAAATATTTGTAACAATTCCCTGATTACTTCGAGACTGCTGGAGTTTTGAATATTTTTAACTGCGGGAATTAGGGACTTCTGCTTGTACCAATGCACACAACCTTTCAGCTCACTTCCTCCTAACGCTTCCTCCCTCCCCACCACCCTACCGGCAGACCTCCTAATGGGGATTCCCTGTACACCAACCTACCTACTCTAAGATCCAACTCTTATAGGCGCATCTGATAAACAGACCATCGGCCTCCCCCCCATGATGATCTGTCGTCCGAAACCACCTCTTGGTGCACTGCCCATGTCTCCCTTTCCAGATATCTTATCCTTCTTGACTTTACTGTTCAAGAAAATTGACACCTTGTCCCAAGCAGTCTCACAACTCTCTTCCTCGTCCATACCATTTCTCTCAACCTAGTTTTCCTTCCCTGAGTAACAACCCTTGGGGTGTAAAGCTCTCTGGTATGCCTAACAGTACACAATCCACAGTGGGAGAGGATGGTCTTAATGAACTTGTTGAAATCTATCGTAACTTTAAGGAAATCCACAAACCACTCATTCCTGAATCCAACATATCTCCTCTATCCATACTGTCCAGAAACACAGACCTCCCCGTCCATACTCTCCACCCAGGAATAAGGGTCTCACTAACTTCATTCGGATTCCCATGGAATGCCCCAACTGCCCCACGTCTATATCCACTCACTCAACTCTCCAATGTATGCTGCATAATTGCTGTTCTGAAGTTAAACACTTTCTGGAGCTTTCAAACAAGACAGTAAACATCAACCTTGATATCCCAGTCTTCACTGAAACTTGACTCAAGGATGCTTCAAACAATGTCCTAGTGAACCTTCCTCTCCCACATTATTCCATTCTCCGCTGTGAACTTGAAATCAGATAGGGTGGTAGTGTAGCAGTAATGTGAATGCTTCCACTCCTTCTCATGCCTATCTCTTGGAATCTGTGATAATAAGGCCTCAGAATGGACGTAATTTACCACCCTCCACTTTTCCCTACATTTTAGTTGATGAATGCGTGGGATTTATATCATCAGAGCTGGCACACACAGAGACCCTCGTCTTCCTGGCAGACTTCAGTTTCTCTTCTTTTCTTTGTGACAAAGACTTCCAACACTGTCAGAAAACAACGCGCTGCATAGGTTCTATCCTGGACCCCGTTATCTTCAATAGCATGCGCCTGCCACTGGGAACCCCATTCCAATGGAATGGTCCGACCACCTACTCATTCCTTTCAATCTATTCTTTGTCCACTAGAACACTTCCAGCCAATTTCTGAGAGTTGAGAGTAAAATCATAGTTCTGTGATACTTAAAACGTTTATACTAACAACCTTGTGAAAAAGGCATGAGGTATATCTTCCCACCCTTGGCTCCCAGTAGGACATTAATAACAGAAGAGTAGATTATAATAAATGTATGAAAACCTGATTAATCAATATGACCCTCTAAAAAGCTAGAGGTAAAGTCTGAAACCTTCTCTCTTCTGGTACTTGAGGGAACTATAAGCAGAAAGAAAATATCTGAGACTTCTTAGTAAGAACAAGAGACAAACACCCTCTCTCTCCAATCTCTGTACTATCCAGTCTGCCAGGAGAGACTACAAAGAGAACATCTCTAAAGTTAAATATAGTCACGTTATTCTAAGCTTGACTGTGCTAACAAATGTCCTAAACTTCTCCTTGAGTTTATTAAACAATTGAACTCTCGGTCCTCCTCCAACACGACCTCCAAACCACCATGTAGATGTGAAGAATTTGAATCCGTCTTTGCGGAACCCCGTGCGTGTGCCACCGGTGCATCACTTTTTGTGATGCACCAGTCGTGTTTTGTGCAGGCCCATATATACAAAGCCACGCAAAGCCACTTTGCATGGCATTTCACAGCCTTGTAGATACGGTGGAAGAAAATGCAGAGCAAATAGCTGTGTTGCCTTACACTGCGCCAGGGAGGCATTCCATGGGTGTTGTGGTGGGTTTTCCCATGCAACACCCATAGGTTTTGATGCATTTCCAAATTTACAAGAATCTGTAAACCAGGGAAAGCATCAAAATCTTACACCTCCAAATGGGAGGTGCAACCAGGGTAAATATCTTTATTTCTCTCCGTTTTTTACTCTTTCTATGTGTGCTGCATTTGGCATCACACATAGAAAGAGGAGATTTTCCTCTATGTAGGTGTCCCTTCCTACACAGAAACAATCCTATCTGCAATTCAGGCATTCTTGCACCATGGTGCAAGGGATGTGTGTCGGTGATAGACAGCCCATTGTGCACCAGCATGAGAGGAGAGGACTGAAAAATGCTGTATCTTGTAGCTATGACTCATCCCTGCCATTTCCCTGTGGCGCAGGGCAGCGCAGCAAGGTAACTTGCTGAGCTGCCATGCGTCACAGGGCTTCTGAGTATGCCCCCAAGGGGCTTATTTACAAGCCCCGTGCGCCACCAGTACGTCACTGTTTGTGACACACCAAGAGCGCATAGTGCAGGCCCATATCTACAAGACCATGCAAAGCCACTTCGTGTGGCTTTTCATGGCCTTGTAGATATGGTGTAAGGCAATGCAGCGCAAGTCGCTGCGTTGCCTTACACTGCATCAGGGAAGCATTCCATAGGTGATGCAGTGGATTTAACCACACAACACCTATAGGTTTTGACGCATTCCCAGATTTACAAGAATCTGCATTCTGTAGCACACATAGAAAGAAGAAAAAGCCTCCATGGATTCTTTTTGTGAAGGAAGGTGTCCTTTCCCGCACAGAAACAATCCTGTCTGCAATGCAAGCATCCTTGCACCATGGTGCAAGGGTAACTGCGTCAGCGATAGACAGCCCATTGTGAACCAGCACAGGGAGAGAGGACAGAAAAATGCTGTATCTTGTAGATTTAGTGTATACCTGCCATTTATCTGTGGCATACGGCATTGCAGTAAGGTAACTTGCTACGCTGCCATGCGCAATAGGGCTTGTAAGTATGCCCCTAAGGGGCCTATTTACAAGCCTCGTGCCCCACCAGTGCGTCACTTTTTGTGACGCATCAGCAGCAAATAGTGCAGGCCCATATCTACAAGGCCATGCAAAGCCACTTTGTGTGGCTTTTCATGGCCTTGTAGATATGGTGTAAGGCAATGCAGCTTAAGTCACTGCATTGCCTTACACTGCGTCAGAATCTGTAAACCTGGGGATGGATCAAAATCTTACACCTCCCCGTTCTTTCCTCTTTCTATGTGTGCTACATTCTGTGGCACATGTAGAAAGAGGAAAACGCCTCCATTGGTTCTTTTTGTGCAGGAAGGTGTCCCTTAGAAATCAATAGCGCCACCCGGGGACATCGGGTCATGCTTGACCGGGACAAAGTCGAATTTTGAGGCCTCACGCTCAGTGTATACGAGCAGGGCTCCATTGCGGTCGGCCTCAAACTTCGACTTTGCCCCGGTCAAGTGTGATCAGATGTCCCTGGTTGGCGCTATTGATTTCTAAGCACTAGAAAGCACATTTCTTATTTAATCTTTAAAAATTCATAACTCCGGTGCACTATATTGGATTATTCTCATTTTGGTGTCATTTTAAAGATACAAATATGTACAAGTTTTATAAATTGGTGTGGTATTTTTATTGTGTGTTGTGTCTTACTTATTTACCGTACTGGTGTATTTGAATGCTTTGCATACCTGTCTCCTAAAGTTAAGCATGTCTGCTCATTGCCAAGCTACCAAGGGTTGTGCCAGGAGCTGATGTTTGAGAACTTGACTGGACCTAACATTATCTGGGGGCATTATTGCTAGTGGTAGGTGTATACTTACCTCTATTAATAATCACCCTCCAACATAATTGGTGTACAGAGGTGTGGATGTGGAAAACCATACAGTAAGGTGAGTTAAGATCAGTAAAAATCTGCTAAATTGACTTACAACAAAACTTTTGATTTTGGATTTTTGAAATTTGGACTAAAACTGATTTTTAATCCATTCTTTTGATCTTTTCAAATTTGTTCTATTTTTGATTGTGAAGTTTGTGTGTCCCAAAACCAGGGATACCATGTAGCTGGATCTGTCTAAACAGAACAAAGTCAAAGTGGCTAAGCTTAGTGCTCAGTGTAGGTCCAGTGGGTTACCTAATCGCAACAAGATTAGGAAGGCTGAGTTGATTAGGTACCTGAAGGCCTGGGCACAGACAGCTCCAGAGAATGAAGGGGAGAGGAAAGGTAGCCCCTCCAACGACCTCCACCAGGAGGAGGAGCATGACACCCTGTTCACAATGTCCAGTAATAGATTTGTGCTCCCAGCGAGGGAAGCGAGGGAATTCTCTCCCAGACGGGAACCAAAACTGTCTCTTGAAAAAAGAAAGCTGCAGGCTCAATTGGGAGCCTTAGCTATAGAGGAGAAGCTAGAGCTGGAAAAGAAGAGGTGGGCAAGGAAAGAAGAAAGAAGAAATGGTGGCAGCAGCTATGAAGAAAGGGCTTAGAGACCAAAGAGGGGTAGGGGTAATTCCAGGCTTCCCAAGGGAATACTTCCCATGTTCACTGAGGGGGATGATATTGGCAAATGGTTAACTGCGCCTGACAGGGCTCTTGAGATGCAAGAGGTCCACTCTAAGTACTGGGGTTCACTTCTCTGGGAACTGATTCCAATAGCTGGGAGGGATAGGCTCCTGACCCTACATGGGGATGAGGGAAAATTGCACTCCTAAATGAAGCAATGCTTACTCAAGAAATTTGGTCTGACCCCAAAACAGTACAGGGTGAAGATCAGGGACACCCAGAAGGTGAGCACACAATCCTGGGTGAACTTTGTAGATATCTCAGTAAAGGCACTAGAAGGCTGGATTAAGGGTAACCAAGTGAGTACCTATGAGGGGCTGTACAATTTAATTCTTAAAGAGCACACCCTGACTCATTGTGTACTAGAGAAGTTATGCTAGTATCTAGTGGACTCAAACTTGGCTGGCCCCAGGAAGCTGGGGGAGCCAGATGATGAGTGGGTGAGAAGCCAGGTTTCTAATCAACACGAGGAAGGTGACCAAAAGAAAGGAGGACAGGTGCACTCCCAGGGGAAAGTCCAGGGGAAAGAAGGTCAAAAAAAGAAAGAGCCCTCACAAATCCCACAGAACCCTGCACAAGAGGTTGAAAGAGCCATGCCACTTTCAGAAAGAAGGGATATTTGGGGAAGAATAGTGATCCTACAAAGGCAGGAAAATTGTGTGACCTAATGAAGGCAGGTCAGTGTTTTGATTGTTACCTGCCAGGACACAAAAGCGAAGATGTTGTTTGCACAAAGAAGCCCCACACAGGTGGCAGTCCACAGGGATTGCTAGTGTTGGTGTGGGGGGTGGAGATTGTCCCAGAGATGTGGAAGGGGTTAACAGAGGCAACCTTAGTGTCCATGCGTGGAGTAGAAATTGCAGCCCTGCGCCCCTAGCCTCCCAGTATGGAGAGTTATAGGCAGAGGCCTTGAATCAATGAAACCGAGGTTGAAGCTCTGAGAGATACAGGAGCCAGTGTGACTTTGGTCACAGAGAAGCGGGTTTCTCCATAGCAGATCATACCTAGTGTGTGCCACCAGGTAACCGATGCAGACAGCGGAACCAAATTCCATCCCATGGCAATTGTGAGCTTGGAATGGGGAGGTGTGACAGGCTTTGACTCATGACATCTCCTTGGCAGGTCATTTAGGTCAGAATAAGACGTGGAACCGGTTGGTCAACTATTTCTATTGGCCCAACATGTCTGCCAAAGTGAAGGAGTTTTGTAGCTCCTGTGCTACCTGTCAGGCCAGTGGTAAGATAGGGGGCAAACCAAAGGCTCCTTTGATAACACTGCCAGTGGTTGGGACTCCCTTTGAGAGCATGGGGGTAGACATTGCTGGTCCCCTAGACCCAACAACTGTATCAGGGAACAGGTATATCTTGGTGGTAGTGTACCATGCCACAAGGTAACATGAGGCAATTCCCATCAGAACAGTCACTGCACCTTCAGTGACTAGGGCCATACTTGGTGTGTTCACCAGAGTGGGTTTCCCCAAGGAGGCTGTTTCAGCTAGGGGTGCGAAATTCATGTCCAGCTGTCTGAAGGCGATGTGGGATGGATGTGGTGTTACCTTCAAGTTCACCTCCCCATATCATCTCCAGACTAATGGCCTAGTGAAAAGCTTCAATAAGACCCTGAAGGGCATGATTAATGGTTTGTCTGACAAACTCAGAAGGAGACAGTATGCTCTCCTACCATGCTTACTGTTTGCCTACAGGGAGGTTCCACAAAAAGTGGTTGGCTTTAGTCCCTTTGAATTGTTGTTTGGGCACCCTGTAAAAGGCCCATTGGGCCTGGTGAGAGAGTCTTGGGGAAAGCCTCTCAAGGAAGGTGAGGGCTATGTGCTGAACTATGTACTAGGCCTGAGATCTCATGGCAGAGTACATGTAGAAAGCAAGCAGGAACCTGGAGGCCAGCCAAGAGCTAACGAAGCTCTGGTATGACCAGAAGACTACTATGTCTGAGTACAAACCAGGACAATTGGTGTGCATGTTGCAGCCCGTGGATCTTAGGGCCCTCCAGGACAAGGGGACTGGGCCCTATCCACTCCTAGAGATGAAGAGTGAAGTTACCCATTTGGTAGACTTTAACACCCCCAGAAACCCTTACAGGGTCCTGGATGCCAATAAGATGAAACCCTACCAAGGCAGGGCAGACATGACCATGCTGATGGTCACCAGTGAAGGAAGAGAAAAGGAAACTGAGCCACTGCCAGACCTCCACTCCCACATTGTGCAAGATGGGTCAGTGGAGGGAGTTGTGCTCTCACCCAAATTGACAGACCAACAGCACAGAGACTGCAACCAGATACTCGGGCAGTTTGGTGGTCTGTTCTCCCTGACCCCTGGACTCACCACTTGGTGTGTCCATGAAACTGAGACTGGCAAAACCTCCCTGTCAAAATCAAGCTGTACAGGTTATCTAACCAGGTTAGAGCCTGTCAAAATCAAGCTGTGTGGGTTGTCTGAGCAGGTTAGAGCCAGGAGGATAGCTGAGGTAGCTAAGATGCTGAACTTGAAGGTAATTGAGCCTTCTGACAGTCCACGTGGTGCTGGTACCAACACTTAATCCCTGGGGGAAAAGAAAGAGTTGAGGTTCTGTAATGACTGCAGAGGACTGAATGCCGCTACCTTCCCAGACACCTGGAAGCACGCTGAGTTCACCGCACTCATCAAAAAACCCAAATCAGACCCGGAAGACCTCGCCAACTACCGCCCAATCTCTCTTCTCCCCTTCCCCGCCAAAGTCACCGAGAAGATAGCGAACGCCCAACTGTCTCACTTGCTTGAGGAAAACAACCCACTCAACGCCTCCCAGTCTGGATTTTGCAAGAACCACAGCACTGAGACCGCCCTCATCGCCTGCACTGACGACATCAGGACCAGAGTCGACAAGGGCGAGACCGTCCCACTCATTCTCCTGGACCTCTCCGCAGCCTTCGACACTATCTGCCACCAAACCCTCCGCGCACGCCGTTTCGACGCAGGAATCCGGCACAAAGCCCTAGACTGGCTCACCACCTTCCTCGCCGAAAGAACCCAGAGAGTCCGCTTCCCTCCCTTCCAGGCCCCAGCAACCAAGATCATCTGCGGGGTCCCCCAAGGGTCCTACCTCAGACCTACCCTATTCAACATCTACATGGCCCCGCTCGCCAACATCCTCCGCCCCCACGGAATCACTATCATCTCGTACGCAGACGACACCCAGCTCCTTATCTCCCTCACCAGGAACCCTTCCACCGCAAAGACAAACCTCCACACCGGACTCCTCAACACCGCCAAATGGATGACAGCAAGCCACCTCAAACTCAACTCCAACAAAAATGAAATCATCATCTTCGGCCCCAACAAGACAGTATGGGACGACTCCTGGTGGCCCACCGCCCTCAGACCACCCCCAACACCCTCCACCCACGCACGCAACCTCAGCATCATCTTAGACTCATCTCTCTCCATGGCCCAGCAAATCAACACCATATCATCCTCCTGTTTTAACACCCTTTGCATGCTATGGAAGACCTTCAAATGGATTCCCCTAGAAACCAGAAAAACTGTAACCCATGCACTCATCAGCAGCAGATTAGACTACGGAAATGCCCTCTACGCTGGTACCACAGCCAAGCTTCAGCAGAAACTCCAGCGTATCCAGAATGCAGCCGCATGCCTCATCCTCAACCTCCTGCGCCACGAACACATCTCCGCTCACCTCAGAACCCTTCACTGGCTGCCCATCAGAGAAAGGATCATCTTCAAAATCCTCATCCACGCCCACAAATCCCTCCACAGCACTGGACCAACCTACCTCAACGAACGAGTGAACTTCCACGCATCCACTCGACTCCTCTGCTCTGCTGACCTCGCCACAGTCCCCCGCATCCAACGCACCACCTCCGGAGGCAGATCCTTCTCCTACCTCGCCTCCAAGACCTGCAACTCCCTCCCCATCAACCTACGCAAGACCCAGGACCTCCTGACTTTCAGAAAACACCTAAAGACATGGCTTTTTGAGCAGTAAAACTGCATCCCCCCTCGCTCTCTCCCCCCCACAGCGCCTTGAGACCCTATCGGGTGAGTAGCGCACTTAATAAATTTGATTGATTGATTGATTGATTGACAAAGACTCATGTTCACCCTATACCTAGAGCTGATGAGCTCATTGATAGGTTAGAGGCTGCTCAGTATCTGAGTACATTTGATTTGACTTCAGGCTACTAGCAGATTGCCCTAAGTGAAAAAGAAAATGAGAGGTCAGCCTTCTCCACACCAGAGGGACATTATGAATTTAAAGCAATGCTCTTAACTTAAAGAATGCCCCTGCCACCTTCCAAAGGTTGGTGATCCGGGTCTTGTCTGGGCTGGGGGAGTTCAGTGCAGTTCATCTGTATGATTTAGCCGCCTACAGTTCCACATAGGAGGATCACTTACACCACCTAAAGGAAGTGCTCCAGGCGCTGCAGCAGGCAGACCTGACTATTAAGGCCAGTAAGTGTCAAATAGGGCAGAGTTCAGTTGTGTACCTGGGACACATTGTAGGTGGAAGCCATGTACAACCTCTCCAGGCTAAAATCCAAACCATCTTGGATTGGACTGCTCCTACAACCCAGACATAGGTCAGGTCCTTTCTTGGTCTGACTGGGCATTATTGGAGATTTGTTCAGAACTATGGGGCCATCGCGGTTCCCCCTAACATAACTCACTTCTAAAAAGAGGCCAAAGAGAGTCATGTGGACCCCAGAGTGTCAGCAGGCCTTTGACACACTGAAAGATGCCATGTGTTCAGCACCAGTGTTGTGGGCCCCTGATTACACAAAGGAATTTATGGTTCAGACAGATGCTTCAGAACATGGGATTGGGCAGTGTTGGCACAGGTAAATGAAGAGGGCCTCGATGAGCCAGTTGCTTTCATTAGCAGTCGACTGCTCCTCAGAGAGCAAGGATGGAGTGCCATTGAGAGGGAAGCCTTTGCTATGGTTTGGTCCCTGAAAAAGCTGAGACCATACTTGTTTGGTACTCACTTTCGTGTGCACACCGACCACAGATCTCTCAGATGTCTCACACAGATGAGGGGGGAGAATCCTAAATTGTTGAGGTGGTTCAATTCCCTACAGGAGATAGACTTCACAATGGAACACAGACCAGCGGTGGCCCATGCTAATGCAGATGGACTTTCCAGGATTTTCCACTTAGCTGATGAGGACTACCAGAGTATAGGTTAGTTACTGATCGCCTTTCGTTTGGGAGGAGGGCATGAGAGAAAGTCATTCTTGTACCAGATTCCCCCCCAATGTTTCTGACTGATGCTGGTAATTGGCAGTGCACTGGCTCTGCTAAACATGCCTAGGGCCAGTGCTCTGAATAAATGGTATATGGTAAAATGGTACAAGTACAATCATCAATGACACACCCCTGTAAGTCCCTAGTAGGTAATAGGGCATGGGGGATTCAAATAAAGTAATAATCTACCTTATTATTACATATGGGTCACCCCCAAGGTTTCCCCTAGATGCCCCAGTGGTGGGGTACATGTAACTTTGAGCAGGGACATTATAAAAGATGTTTTATAACATCAAACTGCACCTTTCATTTTTCCTCATTGTAGATCCTTAACTCCAAAGGTTAAAATGGGAATATTTTCCATAAACATAAGTACTGCTAAGATGGAGCTGAATGTGTCATGAAAGGACTCGAAATAATGGTAATGATAAATCCAACAACTCACCATTGTTCAATTTATCATAACTAGTACAGAAAGAAGTTATAATACTTACTTTTCTGTAAGCCAAATTTCAGCCTGCTAGCGGCCTCTTCTGAATGGTCACCCTTAACAGGATTAGCCAGGCTGCTTTGATGAGGTGGTAAGTGGCCTGCACTGAGCAGAGGTTATCTTATGGGGGAGGTTGACAGATGTTGAGGCCAGAAAGGGGGCTAGGTAATCAAACTGTCCTTCAAAGAATGCATGACAGAAAGGAATGCCAGCCAGGCAGCCCTCTGACCCTTTACCCCACAGATAGGTAGCAGGCCCAGGTTAGGAATTTGCAGCTGTCCAAAGGGGGAGTGTTAATGGAAATAACCCAGGTCTTGCTCCTCTGGAGCAAAGTCGTCCAAGTGCAGTGCTTTATGGGACAAGAAAATGCCACACTTTGGCGGAAGCTGTCATACTTTTGGGTGGCAGGCACCCTGCAGTTCATTAGACAAGGGCACCCCCAGTCTTGTCCTCCAAGATGATTGAATAATAGTGGTTGATCTGCATTACAACTCAAATCTGCTGCCTGAAACCACAAGATGAAGAAGGACTGCCCTGCTGGAACCCTGGTCTGCAACCCAGAGGACTGCACACTGAAGTACTGCTCCTGTTGCACACCAGAACAACAGCCCTAAGGACTTTGCCTTACTTCAAAAATGACTCAGGAGTGGACTCCCTGAAAGCAAAAGGTTAACGGAGCTTGTCTCCACCAACTATCACAAAAGTCCCCAGACTGGAGTGCGTCCATTGGACTTTTAAGGGTTTGGCCAGGTGCATTTTGGGAATTGTGGTCCTAAACTTCCAAGGACCATCTCAGAGCTTCTAGACCCTTGAATTTGTATTTTGGACACTTTGAACCCTCAAGAAGTACTAGAAGTTTAGAGAAGTTTGTAGCAACCTTTGGAAAAAACTCCATAAGTGGACCAACGTGCCATCGTGAGTCAAGCTGACTACCTTCATCCGTGACCCAGCCAAGATTTCAGGTTCATCCTGCTTAGTGCGCTGGAGCTCCAGACTTCCAGGATTTGACTGGTGCCTCACGGAAAAGCAGTCCCTCGACGTCCCATTGAAATTAGCTTGCTGAGGAAGATTACACAACCTCGAGAAAGAAAAGCTCCAGAAAAGTTTCTAAGTGCAAGTATTAAATATTGACCGAGGCCTCCCACTCAGTGCATGCTGGGCTCCATCATCATCTCCTCAAACTTTGACTTTGTCCCAGCCAAGTGCGACCAGATGTTCCCGGTGGCTTTATTGATTTCTAAGCACTAGAAAGCAAATTTTTTATTTAACCTTTAAAAATTCATAACTCTGGTTCCCTATATTGGATTTTTGTTGTTTGGGTCATTTTAAAGATAAACATATTTACATGTTTATAAATTAATGTTATATTTTTATTGGGTATTGTGTCTTACTTGTTTACTGCATTGGTGTATTTAAATGCTTTCGTACCTGTCTCCTAAGTTAAGCCTGCCTGCTTGTTGGCAAGCTACCAGAGGTTGAGCCAGGGGCTGATGTTTGAGACCTTGACGGGACCCAACATTGTCTGGGGGCATTATTGCTAGTAGTAGGTGCATTCTTACCTCTATTAATAACCAGCCTCCAACAGAGACTCTTTGGTTAAGGCAAATATTGTCACATTGCCTTGGGCAACCTGGACTGACTAGCCCAATTAAACTGATTGACCCTCTCGGTTTTCTGATTGCTTTATCGTTCTTTCATAGTGATTGCTTTATAAATGCTTCTCACCTGGTACTGTTCATATGTGGACATGTACTGGCTATTCCTTTTGTGTTTCTAGCCACTAGTAGGTTATTTTATGGTGTGTGTTATCCAGAAGACATCTTGCTCTTTTATGAAGCACTCACCTGTCCCTGGTCCAAATCTGTGCTGTGGAAAACAGCAAATAAGATTATTGTTAGGTAACCACTGTATAGTTTTCCCTTTTTCTTGCACAGACGAGTTCACAGCGTTGACTGTGGTGGCCACGTCATTCTTGCTCAGTACTCTGATGATTAGCAGTAAAGTGTTCTACTTCAGCTTGTCCTGTTTTTCACGTTTTTTTCTGTTCATGTTGTGTTAACAGGTTTGCGGTTTATGGTTTTCATATGAAGCATTTATTTACAAACATGTGTTATACCACATCTTCACAACCGCTTTGGCATCATGCCAGCTGATAACCAGTTTGGTTATTAGTTGGTGTGGTGTTGCACGGAATTCAGCTACCTTCACCTACCTCCACCAGGGTGATAGGAACCCTGACATGTCATTTAGCTGAGAAGAGCATGTGGATTTTTAAGAGATTCAGGGGGAGATTCTCAAAAATGTTGCGCTGGGTTAGTGTCACAAAAGTGACGCTAACCAGTATAAAATGTTTTTTTCATGATTCACTTTCCAGTTCAAAATTTGTTTTTAGGGCTCAGTAGAAGATGTGGGATTTAAAGGTATCTCTGAAATTCGTGGAAGATGCATTAAGTTATATGAGTGTGGGGATGTTATGATGTCATGGTGCTTATTTGCGGACATTCAGCTCTGTTCGGAATGACCTGTAGAGGGGAGGATATGTAGACTGACATCCTCAATTAGAGAGTCTTGTTGCTGTTGTTATACGAGACATGACTGGTGTAACACCATTTGTGATCAGGGTTCCTCTGTGTTATTCTGTTTGAGTTTTGGCTTGAGAACTTTGAAGGTGGCATGGAGACCTACTTTTCACTGCACACAGTACGTAGAGCCTGGTGGAAGGTGGGGGGGGGTTACACACTACCCAAGAAATGGGTTAAAGTTGCAAATTTTACATTAAAACCTCTAGAGTTCAGAGTTATAGATTTTGAAGAGATACAAATGAAATATCCTAATACTTTCATGATATGCCAAGAAGTACCGACATGTTTGAGCTTTACGCACTCAACGGTTCATTCTTCAGCACAATTTCCATAATAATTCCATAGAAAGCAACAGGTAACATGATCTATCAATTTTCACATGGTCTATGAATGCTCAAAATGTATCTGACGGTAGGCAACGATCTGTAAATTTTGTGGCCCTCTCCTATACTAGCGATGTCCGCATTCTTTTCTGCTGCCCAGGCCTGTCATTCGTGTTGTTTCCTCAGTGGTGAGGAATCCTCTATGTACCAGTGGTGATGTCAATGTCCATACTGCTGTGCTGCATCTTGAACGAGCATCCCCCGGTTCATGGGGCCAATGAACCAAAGGGTTTTATCCATTCTGTGTCTATGGGAAAATGTGTTCATACATATGGCCCATGGTCCCCTGCTTTACGTTAGTTTCCCCATCAGAATTTACTTTCTCCCAGAGCAGGTGTGATTTTAGCCATCTACATCCTTGATGAATGTGACTTGGTAGCAGAGGTTGAGTTTGTTTATTTTTTGGCCCTTTGAGGCCATTCTTTCCTTTACCTCGGTGATGAAAGGTTGCAGACATTTGAGATACATAATCATAGTTTTCAGTGCATAATGCAAGACACTTAAAAAAGAACACGCCACTTACATCTAAAAGGAGTCATTCTAAATGTATCAGGTGCTCGGCGTTTTCATCACTAATCGCATTTTAGGGAGTGCTTTGCACATAATGGGTTTACAACAGTGCTTAGCATGTGTGATGTTTCGTGTTGAATCATCACCGTTAAAGGTCAGCTCCTCTGTAAAGACAGGAAAGGTGGAGGACAGATGGCTAAGTGGATGTTATAGATATTCCGTCAGACCTACCCAGCCTTCTCTTCACTGTATCCAATTGTTAAACGTATCCATCATTTAAACCCCCTACATGTTTTCCCCCTAGTAAACAGATTTATGACAATGGAGCTGTATCTTTATAGTTCATTAGAAGAATATTGCTCACCCTTGAAAGAGGTACTTACAGCAGCAACTCGGTGTCTGAAAAAGCATTTAGAAATAACTAAATCTGTAGGTGATAAACCTGCAGTTGCGCACTCCTCTCTTTTCAAGTGCTTAAACTTAGGTTTTCAATTATATTATACGAATACATTTCGATAGCGCTTTCATACCTCTTGTCGATCTCCAAACCACTTGATGGCCAGATAAATAGCTACTTCTTCTGTAGTGCCTGGAGAGGAGAAGGGTGTTCAAGTATCATTAACAGTGTTGCGTTTTAGAGGCTCAGAGAGGCGCTTCGTATTTGGCACAATAACATCTAAGTGCTGTTGATCGCGAAAGACATATGAGGAGTAAGTAGTTCACAAGCTGCATATACAAACTGGTCAAGGTTCTCAGAAGGTGAGGGGCCCTGATTTTGGAGAACAAGGTAAGGGGCAGGTTTAAGAGCCCCCAACGCCTCCTTGCACCACATTAGCGACATTTTCTTTTTATGATAATGTAACCCGAGGCCAAAATCGCTGCACCAAATTCACAAAGTGGTGCAATGTATACATTGCGCCACTTTGTAACTCTTTGCGCTACATTATGCCTGCGGCAGGCATAATGTATGCAAAGGGGGCATTCCCCTGTTAGGGGGACCAAAAAAAAAGGCGCTAAGAGACTTCTTTGCCTAATTTGTTTCTGCAGTTTTAATGCCTGCTCAGAGCAGGCATTAAAAGTGGCACACCATTGTTTACAATTGGCATCAATGGGTTTTGCAGGATTAGTGTCAACATTTTTTACGCTAATCCTGCAAAGCTCCAAACTAGTATCAAAAATATAGATGCTAGATCCCCTAACTTCCACCATGGTTCGCCGTATCATACATATGGTGGCATTAGGGTGGCGCTAAGGGGTGTAAGAAAAGTGGTGCTGCACTATGTGCAGTGCACTTTTCTTAAGCCAGGCATTAAGTCTTTAATACTCCTCTGATGCCATGTATTTTCTTGAGGAGAATGACCCTTATCTAACACCTCATTGCCCCATAGACAAAGAATAGTTAAAACCCTTTTATAAATCATGCCCTATGTTCCACAGCATGTATGACCATACTTAGAAGGATCTTCCACCTATGCAGGTTTTTTCAAAAGTCAAGATTATCAGGGCTGGAGCTGTTGTCTATCTGAGATTTCTCCCTTGGTTTTATAGCTAAGTGTTTATTGTACGAAAGTTGGTCTGATCCCAGAGATCATCTGATGTGCAATGCAAAGGCCTTTAAAGGATATTTGCTTTGGCACTGGTAACCAGTGAAATATTTGAGAATGAGAGTAATGTAGTCCAGTTTCATTGGGTTTGTGACTTATTGGGCTGCTTCCTCCTGAATTCCTTATAGTTTGTAATTTATTTTAAGTGAGTCCCATGCATACGCAATTTGCATAATTTAGTTGCGACAGAGCTGGAGCCAGGGAAGCTTGCATGATGTGTGACAGGGCTGAATGATGGAACCACACATGCCATTACAATAGATCCAATACAACATATATGCCTTTACCGCGCAAAGGTTTACCACGCATATGCCTTTACAACGCAAATGTAAGTATTTTGCAGGTAAGTATCATATATACGCAAATATTTAAACACACATGCATGCATATATAAATATATTTGTGTGTATATATATCTATATCTATATATATATATATATATATATATATATATATATATATATATATTCACAAAAAAACAAACATTAGAGGGACGTCATAGATAGGTTCAGATGTTATACGCACAAAACCATAGAAATTCAACAGTACTTACAGATTTTAACTGTGAAATTCACTGTGGAATAAAAAAAAAATGCTTTTGGCCATATATATCTATATTTTTGTTCTTTAAATATCTCAAAAACTATTGAACAAATTTACACTAAATAACGAAAAGTGATCTTTCTGGTCTGAGATCTACTTTACTGACAAATTGATATAATTAGGTTCAGTGGTTCGGACTGTAGTTGTGTTCAAAAGCCCTATGAGAAATTGCATGGGGAAAATGTGTTATGGGACCCCCCTTTTCTTGGCCCTCACTTGATGAATCACCCCGAAAGAGAGCAGCTGAAGTGAGTGGCAAACTAATTTTGAAAATTTCATGCAGATTCGTCAAATAGCACCAAGATTATTAGCAGAACAAAAAATGCTTCATCTGTGGGAATTAGGTCCTAACTATGACTACCTGCTGGCTGGCGGTCGCAAGTAGAAAATATATAAATATAAATATATAATAAATAACCTACTCATGGGATGTTTTACAGAACGGTCCGTGAGGGTTTTAAAAGGATGCTTAACAGAACAGCCTGTGGTAGTGGCAGGGCAATTGTCCAAAGTATATTTGAGTTATGGACCATATGATAATGGCAGGTTACCCTTGCATGAGAGTCCCCAGAGCTTAGCAATATTCTTCCTTGCAACACATAATACCTATGTCAAAGGACACCAATTGAACGTTTCAAAATGCTGCATTTGCATTCACTACGTTTTGGCCCAAATGTTGCAGAGCCTTGGGTTCCCTCAAATGTTTGTTTTCAAATGGAACATTTTGTGTGACCCGTAGATTGGCAGGATTGCTATTTTGATTATATGTATTGGATTGCACTTTAACATGGCTGTCAACTTTTTGCTAGTTACTTCAATGTTTGTTTTGTAAGTGTTCCGTTTTCTATGTTGTTGGCCCCACGAAGGAGGGCATAAGTGCAATGTTGACGTGCAGCTCATCAACACTGATGAAGGGCAAGTGCCAAAACACATCCGTTTGGTTTTCTTGAATGTGCAAGAAACTTCAAAGCAATCGAATACTGTCCAGAAGTGCCCCTCTTTGTTCCCCATCCAGGGACGTTTTTTGTGGATATATATATATTGAAAAGACAAAGATTACAGGGACTTTATAGTTAGGTTCTGAATTTACTCATACAAAACCAGAGAAATTCAACAGTTATAGTTAGAGTTATTTCAAGTAACTATGACTCATGCCCTAAGGTAAATATAACTTGCATCCTTGCCCTGCACAGTTTTCTTTTTTTTAATTTGACTGCTAATGCTTCATTTATCTTTTTAATAACATTATAGAAGTTGTCACGAGTGTTGTAATATCTGAGATAATTAGCAGTGCATGATGAGGGCGCAAGTTATAGTTATTTTAGGGCGCAAGTTATATGGCGATTTCCACTAGGTAATATCAATATATATATAAATATATATATATAAATATATATATATATATATATATATATATATATATATATATATATATATATATATATATGTATGTATAGATATATAAATATCACAACAATCCCCAAATCCCCATGTGGCCATTGAGAATGACGCACTCATCAGCTGGTGCGAGTGCTGGAGGGTAAACCAGTCCCTCAGATTAATAATTTACTGCAAAAAGAGTCGCAACGCACTCCGTGAATGAAACAATTATTTTATTATGCTCAATGTTGTCATGTACTAACAACAGCAGAACAACGTGTATTAAATAAAGGCCTTTCCTTCTGTCCAGAAGTCCACTTCAACTATATTGATGCACGGATATTTATAAATTAATTAGGAAATTAAAATTAGCAACATTTTATGCAACTCGGCCGCAAGAGTTAAAAACTGATGAAAGTGGAGAGAGTTGTAATCAATCTGAAAATAAGGAATTATGTACTGATCACATCTCAGACCTGAAAACGATTTTTGATTTATACCATGATTTGCAAGATGAAGAATTTACGAAAATGGAAGTCTTAGAAAGATTGGAAATTGACACTAACAAACATAAATTTAGTAGATTTAAGGAGAAGTCGAAATTTTTTCCAATTTTGTCACCAGGAAATAAGATTGATACTGTTTCAAAACTTGTATTGGGAGATTTGGCAAAATTGAAAAAATCTAGACATCATGGAGCATGGGAGAATCTAACTCTGAAGGAACGTTTGGCATAAAAAGATCTAGCAAAAAATTATAAGATTATAACAAAACCATCTGATAAGGGAGGTAACATTGTGATTCTCAACACACAAGATTACATTAAGGAAGCGTACAGGCAACTAAATAATGAAAGCAATTATAAAAAACTTAATTGTAATCCAATTAAATCAGATGATTTCTCAAATACATTTAAAATTAGAAACATGGACTCAGCAATCGCTACTTAATGAGAATGAATATACATTTTTAAGGAAAGAGAACCCAAATTCCTACAATATATTTTCTTCCAAAAATCCATAAATCATTAATTAATCCTACAGGAAGACCAATTGTATCGGCATGTGACTCACTTTATGAAAGAATATTGGATTATGTGGATCATTATTTGGCACCCATTGTAATGACATTGAGCTTCTACATTAAGGATTCAGGAGATTTATTGAGAATTTTAACAAACATCAATTGAAGTGATGAATACCTTTTAGTAACAATTGATGTAGTATCCTTATACACATCAATAAGGCATGAAATAGGATTGAAGGCCTGTGAATACTTTTTGAGACAAAGAAGTATTGGAGAATTGGAACACACAAAGATGCTACTCTCTATGATTGAGTATGCCTTAAAAACAATATTTTTTTGTTTAATCAGGAGATCTTCCAGGAGACATGTAGAACAGCAATGGGCATTTCTCTATCTCCGAATTACGCCAATCTAGTATTGGGCTGGTGGGAAAGGTAAATAGCATGGGGCATGACCAATGAAAAGTACATAGAGAAAATTGCATTGCGAGTGAGATTCATCGACAATCTTTTTATTATTTGGCATGGGTCACAGGAAGAATTCATGATGTACTTTTCAACTATAAATTCTAACAGTGTTGGATTGCAATTTACATGTGAAACAAGCCAAAATTCGATAAACGTTTTGAACTTGACAATTTATATCCAAAATGATAGAATAGAAACAACACTATATCGTAAGGAAAGATCAACAAACAGTATATTACATCAAGAAAGTTTTCATCTTAAGTCACTGTTGAAAAGCATACCATATGTAGAGCGTATAAGAATGCAGAGAAATTATTCAAATGATGAAGAAGTACAAATCAAATTTAAAGATACAATTCAAAGATTGAAAATGAGAGGTTATGGACAAGGTATCTTAAATAAACATTTTGAGAAAATAAGTACCATTAATCGTAACGATGTGTTGTTTTTAAAAATATCTAAAAAAGAAAAGACAGAGGAGCAGAATCATTTGAGGATGATAATGAATTACAGTAAAGAAAGCGGGATAATAAAAACATTTTACGTAACCATTGGAATGTAATTTTTAAAGATTCAGATCTGGGTCCTAAAGTGGGTCCACACCCTTAAAAACATATCGCAAGGCACCTTCTATGCGGGACATCTTGGTGGGGAGTCATTTCTCACAAAAATCTGGCAAGAACTGGTTAGTTGAACAACAAAAAGGATTTACAAATTGTAACAGTTGCTAAGCTTGTAAAAGTGGAAGATTCACAAAGACATTTTTGATGCATAATAATACTGAAATTCATATTAAGCATAAGATAACTTGTGATACGAAATATACAGTATATGTAATTGAATGCCATTGTGGTCTCAAATACATTGGTAGCACTATTTGTATGCTCAAAAAGAGAATTTTGGAACATATAAGAGCAATTATGCACAATGATTTTACTTATGCAGTAGCTAAACATCTGAGAACACATTAAATGAATAGTTGGAAAACATTGAGATACTATGGGATAGATCATATTCCAGAGCATGAGAGAGGTGGTGATAGTTCTTAACTGAATGATGTATCTGGATTCTAACTGTTGCAATGTTTTTATCCTAAAGCCCCCTCAGGTTTGAACAATGACGAAGACCTTCATGTACATTTATAAAGAGGATTTATTGTAAATGTAGCCTTTTGATTGAAATAGTATACAATATTTAATTTAGGATCATTTTTTATTGAATATGCTAACTTTGCAGATTTGAATGGGGTACTATACCTTGATTAGGATTTTCATCATAGTCTAGTTGAACACTATAGCTGGAAAATCATGATTGCATAAGAACAAAATATAAAACATAGATTTTTACAGAAGATTATTCATATGATTGAATCATGATAATATATGATTGAGAATTGTATTCGGTTGATATAATTGAGAGGTTGTCCAGTCTAAAAAAGATATTTGTGTTTATATATTTTTTTTGTAAAAATAGTTTCCTTTTGATAAAACTACTGTTTTAATTTCTGTTGCCTTTGAAATAACAAACTACATGTCCCATAATGCCTCTTAATGGGTATTGTGACTTTTTAGTATAAATGGCAACTGAGTGAAAGGACTCACTAACTTTGACAAAGACCGTTTTGGTCGAAACACATTAGTTGGTTGCACATTGAGCATAATAAAAGAATTGTTTCATTCACGGAGTGCGGTGCGACTCTCTTTGCATATATATAGATAGATAGATATATATATATATATGTATTACCTACTGGCGGTCACCAGTATGTAGTTATAGTTAGGGCCTAGTTTTCATAGGAAAAGCATTTTTTGACTTGTCTATAACTTTGGCGTCACTTCACGAATCTTCATGAAATTTACCAAAAAAAGTGCCCTGCTGTGTCTTATTGTGCATGGTAAGCTTTGGGGGGATTCGTCAAGCAAGAGCTAAGAATTCTCATAGGGATTTGGAACATGACTGCAGCCCGAACTGCTGGACGGAATTACACCAAATTTGGCAGGAAGGTAGCTCTTGATCCAGAGAAAAACATTTTTGTTATTTGGTGTAAATCTGTTCAGTAGCTTGTGATATTTAAAGGAAACCAAATCTGTATATCAAGGGACGCAGAGGCTTCAAGAATCCTCCTGCTGTTGTACAGAGATCAGATTGGCTGCCAACACTTCTGCCAGGAAGTGTTGGAAGCCATTTTAGGAGTCAGCCAAGTCCCCAAAGAAATGTAAAAAAAAGGAAAAGGGGTCTGGGAAGGAATAACCTGGTGCCCTAACCTTGGTGCTGGGGTCCCCCTGGCACCCCGCCGGGGCAAAAAAAACATTTTTTTGTTTAAATTCTTGCTGCAAAATCATGGCAAATTCGCAAATCTGCTTTAAACCTTTTTTAGAAATACAGCCACTGTCTCCCCCGCTTGTTTTCTGTCTAGCCCCTAGGTGTGCCAGATCTGGGGGAGGGGTGGGGGCAGTTTGATATATTAAGATAAGGGCTCTTTTAAGCTCCTGGGACCACCACCTCCTTGGGGCTTTATGCTAATCTCGAAGGGGGGCTGCGCTGACCTGCCTCCATTGTTCAAAGCGTGAAAAGGACACTTTCAATCCATGAGGAGAAGGGACTCCTTTTCCACAACACACATCTTGTTGCTTCCATAATACACCAATAAACTTAAGATGTACCAGTGCCTCTGAAAGTACCTAGATAGCAATCATTAAACTCATCATTAAAAGCACCCTCACTCCATGTCACCCAGGCTCTCTGACATCATAGGTCGGGAGCCTCTACTGCAAGCAGTCACACGCACACCTCCACATCAGGGAGAGGCTCTGCTGGGAAACAAATGACCTGTGAGTTCACTGCATATGTCATAACTGCTCGATAGGGACCCACCAACCATGGGTAAAACTTGACAGATATTCCAAATAACTACAAACCCTATGGGTGCGCAAGGGGTGTATCCAGGCCACACTGGCTCTGGATAACGATTAAATATTACACTGCAATCACAAGGTGAAGAGCGGCAGCACATTCAAATAATGTCACCTCACGTCTGCCAAGCATGCTCTTGAGGGGCAGGCCTCACTCACTATGCTGTTACTGCGTCCTGTGCTATGTACTGTGCTTTTTTGATCAGGGCTGAGCAAATGAAAGACCTGGTAAGGTGTTTTCTGGGATGGTAAAGTGTGGAATATTTGCATACATACAAAACATTTGCCTGGAAAACTGTATTAACCGAAAACCAGAAATAATGGTATACTTCATCGCCTTATCGGTCCCGTCCCGCAATATTTCCATGTGAACCCAAAACTGCATGAGTCCTAGTTAAACCTAGCATGTCTCTGGTACGTTGTTTGTGCAAAATGTCATGTTTCGTCTGTCCAACTATGGCAGCGACCCTGTGGACGGACGCCCCTGTGATGATGTCCCCGCTACTGTCCCTGTTGCAGATGCCTGTCATCACTTTTCAGCTGTGATGAGCGCTCGCGTCCGAGATTCACACGTATTTGGCATCTGACAAAGAAACAGAAATGATTCCTCAGACAGTGGTGCCGATGGGCCGGAGCACCGAGGTCAGACTGTTAAAGGACAACTCACTGTCCATACTGAAAACCGTGAGTCAACATGGTGTTCCATTTAGCTCCTCTCCCCAGTCCTTATCAATCAATCAATCAAAAAATGTATAGAGCGCGCTACTCACCCGTGAAGGTCTCAAGGCGCTGGGGGGGGGGGCAGGGAAGGTCACTGTTCGAACAACCATGTCTTGAGGTTCTTTCTGAAGAGCAGGAGGTCTTTGGTTTTGCAAAGGTTGGTGGGGAGGGAGTTCCAGGTTTTGGGGGCGAGGTAGGAGAAGAACCTGCCTCCTGTGGTGGTGCGTTGGATGCAGGGGACTGTGGCTAGGGCGAGGTCAGCTGATCGGAGGTTGCGTGTGGGAGTGTGGAAGTTCACTCTTTCGTTGGGGTAGGTGGGCCGGTGTTGTGGAGGGATTTGTGAGCATGGATGAGGATCTTGAATGCGATTCTCTTCTCTATGGGGAGCCAGTGAAGGGATTTGAGGTGTGGTGAGATTCGTTCGTGGCAGGAGAGGCCTAGGACGAGGCGTGCGGCTGTGTTCTGGATTCTCTCGAGTTTGCGTTTGAGTTTGAGTGTGGTGCCGGCGTATAGGGCGTTACCGTAGTCTAGTCTGCTGCTGATGAGTGCATGGGTAACTGTCTTCCTGGTCTCTGGGGGAATCCATTTGAAGGATTTTTTTTTAGAGTGCGGGGTGTGTGGAAGCAGGAGGAGGTTAGGGCATTGATTTGCTGTGTCATGGAGAGGGAGGGGTCCAGGATGATGCCGAGGTTGCATGTGTGGTTTGCGGGGTGGGGCCTAGGGTGGTGGGCCACCAGGAGTCGTCCCATGTGGTTTTGTTGGGGCCTAAGATGATGATCTCGGTTTTGTTGGAGTTAAGCTTGAGGTGGTTAGTAGTCATCCAGTTGGCGGTGTCGAGGAGAGCAGCATGTAGGTTGATTTTGGCAGTGGTGGGGTTGCGGGTGAGGGAGAGGATGAGTTGGGTGTCATCTGCGTAGGAGAGGATAGTGATTCCGTGTGCTCGGAGGATGTTGGCTAGGGGGAACATGTAGATGTTGAAGAGTGTGGGGCTGAGGGAGGACCCTTGGGGGACTCCATAGATGATCTTGGTAGTGGTGGAGTGGAAAGGTGGAAGGCGTACTCTCTGGGTCCGGTCGGTGAGGAAGGAGGTGAGCCAGTCTAAGGCTTTGTGGCGAATTCCTATGTTGTGGAGGCGTGTGCAGAGTGTGTGGTGTCAGATGGTGTCAAAGGCTGCGGAGAGGTCTAGGAGGATGAGTGCGACGGTCTCGCCTTTGTCGACTTTGGTCCTGATGTCGTCAGTGCATGCGATGAGGGCGGTTTCCGTGCCGTGGTTCTTGCGGAACCCGGATTGTGAGGGGTCAAGAGTGTTGTTTGCTTGGAGGAAGTGGGATAGGCTGGCGTTGACTAGTTTCTCGGCAACCTTGGCGGGGAAAGGGATGAGGGAGATGAGGCGATAGTTGGAGAGGATCTCTGGGTTGGCTTTGTTTTTTTTTAGGAGAGCAGTGATTTCCACGTGCTTCCAGGGGTCTGGGTAGGAGGCGGAGTCGAAAGAGGAATTGATTATGTTGCGGAGTATGGGGGCGATGGTTGGGCTGGCTTTGTTGTAGATGCGATGTGGACAGGGGTCGGAGGGGGATCCGGAGTGGATGAAGTTCATGTTTTCTTCGGTTTCTTCGTGTGTGGTGGGGGCCCAGGTGGTGAGTGTGGGGGGGGGGTCATGAGTGGGGGTTGGGTTGGGTGAGAGAGGGGTGTGTGTGGGATGAAGCTGTTGTGGATGTCCAGGATTTTGTGGTGGAAGTGGTTGGAGAGGGCGTCACATAGGGGCTGTGTGTGTGAGGGGTCTATGTTGCTGGCTTTGGGTTTGGCAAGCGGCATATCACAGCATCTTCTAGAAAGGTTTCTGATAAGACGTTATTGCTGTACAAACTATAGCAAAACTGTTGCCCCAAAATGACCAGTGCTTAATTTGAGGTGGGGCACCGGCACTTATTTCTGAGGGCCGGCACTTATTTTCTGCCTCAAACATTTACTGCGAGCAAAAGACACATATGGGACAGACAGAGGAAGAGAAAAACGAAAAAGCGGCACAAATAGAGAAACAGAAAGCTGCAAGAGTGAGCTGAAGGGGGAGGGAGTGGCTGTAAATGGATTAAAGAGGCCCGAGATGGCTTAGGATTACACTGCCTCAGTATTCTGTGCTCGCACATTTAATTGCAGCAGCCGCGTGTTCCAGTGGAGAGTTTTGGGCACCGGCACGTTTTTATTGACCAATAAAGCACTGAAAATGGCAGCTCTGAGGTGAACCTTTGGTGGCACACCGAGGGGAAAGCAGGGTGAGAAAGTGCCTCCTTCTATCAGTGTTCAATGCCCACATCCTTCCACAAGCCTTATCACACATCTTAAGGGGATAACACAGAAAGCAAGAGACACACACTTCACTGTATTTGGAGAGCGGGCCAGGGAGAGAAGCAGCCTGAAAACATCCTGACGCGATAGAGTTGCAGGCCCTCCAGTGAAAGAGCAATGATCCATTATCAATGACACAACCTGTTTCAGAGCTATGGTTACAACAAAATGAAAGCTTTCAAGTCGGGATGCGGCTTGGATTCCTTCATTGGTTTCCTTCCTTTCTATTTCAGATGCGGTTTGTCCTGCATGTGCAATGCAACGGGTCTCACACTTGCTCGAGTTAGAGCTATTAGCGTTGTAAACTCCTAACCGGACATTTCTTGCCACACAAATTGAAAGGAAAAAAACTAGAGCTATGTAAAACCCAGCGCCATTGCGCTGCGTGGAAAATAAAAAGATAAATTAGTCCGGAAACCATGCTGAAAACATGGAGCCTCGTATGTTTTTAGTAGTTGGCCGGTGCGCTTGAGGAGGGCTAAACACCAGAAAAGGCATGACAAATGCATGCCTTTCACTAATTAAATCAAGCGGATTTTAAAAAGCAACCCCACGAAACAACGAAAGTGACAGGCATGACATGGGCTTTGCTAAAAGCCCAAAGAGACCTTACAACGGGACGGAGCGCTTGTGCGCTCAACCCTAAAAAGGAAAATTACAGACACAAATTGCATCAGCAGGTTGTTTTCTGGACGGTCATGTCCCTCCCTGCCAGGCTGAGTGGCATCATGCAGGTCCATTCAGAGTGGTTTCAGGGCACTGATTTGCTTCTTCTTTGCTGCAAAGTAAAAAATATTAATGAATAAATAAATTAAAACCATTTGTACGAGGTGGAAACAACGTTTACTAGTAACAATAGCTCCTATGTAACAATAGCGCACCTATGAAAGCCCCACTCTTCAGATTCACATAGGGTAATTCTCAGACCCGATTTTTGGCCGCAGCACCACTTTTCTTGTGTTCCTTAGCGCCTCCCTAATGCCACCATGTGTGCAGCACACCATAGCGGTAGTTAAGGAACTAGCGTCAACATTTGTGAGCCTAGTTCGGAGCTTTGCAGGATTAACATAAAAAATGTTGACGCTAATCCTACAAAGCCCATTGAGGCCCATTGTAAACAATGGTGTGCCTCCTTTTAACACCTGCTGTGAGCAGGTGTTAAAGTACTAAAAAAAATGACACAAATAAATCAACCCCTTTGCATACATTACGCCTGGCGCAGGCATAACGTAGCGCAAATGGTTACAAAGTGATGCAAATTGCGCCACTTTGTAAATTTGGCACAGCGATTTTGGCCTCGTTGAGCCACATTAGCGTAAAATAAATGACGCTAATGTGCCACAAGGAGGCTCTCGGGGCTCTTAAATCTGCCCCTGAATTCGGCATGAAACGTGTTTGGGGGCTCTTTTGGTAAGATGTCCATCAACCAGGGAAAAGATGTAAAGCACTTGCATATCACTAACATAGAGGGGGCGGGGCCAAACGGGCAGAGTCTCTAGGCCAATTTGTGCATATGCATACTTGTAGTAATTAAAAGAAAGAACGATGAACTCTGCTCTCACCAAGCAACAAGAAGGAACCCCCTTGCAGAGTCACTACAAGAAAGTGGGACCACATTTGGTGGGGAACTTGTTGGGGGGTCCTTTTGGTAAGCTGGTCCCAGGACTCAAAAGAGCCCTAGGCGGGGGCCATTTGTGCCTCCCTCCTTTATTTATGTTCCCACATGCCCCCGGGACCTGGCCCACCCAGGGGCTATATTATACACAAGCATGGGAGAACGTGCTTGTTTTTTTTTCATTTTCACCAGATTCGCAGATTCGCTACAAACTTCATCGACATTCTTTTTAAAAAAATGCTTTTTTGCACCCTAAAAATACCCCTGCCACCCAAGTACCCCTACTGACTCTAAACCTTAAAAAGGTCGGTGGGAGGTGGCAGTCCCCAGGGCTGCAGTGGGCCACACGGGCCCCCCTTGCATTATTTTACTCTAATTTGCCCCAGGGAGGTTGCCCTCCCTGGGGCTACAATAAGCCCTAGAAGGGCACCCTGTGCTCTTCCCTCCTTTTTTTAGCCCCTAATGCCCCCGGGACCTGGCCAACCCGGGGGCAAACGAAAGGAAGAGCGCAGGAGACTGCAATTAAAAAAAAAATCTCAGAAAATCCGTGGATCTAGTCGCGGATTTTTTAGAGATAAAAAAAAATGCTTTTCAGCCCTGGGAGGGTCTCTTGGGGACCTCTGCACCAAGACTAGGGACTCAGGGTGTCCCTACCCTGTCCTCTTTTCTTTTTTTTTTGTGGGTCTCAACTGAAGCCGAGTCACAAAATGGCTGCCAACACTTCCTTGTTGAAGTTTTGGCAGCCAATCAGATATCAGCACAGGGACAGTTAGAACCGAGGAGGATCTGCGCCCCTCGATATCTATATTTTTAAATCTTTAATATCTTCAAAACTACTGAGCGGTTTTACATCAAATCACAAAAAGCACAATCTACAGAGCAGGCTCTAGCTTCCTTCCAAAGTTGGTACGATTCTGTTCAGCCATTTCAGCTGTAGATGTGTCTAAAGACCCTACGGAAAAATTAATGGGGAAAACATG
This sequence comes from Pleurodeles waltl, assembly GCF_031143425.1. Lineage (NCBI taxonomy): Eukaryota > Metazoa > Chordata > Amphibia > Caudata > Salamandridae > Pleurodeles > Pleurodeles waltl. The sequence goes on along the minus strand of NC_090436.1, from coordinate 441,537,019 downwards.
TTTTGGGAATCCCCCCTTTTTCTCGGCCCCCGCTTGACGGATCACACTGAAACTTTCAATACAGCAGCTGAACCAACTAAAGTATGTTTGAAAATTTAATGAAGATTCATCAAGTTGCGTCAATGTTATTGGCAAAACAAAAAACGCTCTTCCTATGGAGACTAGGGCGGTCATTCTGACCTCGGCGGTAAAAGGCGCTTACCGCCGGTCAGAAGACCGCCATAACACCCCCGCGGCCACGGTAAACCGCCACGGTCATTCTGACCCGCAACTGGCAAACCGCCAAAAACCCAACATCCACAAAAGTCCGCCACACCAAAGGTCAGCGAAAAAATGGCAAAGACCAAACCTCCACCGTCACGCCAACAGAAATACGCCCATACCATTCTGACCCACAAATCCACGCGGCGGTCTTTCAAACGCGGTATTCCATTGGCGGTACACACCGCCGCGGTCAAAATACACACACACATAGAAAACTCAGCCACATTGGTCAGTTTGAAATACACACACCTGATACACATACTAACACCACTCCCACACACCCAACACAATATAAAACACACACCCACATCCCCCACATGCCCCTACGACCCGGAATCATTGACGAAGGCTAGAGAGAGAGCACAGAATAGACAATCCCACAACACAGAGGCACACAACACCATCACCCACACAGAATCCATGCACCAAACACCACACACCACCACACGCACCACACTCATCACCACAAACGCCACCCCACACCTCAACCACACCACCCCATGGCATCCCAAAGACACCCCAGGTTCAGTGACGCAGAACTCAGGGTCATGGTGGAGGAAATAGTCCGTGTAGAGCCCCAGCTATTCGGGGCACAGGTGCAGCACACCACAATTGCCAGGAAGATGGAGCTATGGCAAAGGATAGTGGACAGGGTCAACGCGGTGGGACAGCATCCACGCAATCGTGACGACATCAGGAAGAGATGGAACGACCTACGGGGGAAGGTGCGTTCCATGGTATCAAGGCACAACATTGCGGTGCAGAAGACTGGCGGCGGACCCCCAGCTACTCCCCCAGAATTTACCGCGTGGGAGGAGGAAGTCTTGCACATCCTGCATCCTGAGGGCCTCGCAGGAGTAGGCGGAGGAATGGACTCTGGTAAGGCAAATCTTCACTACTGCTTCCCACCCCCACCCCACCTGCATGCCAAATCATACCCCCACCCTCTCCCCCTCCCCCATCACACCAACCCCTAGCAAAAGGCTCACCATCACAACCCACCCATCCCAACACCAAGCCCTGCATGCGACCACAAAGCATGGACACCCATCACCAAAGCATGCCCACTGCACACACACATCACCCCCACAAGCCACCCTCACAAAAGCCCCCACAAGGGAATGCCTGCACTTGGGTACACGGACACCCACCCATCACACGAAATGCCACACACAGAAGCAATAACCATACCTTTATACCCCTGCAGGACCCGAACGCCACCACACCGCCACGGAGGGTCCCGAGATGTCCATCCCACCCCCAGAAGAGGCCCCCAGCGATGACAGCAGCTCTGTCTCCCTGGAGCCAGATGACCAGCCCGGCCCATCGGGGACCTCTGGACAGTCGGTTCCCCACAGACAGCCACAGGCTACACCAGACCTAACCCCCTCTGGGAACACCAGCACAGCTCCCACCCAGCGGGCCCATGCCTTTGTCTCCAGGACACGTCAATCAGCGGTGTGTCCACCACTACAGGGCACCCAGGTTGACCCACCACCCCAACAACAACAGGGACCTGGGGGCAGTGGTAGTGGGCACACCGTCCAGGGGACAGAGGCCCAGGAACACAGGGGAACTGGGAGGGCTGCTGTGCGACAGGGGGGGGACAGGCCCGGTGAACCCACTCTCCAAGAGGCCCTCTCCTCCATCATGGGAGCATACCACCGCTCCCAGGAGACGATGGCGACGGTACTGGCTCGGTTCCAGGAGATCCAGGAACTGCAGGAGGAACGGTACATGGGGTTCAGGGAGGAACTGAGGAACATCGGTTCCGCAATGGGGACCATCTTCCTGGCCCTTACCCAGATCGTCACCACATTGCGGGACCATGTGGCACCCCAAAGGGCCCCTGTCACTAGCCCAGGCCAGGAACAGCCTACCACCTCCGCCGGCGGAAGTGGACAGGAGGCCCCCACACAACGACAGGCCACCAGAACCCCACCTCCTGCAGAAGAAGAACCACCCGCAAGCGGAACCTGAGATCTCACAAGAAGACAGAGTAGGATTGCAAGACCCCCCGCCAGCCTAAGATACCCCCTGGTGTCATCCCACTATCCTTCCCCAGGCATATGGACAATGCACCTGTGCGACTGAGAACTGGACTCTGCCATGGACATAACTCCACCCCCACCCATCACCGTTTCCCAATCATGTACCTATATGTAGCACTTAAAATAAATCACTTATTGCACTTAAAAAAACAGGAGTCTGCTTGTATTTTCAACAAATGTATTACACATAACGGTGCAATAATGTCCAGTTACTTTGTGATGACAACATACCAATCTCAATAAGCTTTAGTCCATGGGCAAACAAAGCTGATGTCAGGCAGTGGGTCATACAGCTCTGAAAAGGGAAGGGAAAGTCACAAATCAGTTAACAGGAACTGGGGGGAAACACAGACAGTGGAGACGCATGAGGCCTTCTGTAAATGTAAAATGGGGTGGCTGATTCTTACCTGGGTGCTACTGAAAGTATTGTTGTATGACTGTCTCCCTGTTGTCCGTATCGTCCCCGTCGTCTTCCTCCTCTTCACTCTCCACAGGCTCCACAGCTGCTACAACACCACCATCTGGACCATCCTCCTGCAGAAAAGGCACCTGGCGTCGCAATGCAAGATTGTGAAGCATACAGCAGGCCACGATGATCTGGCACACCTTCTTTGGTGAGTACATGAGGGATCCCCCTGTCATATGCAGGCACCTAAACCTGGCCTTCAGGACCCCGAAGGTCCTTTCTATGATCCTCCTAGTTCGCCCATGGGCCTCATTGTACCGTTCCTCTGCCCTGGTCCGGGGATTCCTCACTGGGGTCAGTAGCCACGACAGGTTGGGGTAACCAGAGTCACCTATTAGCCACACACGGTGTCTCTGTAGCTGTTCAATCACATAAGGTATGCTGCTATTTCGCATGACATACGCGTCATGCACTGACCCAGGGAACTTGGCATTTACATGGGAGATGTACTGGTCAGCCAAACAGACCACCTGGACATTCATCGAATGATAACTTTTTCTGTTTCGGTACACCTGCTCACTTCCACTGGGGGGAACCAAAGCCACATGGGTCCCATCAATGGCACCAATGATGTTGGGGATATGTCCAAGGGCATAGAAATCACCCTTCACTGTAGCCAATTCGCCCACCTCATGGAAAATAATGTAGCTCTGCATGTATTTCATCAGGGCAGACAACACTCTGGACAAAACCTTAGAAAACATAGGCTGAGACATCCCAGATGATATGGCCACTGTTGTCTGAAAAGACCCACTTGCCAAAAAATGGAGTACTGACAGAACCTGCACCAGAGGGGGAATCCCTGTGGGTTGGCGGATGGAGGACATCAGGTCTGGCTCCAGCTGGGCACATAGTTCATGTATGGTTGCTCTGTCAAGCCGGTATGTAAGTATGATATGTCGTTCTTCCATTGTCTACAGGTCCACCAGCGGCCGGTACACGGGAGGATTCATCCTTCTCCTTGAAAGTCCCAGCGGACGGTGCCTAGGAAGGACAACATGGAGCACAGAGTCAAGCAACCCACAGGTTCGTTCACACAGCTTGCACAGTACACGAATCGCTATGCATTGAATGGCTTGTATGAGCGGCAATGCAAGGCCTAGGCCTGTGTGACGCAGTAGAAATCATGCCATGTGGGCCCTTGAAATGGCGGCTGCCTGACCTGTGAAGTGTGACAGTGGGATGTGAGGTCACTGCGCTGGCGTGGCACACCGTGGCGGTAGGCGGTCGAAGACCACGGCGCAAAGCAGCATTGGTTAACATTGAACCCTATGGCTCTCAGGAGCCAATGACGATGTGCGGCGGCGGTCGCGGTACGCACCGCCGCAGTACGCACCGCCGCGGGCGTGACCGCCATTTTCAATCTGATTAATCACTCGAGGCCTGATCATCCACAGGAGAGGACCTATACTGCAAGTGCTGCTGTGACCTCGGTCTGGGAGATACAATGGCTGCTGCGACTGGGGAAAGGGCCCCTGCCTTCACTTCCAAAGAATTGGAGAAACTTGTTGATGGGGTCCTCCCCCAGTATGCGCTACTCTACGGTCCTCCAGACCAACAGGTTAGTACACAGGGTGCACGTTGAATGGGCTATACCTGTGTTGAGTGGGGTGTATGTAAGATGGTGGGGAGGGGAGTGAATGAGGAGTGCAACGCACGAAAGAGGAGAGCATGTGCCACATGGCAAGGTTGGGGAGGAGGGGGCCACTCACATTGACCAGGCAGAAAACTGATGTGATTTCTTTTACCACCCTGTACATGTCACATAGGTCAGCGCCCATCAGAAGATCGACATTTGGCGTGCCATCGCCAAGGACGTCCGGGCCCTGGGGGTCCACAACAGACGGGGCACCCACTGCCGAAAGAGGTGGGAGGACATCCGCCGCGGGACCAGAAAGACCGCCGAGTCTCTGCTGGGGATGTCCTCCCAACGTAGGAGGGGTGCCAGCCGCCAATTGACCCCCCTGATGTCCCGGATCCTGGCGGTGGCCTACCCCGATTTGGATGGGCGCGTGAGGACATCACAGCAGACACAAGGGGGTGAGTATCAGCACATTCTGCTATCTTTGCGCGCAGGGAAGGTGTCTGGGTGGGGGAGGAGGGCTGTGGCTATCTCCAGGCCAGGGCGCATTATGTAGGCTAGGCCCCTCCGTTAGACACGGCCCTGTGCCCCCGCCCCCTCTACCTCTGTAGGGTGCCAAGTACAGCTATCCATGGTCCGGCCTCACCCATGTGTGCATTTGTCGTCCATAGACCCGTAGGACTAGTCACAATAACTGAGTAGTGTACCCCCATTGCGCGGCCTAGTTCAGGGGGCTTCTGTGTCTGTCCTCTCCGACAACGGTGTTGCCAATGCATGCACTCAACCTGTCTTCATTTCTCCACCCCCCCCATTTTCTTTGTCTTCCTGTTCATGTGTGCATTAGCATCATCTGGCGGAGGAGAAGTGGCATTGGAGCACGAGGGAGCTGCATCTCACATGGCCCCGGAGGGCCATACGACAGACTCCGAGTACACCAGTGAGACGAAGGCAAGTGGAGCTCCACAACGGGGACCCGTGGAGACGTCAGCGACACCGACACGTCCTCGGAAGGGAGCTCCCTAGCGGTGTCGGCAACATCTGTGCCCACCGCCACAACAGGTACAGTCAGCGCACCAGCCCCGCCCTCCCAGCAGCCCCTCAGCCTTCGCTTCGTGGCCGCTCGCCCAGGAAGGCGGGCATCTCCTTCGCCCCAGGCACCTCAGGCCCTGCCCCAGTTACCCCTGCTGCCCTCAGTGAGGAGGTCATTGACCTCCTCAGGACACTCATTGTTGGGCAGTCTACCCTCTTGAATGCCATCCAGGGTGTAGAAAGGGAGGTGCATCGGAGCAATGCATACCTGGAGGGCATTCATTCGGGTCAGGCTGCCCATCAGCGATCGTTCAACGCTCTGGCCTCAGCACTGACGGCAGCCATTGTCCCTGTCTCCAGTCTCCCTCTTCTGACTCCCTCCACCCAGTCCCAGTCTCCTGTTCCTCTGCCTATCCCATCCACACCATCAGACCAGCCTGCACACACCTCTACACCCAAGGGCAGCTCATCCAGACATAAGCACCACAGATCCCACAAGCATTCACCCAAGCAACATCCAGATGCAGACATGCCAACAGTCACTACCACCTCTGTGTCCCCCACCTCCTCATCTCCCCCCTCCCTCCCTGTGACGTCTCCACTCACACCTGCATGCACACCACCATCAGCCAGTACTTCCATCACCAGCACACCCTCCATTACAGTCCGCACACGTGCAGTCACCACCCCCACTGCCATTTACACGTCCCCTGTGTCCTCTCCCAGTGTGTCTGTCACCCCCTCTTCCAAAGCACACAAACGCAGGCAGCCACCCACCCAACAGCCATCCACCTCACGACAGCCTCCGTCACAAGCACCTGCACCCAAAGACAGCACACTTGACTCTCCTACAACCACATCCTCTTCCTCCACTCCCAAACCCACTACACCTACCCGTCCCTGTCCTCCCCAAGTCCTTTTCCTTTCCAACCTTGAACTCGTTCCAATCACTGACCCACCCCCTCCATCTGGTTAGACCAAAAAAAGCACCTCAGCCACTACCAGCCCTGCATCTACTGTGACCATAGTGCAGGGCTATTGGAGTCCACCAGATCCTAGGGCAGGAACATCGGCCAGCAGCAAGGGGACAGCCAGCCCCCCCCCTTGGGAAGAGGACAAAGAAGAAAAAGGCCCGGCGCGACAAGCCTGAGACGGCTGCCACCAAGGACAGTAGCCTTGCCCCGTCACCTGCCACATCATCCAAGGGAGGCAAGGGCCACAGAGCTCCAGCGAAGGAGGGCAAGGGCAGCAGGGCGGAGAAGTCAGGCAGCAGGCGAGCTGCCCAGGAGGTCCCCACCAGCCCCATCCCGGGTGTGATGGACGACACCCACGGGCCCAGGACTCCATCACAGGAGGGTGCCGCGACCGCAAGTTCGGATGGGGAATGAGCGGGAAGTCTTGCCCAGGTCTGGCTCCCTAGACACACAGGACAAGCACTGCTGAACAGGGCCCCGCCGGGCCAAGAACCGCTGAACGGGCCCCGCTGGGCCAAGAACCGCAGAACGGGCCCCGCCGGGCCAAGAACCGCTGAACGGGCCCCGCCGGGCCAAGAACCGCTGAACAGGGCCCCGCCGGGGCAAGCACCGCTGAACGGGCCCCGCCGGGACAAGAACCGCTGAACGGGCCCCGCGGGGCAAGAACCGCTGAACAGGGCCCCGCCGGGAGGAGCACCGCTGAACGGGCCCCGCCGGGGCAAGAACCGCTGAACAGGGCCCCGCCGGGCCAAGAACCGCTGAACAGGGCCCCGCCGGGAGGAGCACCGCTGAACGGACCCCGCCGGGCCAAGAACCGCTGAACAGGGCCCCACCGGGGCAAGCACCACTGAACAGGCCCCGCCGGGCCAAGAACCGCTGAACGGGCCCCGCCGGGAGGAGCACCGCTGAACGGGCCCCGCCAGGCCAAGAACCGCTGAACAGGGCCCGCCGGGCCAAGAACCGCTGAACAGGGCCCCGCCGGGAGGAGCACCGCTGAACGGGCCCCGCCAGGCCAAGAACCGCTGAACAGGGCCCTGCCGGGCCAAGAACCGCTGAACGGGCCCCGCTGAGGCAAGAACCGCTGAACAGGGCCCGCCGGGAGGAGCACCGCTGAACGGGCCCCGCCGGGCCAAGAACCGCTGAACAGGGCCCCGCCGGGCCAAGAACCGCTCAACGGGTCCCGCTGGGGCAAGAACCGCTGAACAGGGCCCGCCGGGAGGAGCACCGCTGAACGGGCCCCGCCGGGCCAAGAACCACTGAACAGGGCCCCGCCGGGGCAAGCACCGCTGAACGGGCCCCGCCGGGAGGAGCACCGCTGAACGTGCCCCGCCGGGCCAAGAACCGCTGAACAGGGCCCGCCGGGCCAAGAACCGCTGAACGGGCCCCGCCAGGCCAAGAACCGCTGAACAGGGCCCCGCCGGGGCAAGCACCGCTGAACGGGCCCCGCCGGGCCAAGAACCGCTGAACAGGGCCCCACCGGGGCAAGTACCACTGAACGGGCCCCGCCGGGAGGAGCACCGCTGAACAGGGCCCCGCTGGGGCAGGAACCGCTGAACAGGGCCCCGCCGGGCCAAGAACCGCTGAACGGGCCCCGCCATCTCAAGCACCGCTCTGCTGGGCCCCGCCGTCTCAAGCACCGCTCCGCTGGGCCCTTCATCTCAAGCACCGCTCCGCTGGGCCCTTCATCTCTAGCACCGCTCCGCTGGGCCCTTCCTGTCAAGCACCGCTCCGCTGGGCCCTTCATCTCAAGCACCGCTCCGCTGGGCCCTTCATCTCAAGCACCGCTCTGCTGAGCCCTTCCTGTCAAGCACCGCTCCGCTGGGCCCTTCATCTCAAGCACCGCTCCGCTGGGCCCCGCCGTCTCAAGCACCGCTCCGCTGGGCCCTTCATCTCAAGCACCGCTCCGCTGGGTCCCGCCGTCTCAAGCACCGCTCCGCTAGGCCCTTCATCTCAAGCACCGCTCCGCTGGGCCCTTCATCTCAAGCACCGCTCCGCTGGGCCCCGCCGTCTCAAGCACCGCTCCGCTGGGCCCTTCATCTCAAGCACCGCTCCGCTGGGCCCCGCCGTCTCAAGCACCGCTCCGCTGGGCCCTTCATCTCAAGCACCGCTCCGCTGGGCCCCGCCGTCTCAAGCACCGCTCCGCTGGGCCCTTCCTGTCAAGCACCGCTCCGCTGGGCCCTTCATCTCAAGCACCGCTCCGCTAGGCCCTTCATCTCAAGCACCGCTCCGCTGGGCCCCGCCGTCTCAAGCACTGCTCCGCTGGGCCCTTCATCTCAAGCACCGCTCCGCTGGGCCCTTCCTGTCAAGCACCGCTCCGCTGGGCCCTTCATCTCAAGCACCGCTCCGCTGGGCCCTTCATCTCAAGCACCGCTCCGCTGGGCCCCGCCGTCTCAAGCACCGCTCCGCTGGGCCCTTCATCTCAAGCACCGCTCCGCTGGGCCCCGCCGTCTCAGGCACCGCTCCGCTGGGCCCTTCCTGTCAAGCACCGCTCCGCTGGGCCCTTCATCTCAAGCACCGCTCCGCTGGGCCCTTCATCTCAAGCACCGCTCCGCTGGGCCCCGCCGTCTCAAGCACCGCTCCGCTGGGCCCTTCCTGTCAAGCACTGCTGGCCCATTGACAGTGCCGGTTCAGTGTCGAGCAGGGCTTCAGGGAGCACTCGGGGCACCATGCCTCCTCCAATCACAGTGGAGTCGGTAATCCATCTGATGGACTGTGGCTTTGCACCCCCCAGGATGGGACAGTGGGCATGGAGGCCCCTCGTGGATCTGGCGTCGTGGACTCATGTGGCTGAGGTGCCCCCCCTTCCCTTCCCCCTGAGGTGCCTGTACTTTTATCATCTGATGCCCCTGCAGTGTTCTCTCCAATTGCATCTGGTCTCCTGTGTGGGCTTTGCCCATGTGTTTGTGCACATTGGCCCACGGACTATGGAACTTTGACGGAATGTGCAGGACTTTTTGCCTATGGATATCTTGTTGACTATCTTCATTCCTTATTTTTGTATCTTTTATATGGCATATTTGCCATTCCTTCTATGGAGCTATTTATACATATATTTTTTCGGACATTTAAATTGTGTCTTTGCATTATTCCGGGGGGTTTGTGTGATGTCACTCTGAATTGTTGCTCGGCAATGGGGTGTAGGTATTTGTGGTGGGTGTATGGCGCATGTGTGTCCCCGTAATATTTTCTCCTCTCCCCTCCCCTGTGTCGTAGGTGCAGTACTCACCGTTGTCGTCTGCGCCGGTGTTCGTACTCCTGGTAGATGAGCAGGTAGACAAGAGCTGGTAGGATGTGTAATTCGGGCTCCATGCTGTCCTCCTTCCTCGTGGAGTGTGTATAGGTGAGCGTTTTCCCGTTCGTTGTCTGTTTCCGCCGTGTTTTTATCGGCGGCGCTCCCGCCCCGGAAAAGGTGGCGGATTGGTGAGTTGTGATAGGGTGGGTGGTACATTGTCTGCCGCCTGCCTGTTGGCGGTGACCGCCGCGCTGTTTGTCGGTCCCGCCGTGGCGGTCGGAGTGTTAATGTGGCGGCCTGTGTTGGCGGTTCCCGCCAGAGTTAGAATACCATTTTTTGGACCGCCGGCCTGTTTGCGGGTAGGCCGCCGCTTTATCACGACCGCCAGGGTCAGAATGACCCCCTAGGTCCTTACTATAACTACCTACAGGAGACCACAGGTAAATATACCTGCAAAATACTTACATTGTCATCGTTAAGGCATGCGTGGTAACGGTAATATGTGGTAACTGCTGCGTTGTAAAGGCTGTTTCCCCTGTGACAGACCTATGTAGAGAAAGATAGGCCACAGTATTTTCATTGCATTGAATGTGTTTCACATCACTGTGTTGACTAGGGATTAAAGTGATGGGTTGAAGTCCATGATCATGCCATGATTTTAAACTTCATTCAATGTGGCAGCTGGTTGTCTAGTTTTCAGTGGTCAAGAGGTTTCAGGGATATTGCTTTACCAAGATCCATAAGTTAGTACTTTAAATTTTGATGAGGTAAGCTAGAGACAATTCTGGGCAAACTATTGCTCTGTTAATGTTAGGCATTAGCTGAGTCTAGAAGTTTCAATATCAGAGTGTTTTTCTAGTTTTGGTTCAAATCTTTTTATTGGTTTTGTAAAGCTTATGACAAGCCAACCTACACATAATGTTTGTACATATGAGTATATAGAAATATAAGGCTTCATGGAGTAAAGCATTATCATTTGTACAAGGTAAGAGGAAAAATAACAATAATAAGTAGAGAAACAATGGAGGGGATACCCTCTCCCTCCACACTGAGCAATCAACAGGTGAAGGAATAGAGGAGGGAGATATGAGGACACGGCATCATAAGGAACCTGGAGGTCTTAGTAGTCCCTGGTATAAGGAGCTGCTTGGTTCCGAGAATTGGGCGAGTTGAGTTGTTGATTGAGAGTATGAAAGTACACAAAACACTCTTATTGATCTGTTGAAACCTCTCAGTGTAAAAAAGGGTCTGTGGGCAACATGAATAGCATAGCTGTTGTGTGATCCAAAGTGGGGTGCAGTTAGGGGGAGGGAACACTCCAATTTATATTAAGGTTGTAGTCGTGCTTGTTTTACGCCAGTCAAAGAATTCTAGTGGCCAAATTCTCTGGGGTGTAAAACATTGATACTCCAAATGGGATATACAATCTATTAGGGGTTTCCATTTATAGACAAATTTGTTTTCAGGGCATACTAGCTTGTGTGTGATTTGTTTAATAGCAAAGATGTGCCATAGTCAATGGAACCAGAGTGCCATAGGTGGGGCATCTTTTTTCTACAAAAGTAAAGAATAAGTTGCTTGGCGGCCCTACTCATATGATGGTCCAGTCCGAGCTGGTCACTCCAGACATAATAGGTGGGTCCGCTGGGATTGGTTACCATGGGGTTCCTTTGATGTGGTCCAGGATCTCTTTCCAAAATGTTTGGATTAATGTATAAGACCACCAGACTTGTAGGAATGTGCCCTCCTCTAGTTTTCGGCACCAACATAGGATCGAGGCCATAGGAAACTGCAGCCTAAATGAGGTGAAATACCACTGGTACAGAACTTTATAGGCCCATTCCCTTTGGGAGATACTGCGTAGTGCTTTGGGTATGCCCCGCCACAGTTGTTCCCCTTCCTTCGTGGAGAGTTCCTTCCTAGATTTCGGGATAATTGTGTTAATAGGTGTGGAGCTAGTTTTGAATCTTGAAGCATGCGATATGTACTAGAAATTAAACTTTTCATGCTTGTGTATGAGTGAACTGAACTCTCAAAGGCCGTAAACAGCCTCGTAGCACCCTGAGGTTTGGGTGTGTGTAGTGCCCAGTGCCCCAGCTGTTAGTATTGGCGTCAAGATATTTCAGTCAACTCAAAGTCTTGATCAAAGGATTTAATGGGATCTCCCAGAAAGAGATCGTCTAATAATCTGCAATCTTCCTCCACTCAGTCACAAAAGGCCTTAGGGGTTATGGCTGGAGTAAAGTATGAGTTTCTAGTGATAGGAGTGTTAGGGGAAGAGAATGTATTGAGGCATTTTGAGTTGGACCCATATCTCAAGAACAGCTTTAGTCGGTGGCAAGGTATGCGCACCTTGGCCAAGCATTGGTGAAGGAACCAGGCTAGGTCCCATAGTGGGCAGCAATTCACTGCTCTATCCATGTGGATCCAATGTTTGTCACTCTTTCTCTCCAGCCACTCAGAGATGGAATGGAGGTGTGCTGCCCAATACTCCTCCAGTAAGTTAGGGCATGCCAGATCACCTTTATTCCTAGGGAGCATAAGAGGTTTAGTTAATATTCAAGGTTGTTTGTCATTCCATATAACAGAGCGTATTTGAGATTAGAGCTGAATAATATCCAGTGTTGGTATGGGTGTTAGAAGGGACTGAAAGAGGCAGAGGAGTTTAGGGACGATATTAATTTTTATCATTTTTATAGTCAATAAAGATGATCCGTGGTAGAGGCCATTGGTGTAATCCATTTTAGACAGTACAAGAGCGACAGTAGTCTGAGTCTTGTGTGGAAATCCCAGGTGGGGGAAGATGCGTTGCAGAGTTTTCATAGTAATGAAGCTTGATCCACTTGTGCATTCATTGATAACTTGGAGTCCATGTTAATTCCAAGGTTTCTTACTCCCATAGATACTTTAGGAGGTGGTCCCAGATTGTCAGGCCAGGTACAGAGTGGGTCATCATTTTTTAAATCGCCATGTTAGTATTTCAGTTTTGGAAGCAGTTAATTTGAGATGGCTTCACGTCATCCACTGATCAACGGCTCTAAGGCACCTGAAGATTTTTGAGTTTCCACTGTTTTTGGGGCTTTCCAGTTTAAGGAGAATTTGTGTGTCATCTACATAGTTATATCAGGTGAGCTGAAATTAATTGATCATTGCCAGTAATTACTTCATGCAGATGCTAAAAAGCATGGGTGAAGTGATAGAGCCTTGAGGGAGCCCTGCTTTTGTGCAGAACGGATTAGATGAGAAAGTGGGGGTTATGAATAACATTTGTTCTGGTGTGAACGTAGGATTTGATCCAGTCGAGAATTGTCGCCTCTATGCCGGCTTCACAAGTCTTTGTATTAGAGTGTTATGGTCAACGTTGTGGAAGGCAGCTGAGAGGTCCAAGAGAAGTAGTGCAGCTGCCATGTCCCGGTTCTGTATTTGTAAGGTCATCCCAGATAGAGATGAGGGCAGATTCTGTGCCTCTTCTGAGCAGAATCTTGTTTGGAGGTCTGAAATTATGGAGTTATCTTCAATGAATTGTGACATCTGGGTGAATGCAGCTCTTTCTATCAGTTTGCCCAGGAAAGGTCAATTTGTAATGGGTCTGTAGTTGTTGGGGTCATGCGTGTCCAGGTTTGTTTTCTTTAATAATGGGCGTATGTTTGATTTTTGTTAGATCTTCTTGAAAGGTTCCTGTATGATGATTCTTCTTACCAGAGTATCAGCAGAGGTGGTTAAAAGAATGTTCTTGAAGATTTGAGGTGGACATTGGTCAGAAGGGCGGCCTGCTTGCTTTCACAAAATCCATAAATTCACTTTGTGATGGTTGTTTGAAGGCATGTAGAGGCTGGGTTAGCCTACTGTTGGATGGGATTGTTGGGTGCTAGTGGTTTTCCTTTGTTTTAAATAGGAGTCCAACATATCTGCTTTGGATGTGTAATGGTTTGCCAGTTTGTCAGTGAATTCTTGAGTAATGGATTAAGTTACTTCTGTGCATTTAGGTTTACAAAATTCAGTGAGAATTCCATAAATTCTTTATTCATACATTTGGCTTTTTTAATTCTGTCTGACTAGTACCCTTTTTACCTTTTTTGATTGTTGACTTGTATATTCTGTTAAGTATGTGTAGGTGAAGTTTGTGTTGGTTGGTGCTTGTTTTGAGCTAGGTGCACTGGAGTTTTGTAATTTGTTGTATTTTATTTTTTAGTTCTGTATTTCTCAAAGGTGCGTGTTTTTTCTCCTGTTTTGTTGTTCTTAGTAGTATTAGGATATCAAAAGCTTGCTGTAGCCACGCAAAGTTTTTTAATGGAATTTATTGTGTCTAGATCTGTGTTGGATGTTAGTTGTGTTTCTGAGTATTACAAATTGAGTTTGTTCCACGGTCAATATGTGGATGCATGTAAGGTGATCTTAGGTGTGCTAATTTGTGGTGCTTTGTGTTGGAAAGCTACCAAATTGTGGTCTGACGATGTTGCTGGAGCAAACCTTTGAAAGGTAACTCGTTCTGGATTTGACAAAATTTGCATAAATACAGACGGAAATACTAAAAAAATGTATACCATAAAACGGGGAGCCTTGAACATGAACCAGAGCAAAGTAGAACAATAGACAATAGAGGGCTCTCTGTATCTCCACATGTACAGTTGTAATGCTAGTCTTACTGACAGTATTCAGATATTATCTGGGATGTAGAGCCAAGAGGGGAAATCGTCCACTGTTTTTTTCTTGCACTGGTGGGCCCGGGGTTTGCCTGGGCACGTCCCAGGAAGCGAGAGTCCAGGTAGCTCTATATAGCGCAGAGGGGGTCTGGCTCTGCCTCCTCTCCTCTCGTGGCCTCTCGTCGGCACGACTCAGGTGCAGTGCATGGGTCTGGAAGCCCCCCCAGAAGACACAGTATCCCCATTTACTTATAAGTAAATTAAAGATGCCAACTGGGACTTATTCGATGTTACCATGTTTCAAGGAGTGAGCAAGTGCATTTTATTGCCGGTCCTAAGGCTAACAAAAACAAGATCAGCAAAATGGAGGCGGTAGACAAAACGTTTAGGGGAAGACCACCCTATGTCTGACAGATCTAACACTCTTTAAACTGCCAAACATTTTTTGCCTCACTGCTTAACTTTGCCCTCTTTCACAGATCTCTGCAAGAAACATGACAAGTTGAATGTACAAACTTTCTGCCAAACTTTGCGCACGTCAAACAGTACCAATGTTAATAGCAAATCTAAAAAAGCCTTTTCCAAGAACTGAAATTTACTATAATGACAGTGTTGCATTGCGGACTATTAATCTGTATACATCTAGTAGGTATGCTCCACTCTTGTCAGCTGCTTTGGGGACAATGCCATAAGCAGGCTATGGTGTCCTATTTTAAGGGAGCCCTAAACAGGCAGGCTATGATGCCCTATTTTAAGGGCATCAAAGCTTGCTTAGAAGTTGGAGCTTAAGGGATTCAGTGAGGTAGCAATTTTCTGAAATATGGAGCATAAAGAAAGATTTTATTTTTCTAAGGCCTTGTTACCACATACATATGAATTACCAAGGGTTTGAGCCTGTTCTTGTCAGCAAGGTTAGACCACTTAAAACAGAAGAACTGAGCGCTCAGCCTTGCAGACACGAATAGCCTCTCCTCAGTGTGTTGGTGCCACTGTTCAGAAGCCAAGGAAGTCAGAGGAAATCAGAATGATCCACAACGTGCTGCCTGCATTGAACGCCAAACACTGGTAAAATTAACAGAAAATTGAAAAACCTACAGCCCACGCTGTACATAATAAAAAACAGACTAAAAGAAGTTTGCTCACTGACATCACAGATGGGATTCCCAATAATCAAATTACTTGCATGGTTTATGATACAGGTTTCTCACTAACGCAGCTATCCAACCATAAAACGAAGGAAATCACAGTAGTCTGTTGTATCAAAGAAACAATTTGTCAACCAGTTCTTGGTCCTGAGGAGGACCCTGAATTGACAGGTTTGAAACGCGTCAAGATTTGTTGACTAGGGAGTAGCATAAGAGACTAAGGGGCATATTTATACTTGGTTTGCGCCAAATTAGCGTCATTTTGTTTTATGCTAATTCAGCATAAACCTAACTCCATATTAATACTTTAGCGTTAGATACATCTAGCACCAAAGTTATGGAGTTAACGTCATTTTCTGGACGGGGAAACCTACCTTACGTCAATGAGATGCAAGGTAGGCGTTCCCATGCAGAAAACAACGTTATGGCCCTTGGGCCATATTTAGCCCCCATGCTAACATCATGTACGGGGGATGGGGTCCTTAAATAATGGCACTAAGTTTGCTTAGCACCATTATTTAACGCCTGGGTATGGGCAGGAGTTAGGGGACCTGTGGGCCTATATCCATGGTCAGAGACCATGGAAAGAGCCCACAGGTGCCCTTCCCTGGCCCCAAGGACACCCCCACCCACACCAGGAA
This sequence comes from Pleurodeles waltl, assembly GCF_031143425.1. Taxonomy (NCBI): domain Eukaryota; kingdom Metazoa; phylum Chordata; class Amphibia; order Caudata; family Salamandridae; genus Pleurodeles; species Pleurodeles waltl. The sequence continues at coordinate 441,520,992 of NC_090436.1, read as the reverse complement.
GACACCTAAGAATGGGGGGACCCCACTCCAGGTAAGTAGAGATGAGTATTTTTTTTTGTAGTGCCATAGGGGGGCCTAACTTGGGCCCTCCTACATGGCCATTGGGCTGGGAGGCATGACTCCTGCCTTTACTTAGATGGGAGTCATGTCCATGGGGCTTGTTCGCCAATATATGACGCTAATCAGGTTAGAGTCATTTTCTTGACTCTAACCTGACTAGCGCCATTGTTTGACGCACAACCTCCAGTTTTCCCTACGCCTCTCCCACCCGGTTAGCGTTAAATATTTTTATGCTAACCGGGCCCTACTGCCGCCTAACGTCATCCTATAAATATGACTCCCGGCCGGCATCTTGGGATGGCGCTAGCCGGCGGTATACGTTAAACTGCGTTAGCGCAGTTTGGCATCAAAAAGTATAAATCAGGGCCTAAGGGGCTTATTTTTAGGCCCCTGGAGCTGCCCGTGCGTTACTTTTTATATGGGGGAAAGTGACACACCGGAGGCGCAAGGGGCTTGTAAATAAGCCCCTGAGGGTCTCAAGGAACCCGTTTGCGAAAATAGGTCCCTGATGCTGACCCAGATAAACGCAGAACTTTTACTCACAGTCTAATGTTTGTGTATCGCGAGTATAGACAATAGTGAAAAATACAAGCATACTCCAACAAAGTTGAATGTTTAGAACTTGGACATTCGAAATGGATGCAGAAATTATTTGCTAATGTGTTCGATGTTTTTATGCGTGCTCCTTGTTAACAATGTTTGTTTATTGGTTGAAAAGGTTAAAATGTGTCATTTGTGGCAAAAGTCACATAAGTGACATAAGCCCTCACAAAAGCGTGGGAGCCTTAATTGTCCTTTTGATTTCCACTTTTGGTTGAAGTGTTCCAAGGTTCATGACATGACATTGTTATATTTTGTGACAATCGGATGTAAAGAAGTAAAGAAGAAAAAAGTAAAAAACACAATTAAAAGTGGCCGCACTAATTGATTTTCACGACTACACATGAAGAATGACATGTTTTAATAATTATTGTCAGTAGAGGTTTTTCTTGTTTTTTTCATTGTTACAACATACAGGCACACACATTTAGACCCTGGAGGAGATAAAGATGGGAGTCATGAGTGTAGCATTCGTGAAAAGAGGTACTGCGATGGCATGTTTGAGAGTGGCTGAAAATATTCCTCGTTTAAAATACGAACATATTATAGGAGTTAGGAGTACAGCAAAGCTCACTCAACCACAAGGATTTGTTTGAGGGAAAGATGGTACTAGTTGTGTTAGTGTTGCACGGATTGTTGAGGGTTTCCTTGGTGGCAGTTTTGAAGATGGGTTTTAGTCATGGGGTTGAAAAAAAGGTCCGGATAGAGATTTGTTTTCTCGCTGTTTGATGGGTTTTCGAGGAGAGCTTTGTTAAACTACTGAATGCTTCTATAGATTTTGGACTTTCTTGAGAAAATCAGTTGATGCTTTAACAACAAAGCTTGTGGGATTCATTCAGTTTGAAAACTCTACTGTATTTTAGAAAAAAAACATTTTAATGACAGTCCCAAAGAGATGACTGGCTAGGTTTATCACATGTCCAATGGATGGGTTTGAAAATAAAAACTTAAATAGTTGTTTAAAATATATAATCAAAAACACTAGGGTACACTGTTCCTAAAAAAGGTCCTCACAACACTTCTAAAGTAAGAAGCAAGAGTCCTCACACATGTGTGAAATATATAATCCCCATTATTTGACAAATGTTTTATTGTATTAGCAGTGATAATTGTCCGAGATATAAGGCCAGCTGAATCTTCCGGTGTTATATTATATGAGACATACTGACTCAGCCCCTATTGTCTTGCTTGAGGACAGTAAATGCACCGGCGTATTCATGCTGATTCTGCTGCAGGACACTGCCGGTGGTGGCAGTACCGCCTTAGCCATTTCTCAGCAGATCCAGTAATGTGGAGGGACATGCCCTCTGTCTGCCTGTGAGGAGAGTGGGGGTGAGGCTGGGCATGCAGGTAGCAGCACTTTTATGATGAACAAATACGACAGTAGGGCAAGCATATATAAAATTAGTGCACCTCTGTTGCAGGGCATGATCTTTACCTGTTCATGAACCGTAATGGGAGTACCACATAGGCAGAATCATACATCTACTGTACCACTGAATCAGCTCATGTTGTAAAGAGGACATACTCCTGTGGGCTAATCTAAAATGTAAATCCCACTGTTAACAAACTATGGCTGAAGAGGGCTGACATAGAACAATCAATGACTGATGAGTTCTATCCCAAACCCCCTCAATGTATTTTATGTGACAAAAGTTCTAACAGCAGTTGAAGCCTTCTCTAGTCAGACCTTATAAATCAAAAATGAAGCAGAAAGTTATTTTAGACAACAGCAGTTCAAAGCGTTTGATTTACAGTGTAAATCAGAATTGTAATCTGGGAGTAACAAAAATCTACCTACTCCTTTTTAGGTAAAAGCCTACAAAACGGTAAAGCTATCTGGTTTGCTAACAACATCCTTGGAAAGCTTCCCTGAGACTACATTTGGAAAGCTTCCCTGAGAATTAATTCTGCCCATTGCTGATCATTGGCCTTGTGGTTTGTAAATCACATTTGTTTGCTTTCTATTTGCTGGCTCTATTTGTTTTAGGCTGTCAAGCTTGATTGTGTCCCTTCTATTGCCCAAACCCTATATACTGTGTTCTTCCACCAGTACTGGACTTCTGTAAACAGACCTTTAAATCTTGTTCTTATCTTGTCACATTTGCTGTGCATTCAAAGAAAGATGTCAAATGTCAAGGTATGTCTTCCAGAAAGCTTGGTGATCGATTCATTTTTCTGACTTCAAAGTGAGAGGATTTATGTGACAATCATGCTGGCAATGGGGGGGATGTTCTTGAGGAAAGCTGTAGGAAGTTATTTTTTTTTCTAGCACACAACAAAATGTAAATGTCTGTAGTGTACTGTGCAGATATTTCAGAATATATCAGAATTAGCAAAGCAAATGTAACACATTTGTTTGATAATTCAGAAGTGTGGTGTAAACAAATATTTTAAAACTATCAAAACAAATCAATACACTAAGCGATGATATTTCCACACATTATCATTTGTGCGCTGTACACTTTTATCAGTAAAACTGTATGTCTCCACACAACTGCAGTCAACTTTGCATCACTCCACATAATTCCACTCCATGCCACTTCACATTGCGTCACTGCACTCTACTCTGTACCACTCCAATCTACGCCACTTCACTCTACACCTCTCTCATGTACACCACTTTACTCAAGCCAATGCATTCCAGCTCACACTACTCTATTATGCATCACTTCACTCTGCACCATTCCACTCTGCACCACACTCTCTATGCCACTCTACGCTGCAACACTGCACTCTATGACACTGTACTCTATGCCAATGCAATTTACTGTATACCACTACACTCTATGCCAGTGCACTCTATGGCAATTCACTCTACACCTCTCTAATCTACTCTGCATTCTTTGTCACTCTACACCACTGTACTCTGAAACAATTTACTTTGCACCACTACACTTGGCACCACCACACTTTGCGCTACGCCACTCAGCGCCTCTCCACTCTATTCTGCGCCACTCCACTCTGCACCACTTCACCCTACTCTGTATGACTGCATTCCACACCAATGGACTCTACACTACATTACTCAAATCTAAAGCACTTTATGCAATACTACCCTGCACCACTGCACTCTGCGCCTCTATACTCTACTATGCAACACTTTACACCACCTCACTATACACCACTAAGCTCTATGCCATTGTATGCTCCAGCACTACATTCTATGCGACCGTGCTCTACTCTGCACCACTTTACTCTATGCTACTCTACACTGCAGCACTCACCGCCACTGCATCCCACCCCAATCCACTCTGCGTCACTCTACTATACACCACTTCACTCTATGTGATTCTACTCTGCAATACTGCACTCTCTGGCACTCTACTCTATGCCACTGCAATATATGCCACTGCACTCTACACTACTGCACACTATTCTGCACAACTCCACTCTATGCAACTATACTCTGTATCACTCCACTCTACCATGCACCACTCCACTCTGTCACTTCACTCTACGCCACTGTTCACCACATCACTGAACTCTATGCCACTGCACACTACTCTGCACCACTCTATACCAATACACTTTACGCCAATACACTCTATGCCACTCTACTCTTCATTGCTCCACTCTACATAACTGCACTCTATGCCAATCCACTCTAAGCCACTTTAATCTACTCTGCACCACTGCACTCTACAACACTCTACTCTAGGTCACTGCACTCTACTCTGAAACAATCTACTCCATGCCACTGTGCTCTACACCAGTCTATTCCCCTCTGCGCCATTCCACACTATGCCACTGCAATCTACCTTGCACAACTCCACTCTATGCCACTCTATTTTATTCCGCTGCACTGTATGCCACAGCACTCTACACCACTTTACTCAAATCCAGTATACTCTATACCACTGCACTCTACACAAATATATTCTGCACCATTGCACTGTACGCCACTATACTCTACTCTGCAACACTCTGTGCTCATACACCCTAAGCCACTCCACCCTACACCATTGCACTCTAAGCCACTTTATTCTGCACCACTCTATGCCACTGTACTCTGCACCAAGGCACTCTACACTGCTTCTACTCAACATCACTGCACTCCACAACACTCTACTCTTCAACCCTACATTCTCTGCCACTAAACTCTATGTTACTTTACTCTGCACCACTCTACTCTGCACCACTGCACATAATGCCACTGCACTCTACTCTATGCCACTCTACTGCACTCTATGCCAATGCACTCTATACCACTACACTCTGCATCACTACACTCTACCCTGCACCACTTCACTCTATACCAATACACTCTACTTTGCTACACTCTACTCTAAGCCAATACAGTGTACACCAATGCTGTCTACACCACTCTGCTTTGCATCACTCCACTCTATGCCACTGCACTCTACATCAATCCACTCCAAGCCACTCTGATCTACTCTGCACACATGCACTCTATGACACTGCACTCTGTGCCACTGCACTCTACTGTGAAACAAACTAGTCTATGCCACTGCACTTTATGCCACTCTATTCCACCCTGCACCATTCCACTCCACGCCACTGAAATATACCCTGCACCACTCCACACCACTCTTTTCTACACTGCTGCAGTCTATGCCACTGTACTCTACACAACTTTACTCAAACCCAATACACTCTATGCCACCACACTCAATGCCAATCTATTCTGCATCACTGCACTGTACGCCAGTATACGCTACTCTGCAATACTCTATGCCCATGCACTCTATGTCACTCTACTCTACTCCATTGCACTAAGCATCACTTTATTTTGCACCACTCTACTCTACACTACTGCACTCCACAGCACTCTACTCTGCAACACTGCACTCTCCATGTAATTGTACTCTGTGGCATTCTACTTTGTGCAACTGCACTCTACTATGACCCCCCTACTTTATGCCACTTTACTGCACTCTGTGCCAATGCATTCTACAACACTACATTCTATGCCTCTCTACTCCACTCTGTACCACTCTATGTCAGTGCACTCTATCCCACTCTACTATGCACCTCTGCACTCTACAGCACTCCAGTCTGGGCCACTCCACTGTACACCACTCCACGCCACTCCACTCTGCAACACTGCTCTTGATGCCACTGCACTCTTTGCCACTGCACTCTACGTCACTACCCTATTACTGCACTCTACCCTGCACCATTCCACTTTACCTTGCACCGCTCCACTCTACTCCAAAACAATCTACTCCAAAACAATCTACTCTACGCCACTGCACACAATTCCACTCTGTTCTACTCTGTGCCACTCCACTATATGCCACTGCACACTATACCACGCTACTCTACTATACACCCCTCTACTCCATGCCACTGAGCTCTATGCCACTACTCTATGCCACTGCACTCTATCCTGCACCACTCCAATCTACGTCACTTCACTCTACTCTGAAACAATCTACTCTATACCACTGCACTTTATGCCACTGCATTCTGTGCCACTCTATTCTACTCTGCACTACTCTATGCCACTGAGCTCTTAGCCACTACACTGTATGCCACTATGGTCTACTCTACAGCACTATATGCCACTGCACTCTACACCACTCTACATCTTTTCACTCTATGGGCCTAATTGCAACTTTGGCGGAGGGGGTTAATCCGTCCCAAATGTGACGGATATCCCGCCCACCATATTACGAGTCCATTATATCCTATGGAACTCCCTCCGCCAAAGTTGTAATCAGGCCATATGTGTTGTACGCTACAACACTCTTCATCATTACGCTCTACCTCCCTGCACTCTACGTCACTCTATTGTGCTCTGCAGCACTGAATTCTACACCACTGTTCTCTGCACCATTCTACTCTGCACCGCTTTACTCTGCATCACTGCACTCTACGACACTGCACTCCACAACACTCTACTATGCAAGACTGCACAGTCTGCCCCTGAACTCAACGTCACTCCATTCTGCAATACTGAATGCTATGCTACTGCATGCTATGCTACTAAACACTAGTTACTCTACACCACTTTACTCTATGCCACTCTACTGTACTCTGCACGAATGTACTTGATGCCACTGCTCTCTACACCAGTCTACTCTGCACCACTCTACTCTATGCCACTGCACTCTATGGTATTACACTCTACTCTGCACCACTCAACTCTACATCACTACACTCTATATCACTGCAGCCCACTCTAATCTATTCTGTGCCACTGCACTCCAAACCAATGCATTCTATTGTACACCACTCCACTCATCACCACTTCAGTCTACTCTGAAACAATCTACTCTACAATACTGCAATCTGTGCTGCATCACTCTGCTCTGTCACTGTACTCTATGCCAATACACTCTACACCACTCTACTCAAAACCAGTGCACTCTACGCCACAGCATTCTATGCCAATCTACTCTGCATCACTGTACTTTACAGGACATCACTCCAGGCCACTATATTCCACTCTATAACACTCCTTGGTACGACCCTACACTCTATGATACTTCACTCTATTACGCTCTACTCCATTAAACTCTACTCCAATCTAAGACACTCTACTCCACTCTATGCTGCTCTACAACACTTCTCCATTATACAGCACTCTATTCTACGGCACTCTACTCCACTCTACTACTTCACTTCACTCTATGCCAGTCCACTCTATGACAGTCGATGCACTCCATTTTACTCTATGCCACTTGACTCTACAACACTCTGGGGGTCATTCCGACCCCGGCGGGCGGCAGAAGCCGCCCGCCTGGCGGGAACCGCCAGAAGACCGTACAGCGGTCAAATGACCGCGGCGGTCATTCTGACTTTCCCGCTGGGCCGGCGGGCAACCGCCAGAAGGCCGCCCGCCGGCCCAGCGGGAAAGCCCCTTCAACAATGAAGCCAGCTCCGAATGGAGCCGGCGGAGTTGAAGGGGTGCGACGGGTGCAGTGGCACCCGTCGCGATTTTCAGTGTCTGCTAGGCAGACACTGAAAATCATTATGGGGCCCTGTTAGGGGGCCCCTGCACTGCCCATGCCTATGGCATGGGCAGTGCAGGGGCCCCCAGGGGCCCCACGACACCCATTCCCACCATCCTGTTCCTGGCGGTTTTTACCGCCAGGACCAGGATGGCGGGAAGGGGGTCGGAATCCCCATGGCGGCGCTGCTTGCAGCGCCGCCGTAGAGGATTCTCTGGGGCAGGGGAAAACCGGCGGGAAACCGCCGGTTCCCATTTTCTGACCGCGGCGGTAGAATTGCCCCTGAAGCACCGCCAGCCTGTTGGTGGTGCTTCCTCCGTCCCCGGTCAGGGTCGGAATGAGGCCCTCTATGCCATTTCCCTCTCCTACATTCTCCACTCAATGCCACTCCACTCTAAGGCAACCTACTCCACTCTACGGCACACTGCTCTACAACACTCTACTCTACAACACTCTACTTCACTCTATGCAACACCATCCATGCCACTCCATTCTGCTCTACACCACTGCATGACACTTTATACCACTCCACTGTATGACACTCTACTCCACTCTACGCTACTCAGCTCTACTCTACTCTATGCCATTCCACTTTACAACTCTTTACTCCCTCCACAACACTCCGCACCACTCCACACCACTCCATGACACTCAACTTCACTCCAGGCCACTCTACTCACTCTATTCCACTCCATAGCACTCCACTCTACTCCACTCTACTCCACTTTCCAACACTCCACACCACACCACTCTTCTTTACCCCACTAACTTTTAGCCTTGCTGGACAGCAGCCACACTGGTATACAGCATGGCTAAAACAGATTGGCAAAGCCAATAGCTCTTGCACAGGTGAGACCTAATGGGTTTGCCAATGCTTGTTTACATTACAGAGCCTATGTCTGGGAGCCGTACAAAGTTAAGGGACCTGTGACAATGAAGCTTGTTTTATTCTGTGCCAGCCTGCCAGGTTAAACTGCTTAGCTCATTCTTTTCACTTATACCGTGTAATACAGCTGCCATTCTCTGTGTTTGTCGGAGACATTTACATTAGTATGTAAAGGAACTAGGTGACCCTTTTCAGTTGTGAGGTATGAAACAATGATTCCTTGTGGAATTACTTACATTATATAAACAGAAATTAGTTATATGTATGAATGTCAACATTAATAAACATATAAAATTGAAAAAACTGATAGCTAGTGACTTTAGTCATAGAACACTCTGCATACAAGATATTTAATGCATCTTGACTGTGTTCAGTGTTCAAATGATCACACAGTGCGTACAAATTAGATTAAAAGTGAAAGTCTGTATAATATAGAAAGGCAATGACCACATTTCTTATTGTTTCGTTATTGTTTACACTGATTGACATAGCTATCTAAAAAAGGAGTTAGAAGTTCATTTAAAATAAGGTCCCATTGCCCTAGGAGTCAACAGCGTTTCAACCTACAGTCAGTGGTGGCCACCGCAAATCTCAATGGGGAGGGAGCAGGGAGGACGAGGGGAATTGAGGAAAGAAAGAAATAAAATAAAAAAACAACACTTACCTTTCTGTTCCCACCACTGCCGCCTCGCTCCTCTTCTGGTGTCCCAGCATTCACTGGGATGTCAGCCCAGGCTCCCCAGCAATCCTGGCTCTGCTTTCATGCTAAAGCTAGCATGAAAGCAGCGCCAGGATTGGTCTGATTGGCTCGGACTGCCGCTCAGACATAGCCTTGGGGCCTGTGCAGTTCCTCCAGCCCCGCTGTTATACACAGCCAGGCTGGAGAAACCTAAGTGCGCATGTGCCTGAGATGGCCAGCCAAACACACATGCGCTCTTAATGCACTCTCTCCTCCTCCTCCCTCCCACCTTCCAGGGCACAGCTCTGCCCGCTCTGTACTGCTGGCTGAGCCACAGATGAAAAATCAAATGATAGTGGAACTATTGTTTTATTTTTCATCTCCTGGCTCTAGGCCAGGGGGGCGATGCCCCTGTCTACAGTGGTCATGACATTTAAGGAGCATAAGCCATAGCCTCTAAATATAAAACAAGGGTGGAGTGGGTCAGGAATTATATACAACAGATATAAAGAATAGTTAAATATATGGCTATGTCTCAAGAGCAAATTACTTCAGTGATGCAATGAATCAAATTCCGTCTGTGGATGAGAAAATAAATGAAAAGGTTCAAATAATTGGTGCAACATGTAGGCCATCTCTAAAGGAAAGTGTAAATGGAACTTACTTGCGGAATCAGTGATTGTACCCACAAATGCGGTTTATCTGTATTGTCAGATGATCTCGTAAAGGAGAGTAGCATGGAGTAGAATGTTGTAAAGTGGGGTGCAGTGGAGTGTGATGGAGTGGTATGGAGTGGTCTGGAGTGGAGTAGAGGGAAGTAGTGGGTTGTATAATAGAGTGGAATAAAATGCCATGGAGTGGCACAAATTGAGTTTCGTAGAGTGTCATAGAGAAGTGCAGAGTTTAATGGAGTAGCGTGTCATAGACTGGAGTATCCTAGAGTGTAGTGTTATGGAGTGCAGTGCTGTAGAGTACAGTAGAGTGTCCTAGAGTGCAGTGGCATAAAGCACAGTGGTGCAGAGTAGATTGCCATAGAGTGCACTGATTTTTAGTATAGTGGTGTAGAGTGCAGTGACGTAGAGTGGCATAGAGTGCAGTGGTATTGAGTAGATTCTTTCAGAGTACATTGAAGTGGCATAGAGTGGAGTGGTTCAGGGTAGAGTGAAGTGGTGCATGGTAGAGTGCAGAAGTGTAGAGGAAAGTGTCATAGAGTGCAGTGGCATACAGTAGAATAGTGTAGAGTGCAGTGGCATGGAGTGCCATGATGCCAAACAGAGTAGAGTGGCATGGAGTGATGCAGAGTGTAGTGGAGGAGAGTGATATAGAGTTGAGTGGCACAGAGTAGAGTGGTGCAGAGAGCAGTGGTGTAGAGTACAGTGGTGCAGCAAATAAAGTGGCGTAGAGTGCAGTGACATGGAGTGCAATGGTGTAGACTGGCATAGTGTGCAGTAGCATAGCAGGTAATGGCATAAAGTGCACTGGCATACAATAGAGTGATGGATGCAGATTAGAGTGGCGCAGCATAGAGTGCAGGGGTGTAGAGTGGCGCAGAGTTGAGTAGTGTGACTTAGAGTGCAATGGCATAGAGTGCAGTGGCTTGGAGTAGATTGTTTCAGAGTAGAGGGAAGTGTAGAGTGGAGTGGTGCAGGGTAGAGTGGAGTGGTGCAGGGTAGAATGCAGTAACAGAGAATAGTGGCTTAGATCACAAGTGGTGCAGGGTAGACTGACAGCGTGCAGTGACATACAATGGAGTAGCCCAGAGTAGAGTAGAATAGAGTTGAGTAGAGTGGCGTAGAGTAGATTGTTTCAGAGTAGAGTAGAGGGGAGTGGTGTGGAGTGGAGTGATGCAGGGTAGAGTGGAGTGGTGCAAGATAGAGTGCAGTGGCATAGAGTGCCGTGGCGTAGAGTGCAGTGTTGCAAAGTAAAGTGGCCGAGTTGAGTGGTGTAGAGTGGTTTGGTGCAGAGTAGAGTGGAGTGGCCTAGGCTGGACTGGTGTAGAGTGCAGTGGCAAAGAGTGCAGTGGTATATAGTAGAGTGGGGTAGAGTGCACTTACATAGAGAACAGTGGTGTGCAGTAGAGTAGAGAAACAGAGTAAAGTGGTGTAGAGTGCAGTGGTGCACAGTAGATTAGAGTGGTATAGAGCGCAGTAGAGTGGTGCAGAGTAGAGTGCAGTAGCATTAAGCTTAATGGTGCAGTGTAGAGTGGTGTAGAGTACAGTGGCAGATAGTGTAGTGTTTCAGAGTAGTGTTGTAGAGTGCAGTGATGTGTACAGTAGAGTGGCATAGAGTGCATTGATGAATAGCACAGTGGTGTTGAATGGTGCACAGTAAAGGGACATATAGTGAATGCTATAGAATAGAGTGGTGTAGAGTGCAGTGACGTAGAGTGTTGCAGAGTGGAGTATAAGGGCCTACAGTGCAGTAGTGTAGAGCGGATTGGCATAGAGTGCATTTGTTTTTAGCAAAGTGGTGTATAGTGCATTGGCATAGAATAGAGTGGTGCAGGGTAGACTGCAGTGGAGTATAATGGTGTAGAGTAGAATAGAGTGACATAGAGTGTACTGGCATACAGTACAGTGGCATAGGGTGCAGAGGTTTAAAGTGTTGCAGAGTAGAGTATGTTGAATACTGCACTCTACAACACTACTCTGCAACACTACACTCTCTGCCACTGTACTCTACACCACTCTACACTGCACCATTAAGCTCACCCACACCCTCATAAGCAGCAGACTGGACTATGGCAACGCACTCTATGCAGGGACCACAGCCAAGCTTCAAAGAAAACTCCAGCGAATCCAGAACGCAGCCGCACGTCTCATCCTCCACCTCCCTCGCCACAAACACATATCCATCCACCTCAGATCCCTACACTTGCTGCCCATCAACAAAAGGATCATTTTTAAAATCCTTATCCACACTCACAAAGCCCTCCACGACACTGGACCGGCCTACCTCAATGAACGAGTCAACTTCCACATACCAACTCGACAGCTCCGCAGACCTCGCCCTCGCTACAGTCCCCTGCATCAAACGCACCACCTCCGGCAGCAGATCCTTCTTCCACTTCGCCGCCAAGACCTGGAACTCCCTTCCCACCAACCTACGCAAGACCCAGTACCTCCTAACCTTCAGAAAGATCCTAAAAACATGACTTTTCGACCAGTACCTGGACCCCCCGCCCCTCCCAGCGCCTTGAGACCCTACCGGGTGAGTAGTGCGCTTAAGAAATTATTTGATTGATTGTTTGATTGATTGAATAGTGTCCTTCTTGTCTGTTTATAAAGTCAGCTGAAGCATTAGTGTATGTTTAAGACTTTCACGAGCTCTTACTGTCCTGGTATCATTGCCCTTGCTGTCTGAATAAAAAGTGTGCTCCTGGAAGTGTGTGTTCAAAGGATAGGGAAGAAGGAGGTGGTTTGAGGAGCTTAGAAGAGCAGTGATGGGGTATTGTTGTTGTTGAAGAACATGTTTGCCTTTTTTTGGGCTGACAATGCAAGCAGGGACCCCATATGGTCAAAGACATGTATTAGCGTAGGCAGGCTGAAGTTTAAGTTAGAAAATGGGTTCCAGTGATTCTGTTTATATTTTTTGAGAAAGCATTAATGTGTGTAAATCCTCGTCTGGCAGATTGGAATGGGAATACCATGCACATTATTTTTCTCGTAGTTAACCTTCTTTACCCATGCAAATTACTCCAGGCTATTACTGGATACATTAGTGCAAGGAAACCCACCAGAAAAGTGGTCATTTTGTACAACTTAGAAAACCTAATTTGACATGAACAATTAACACCCGCATTTGGATTCCCAGCAGGCTCAGAACAGTGCCGGCCTGAGGATATTTTGGGCCCTGTGCAGAGTATACTGTACTGGTCCCCATGACACAAGTCAAATTGTTTTTCATTGCTGCGCTTTAAAATGAGTGACACCCAGGCTACAGGTTAAAACAACAAGATCTGCGTCATCCCTGCTGCATGTTAGAAAAATTGCTTGAACTTCTCATGTTGCAGATAATGGGGAAATGTACTTACTGGATATTAATGAATTGAGAAGTGCGTTCATAAATCGCTCTGCCCTGTGGCAGGGGGCCATACACAATTCATTACGCACACAGCTGCTTTTTTTCCTGTTGTGTGTGTGTGAAAACTCACACAGGCCAATGTAGGGAGGCTGCCACCCTTCTTCCTGCGTTGCAGCAGATTACGACAATGGCGTTACACACAGTGCACGTCCTGACAGTAATCCATGGAGGCGCTGTGCCCTTATGTTTCCTTCTACTGTTCTGTGATCTTGGAGCTAGCAGTGACATAGCCAGTGTACACAGAAACCATTAAAAGTCTCCTGCTTTTCGTGGGACATGTCAGTTTACAGGACTTCTGAGGCACACACACTCCCTTCTCCCTCCTAGCCCCACTGTTCTTTTGTTGACTCCAGAGCTGAGAGCGCCAGCTGACGAGAGCATTGGCGCTGAGGGGCTCCAGTCTGATGTTGATGTTAAATTTCTGTGAAATTTTCTGAGACATTTTCAGGCCCCCCTAAGTAGCGGGACCTGTGTGACTGCACAGTTCGCACACCCCTAAGGCTGGGACTGCTCAGAATGACGGCCTAAATCTACAGGAAAGACAGGGTACACCATAATCCGAGGCATTCAACATGACTCAGTATACGCAGATGCCCCCACACAAAATGGCATTGTCCATCCGGTAGTTCTTGACCTCAGAGAACATACTGGGTCAACCCAGTGTTTG